>NC_087151.1:435000-485000 GCF_035594125.1 Scylla paramamosain | reverse complement strand
CAAAATGCCCACAGCACCTTGCAGTTTCCCTTTACAGCAGTGCGTTAACGTCTCAATTAACTGGTCACCGCATAGTAATTATGTTATGTTGCCTTGCTGGCGGTCCCCCCACTTTTGCCCTCGCCCCGTACATTTAAACGTTCCAGCGTCTTGTTTTATCATCAACAAGCTCCAGTGGAAGTTAGTGTGGCTTTCAAGAGTGTCCTTATGGTTCCACTCATTGTTTAACAAAGGTTTTTGCATCATTAATTTCGAAAAGTACTATACACTTGAACGTTTCAGAGTCTTATCTTTATTACTGACTAGGTATAGTGGAAGCTACTTGTAGTTTTGAAGAGTATCCTCATGGTAACAATTATAACATAAGAATATAAGAAAATAAGGGAAGTTGCAAGAAACCATCAGGCCTACACGTGGCAGTCCCTACATGGAACATACCTACCTACTTCCACTGTCATCCTCATTCATGCATTTATCTTAATCTTTTTAAAGCTCCCTAATAACTCAGCATTCTATCCCATTCATCTGCCTCTTCATTTGATAATTTAACAATTATATTACAACATTAGCGGGGAAAAGCACTCTTGAGAACCTTATTAATCATCCCAGTGATATTTGCAAAAAGTCCTAATGAGAGAATATAAGCTGTAAGAATACATGACCTCTGCGTGTCACAACAACTCTGCTTTCCCTACTCCGCTGAGCTTGCTATCAGAGTAATGTTAAACTAAGACCCATTCTGAACTATCACCTTTTCACGCTCCGCCCTGATTATTCTTCCTCGCGTGGTTCTTACCGTCTTTTCTGGGAGGTTTTTTGTCGACTTAGCAGAGTGAGTGGCGGCAGGTACAGTGGCTATTACCATATATAATTCTTGGGGTACGGGCTTGTTAAGGGGTCTTGCAGTTTTCGTGGGGACAAAAAGGAGCAGGACAGACAAAAAGGACCAGGACAGAAGGAGAGGAGGAGGAGGGAAGAAGAGGAGGACAGAAGAAGAATAAAAAGAAAAAAGAAAAAGATAGTAGTAGTCGTAGTAGTAATACTAATAGGTGTAATAGCAGTACTAGCAGCAGCAGCAGAAGCAGCAGTAATAGTAGTAATAATAGTAATGGAGATGTAGCACCTCTTCAGCAAGTAAGCAATTACATTGCTTACTGCTGAAGCAGCAAGTATTCAACACAGAGAATTCGAAGGCCAGAAATCAGTAGTAACATCAAGTAAGTAAACAGCAGTGGTTAGTCAGTAGACTCGACAGTACGTAGGTGTCCAGTTTTTTTTTTTTTTTTCCGAAAGCCAAAATAAATGGATAGGGATGATATTTTTTCCCCGTCACCCCTTAACTCAACACAGGAAACCACCGCCAGATTATACCAGGAATTTGCAAGACTTTCTCTTAACATTATTCAAAAAGTGTTCTGTGATTACACGTGATTATGAGCCTTAGTTAAGACCTTCCTCCTCCTCTCCCTTCCTTTCCTCCTCAAAGCTCCCTCCTTCCTGCTCAACGCTCCCCAGATCCACAGTCCTTTTCCTTGCATCCCCATCTCTCCTTTCTTTCTTCCCTAAGCCTCTACTTCTCTTTCTTTCCAATCTCTTCAACTCCCTCCCCAACCCTTTCTTCCTCTTTCCTCTTCCTTCCCCCATCAGTTTTTCCTTTCTCTTTCTTCCCAGTCCCATCGACTCCTCTCCAACCCATTCTCCTCTCTCTTTTAGTATTCAATCATTGACCCTCTTCCCTCGTTGTCTTCCCCACCTACAACCACAATGCAATTTCTGGTATGCTTCCCCAAAGGTTCTTAAACTTGATACGTCGCCAAGTTTGACATGACCCAGTTTTTCTCTATGGTATATGTATTGAAATAATGGAAAAGTTAATTAGGTTAAGGAAATGTTGAGTGACATGGAATGCAATGCAGAGTGGAAATAGCGTGTCTGGTACTTAGTTTTAATTGCTTTTGTTTACTTTAGTGCAAGATTTTTTTTTTTTTTTTGGGGGGGCTTGCGTGCGTGACCACCTGTAACTTCCACACAACTCCATTAACTTATTAAAAGCCGTGTCTTTGCAGTCTTATTGGATCTCAAAAGGCGCAGCTACACACACACACACACACACACACACACACACACACACACACACACACACACACACACACACACACACACACGATTCTAAATTCTAATGTTCCTTAGTGTTTTTTTTTATAATCCCCAAATCTCTAGATTCACCAATATTTTCTGTCCCTTCTTCAGCTGCTCATATTTACAACTGCATTGCGCCGTGACAATTCATATCATACTACACCACGACTTTTAACGCAAAAGGGACTCTGGACTAGAGCAACAGAAATCATAAAACAAAAAAATCTACACAGGTTTCAAGCTCCCAAAGAGTATAGTCGAAAATCTGAGAAGTGTCTTGAAACCTTCCTCTTGAAACAGTTCACGTCAAAGGCTGGAAGAAATCGTACAGAAGCAGGCAGGGAGTTCAGAATACCAGTAAAAGTAATGAAAGATTTTGAATACTGATTAACTCTTCCATTAGGGAGGTAAAATGGTGATGAGAGAAGGAAGGAAGGCTCACCGTTGCTGCACTGCAAGGCCACGGTCTCCAGCAGCAGCGTCCTTCTACATGCTTAATTTTTCATTATTCGTAGCTGCTTTGTTCCCGGCTCATAACTCCACGCATTCGCTGTCCGCGTGACTGAGGGATGAGCCTTGCGCTTCCTGTCCCAGCTTTGTTTTGTGTCGCAACTCTGCTGAACAAGTGAACGTGATTCATTAGTTCCACGGTTTTAGTGAGTCATGGGGAGACAGACAGACAGAGAGAGAGAGAGAGAGAGAGAGAGAGAGAGAGAGAGAGAGAGAGATCCCAAGTAATGTGCACTACAATCTGTTAGATGTAAGACGTAAGACAACGAAATATTAAGGAATACAATATGTGTGTCTTGTTTCGTTTGTCATTTTGGCATTACGTTGATTTTTTATTTATTTATTTTTCGTACTTCTTAGCGGCTCCTCCTCCTCCTTCTCCTTCTCCTCCTCTCACAGGTAAACCCACCGGGCAATTAGCGTATGTAGAACACATTCATTTGCATATGAGTTGAAATTACGTTGGTTTCTTCCTTTATACCTTCCATGTGTGTGTGTGTGTGTGTGTGTGTGTGTGTGTGTGTGTGTGTGTGTGTGTGTGTGTGTGTGTGTGTCGGGGTTCGCGGCCGCAAGTTTCTAATCCCTAATGGAAGTCGGGAACTATAAATCTTTCGCTTCTTTGAGTCGACTTTCCGTATTAAGAGCAAGAATGAAGCACGGCGGGACTTGATGCTCCGCCCTGCTAATTTTTGTTTAATTTTTCCTCCTCCTCCTCCTCCTCCTCCTCCTCCTCCTCCTCCTCCTCCTCCTCCTCCTCCTCCTCCTCCTCCTCATCCTCATCCTCCCCTTCCTCCTTTTCTTCATCATATTTATCTTTCTCGTGTGTGTGTGTGTGTGTGTGTGTGTGTGTGTGTGTGTGTGTGTGTGTGTGTGTGTGTGTGTGTGTGTGTGTGTGTGTGTGTGTGTGTGTGTGTGTGTGTGTGTGTCGCCTTCCTTTCTTTTCCTTTTCCATCCAAAATCTTCCATTTCTATATTTGTGACTTAATCTCTCTCTCTCTCTCTCTCTCTCTCTCTCTCTCTCTCTCTCTCTCTCTCTCTCTCTCTCTCTCTCTCTCTCTCTCTCTCTCTCTCTCTCTCTCTCTCTCTCTCTCTCTCTCTCTCTCTCTCTCTCTCTCTCTCTCTCTCAGTCGGCACAAGTAAGGCTCCACAGCCCAGAATATTTACATAACAAAAGGCCGTTTGATGCCCGCAAGAAGAGAGGGACGAGCAGTGTGGGAGAGGGAGGTGAGCGCAGCCTGCTTGGGAGGAAAGAAGGAGAGGGAGAAAGGAGAGTGGGAGAGAGGCAAAGAGTGAAAGGGAGAAGGAAAAAGGCGATGGTCAGGAAGGAAACAGTGGGTGGAAGACGAGATAAATAATTAAATGATGGTGACCTCCTCCTCCTCCTTCTCCTCCTCCTTCTACTATGCTGTCCTGTCCCTCTTCCCTGTAGCTAGTTAGTAGTAGTTACCAAACAGTCTTGCAAGGACCAAAAGGTATGTTGATGTTTGGCTTTCCTTTGTATTCCTTTTGTATTCTTTCTCCTTCTCCTTCTCCTCCTCCTCCTCCTCCTCCTCCTCCTCCTCCTCCTCCTCCTCCTCCTCCTCCTCCTCCTCCTCCTCCTCCTCCTCCTCCTCCTCCTCCTCCTCCTCCTCCTCCTCCTCCTCTTCTAGCAGGTTAATAGTGGTCATTACTGGCAGCTTTTCCCAGCCTAAGATACTTCACTTCTCGTCTTAGTACTCTGAACGAATTCTTCCTCCCCAGAACTGTCAGGAAATGGCTCTGGGAGGAAGTAGAAACAGAAGGGAGGAGGAGGAGGATAAAGAGGAGGAGGAGGAGGAAGGAGGAGGAGGAGAAAAGCAGTATAACCCAGAGGAAACATGGGTGAAAAAGGAAAGAAATCACTAATGTTGTGTGTCCATCAGTAAGGTAATAGAGGAGAGGAAGATTAGAAGACCGAGTAAGAAGAAGGAGGAGCAGTATCAGCTGGAAGAAGGAGGAAAAACGGCAGTGAAAAAACAAAAATCATCAATGTCCCTCGTCCATCAGTTTTTTTTTCACATTTTTTTTTTTTTTATTTATAATTATAAAATTTTATTATTTTAGTTGTTCATCTTATGCTGATGTGAACTCCCTTTTCCAGTGTTCTTAATCTTATTTCTTTCTACCTTTCTCAGTCTTTTATCAGTACTCTAAATGTTCATCCTATGCTAATCTCAACTCCTTTACTTACCCTCCATGTACTATGTCAGTGTTCGCTCCCCAATCTTTCTTCGCCAAGGTGGTATCCTCGTGTGATGAGCGAAGCAAGGCGAGAATGATATAGTTCAGCAAAGTGTGAGGTGCCGGGGTGCTGGTGTCAGAGCGAAGTGTCTTTACTTATGGCGCAGCTGTGTGTTCTCTGGTGCGTGCTGCTAATGGCCGTGAAACTCTACGGACAATGCGTCCCGCGTTTCACTTACTCGCCTAACGCAAAGATCCCAAGCAATAGGAGTAATCTTGTGTGTGTGTGTGTGTGTGTGTGTGTGTGTGTGTGTGTGTGTGTGTGTGTGTGTGCGTGCGTGCGTGCGTGCGTGCGTGCGTGTGCGTGCGCGCGCGCGCGCGCGCGTACATACGTGCGCGCGTGCGCGCGCGTACGTACATGCTTGTATATGTTTATTATACATTTCAGTGTTTCTAATCAATTAAACATACGTACACACACACACACACACACACACACACACACACACACACACACACACACACACACACACACACACACACACACACACACACACACTTGAATAACCTCTTGTTTTATTTTTCTCCTTTCAAAGTGAAATGTAGCACTCATTCACTATAGACGCTCACGCCTTTTAGCAGCAATACGTGGCAAAAAACACGCAGCTGCACCTCAGGGGAAGATGCTTCGATCCGCAACCAACACACTTTCACACGTTACTACACTACACCGTATTACTCCGTGCTGAACTAGTGTAGCTTCACCAGAGACGTGGAGTGTGTGGGAGTCGCCTTCTCGCCAGGCATCATCCTCACCTTCCCTCCCTTATCACTCCAGAATAGCACCTCGGCGAAGGGGAGAGATAGGGACGCACATAGGGAGTTCCTGAGATGTAGCGAGGGATGTGCATTAGCGGACAAAAGGCAAGTCTGCCCTCGCTCTTACGTTTAGTTCTCTCTCACGCTTCGAAAGGGAAAAAATACGTGCTGAACGACATACAGTCAGAGGGGGAAACAGTTGAAAGGTTGAACTCTGAGAAGGCAAGAGACGGAAGGCAGCAGTTTAGAGCTGGAGGGTTTAAGCTCTCGCCATGTGAAGACTTAGCGAGCAAGTGGCCGCCTAACACTTCTTGCTCTTCCTTCATTGTTATCGTAATGTTGCTCAGGGTTGACTGCCTTGATTAAACGCCTCCGTTCACTCCCCCATGTGTGGATAAGCGTCCTCTTTCATCAGGCAAACGTCATCTCTCTCTCTCTCTCTCTCTCTCTCTCTCTCTCTCTCTCTCTCTCTCTCTCTCTCTCTCTCTCTCTCTCTCTCTCTCTCTCTCTCTCTCTCTCTCTCTCTCTCGTTTTTCTCAAGTAGCTTGGAGAACTCTGCTTTAGATGACTCCTCAACGAATGAGAGAGAGAGAGAGAGAGAGAGAGAGAGAGAGAGAGAGAGAGAGAGAGAGAGAGAGAGAGAGAGAGAGAGAGAGAGAGATCCAAGCAAGTTCACACACACACACACACACACACACACACACACACACACACACACACACACACACACACACACACACACACACTTACACACACAGACACACACACACACACACACACACTAAGAAAACATCCGTAAGCAGCACTCCATAAGACACGGGAGAACAGTGTGGGAGCCGCGACTGAGCCCTGATGAACACCGCCGTTAGGAACCGGGGAGCAGAAGGTCATGAGCCTCTCCTGAGGCAGCGGTTTGGACGAGTGACTGGAGGTGCCGCTGCGGGTGAAGAGATGAAAGGAAAAAGAGAGAGAATGACGGTCAAAAGAAACTGAGGGAGTAGAAGAAAAAGAAAAGTAGAAAATGAAGGAGGGAATGGAGTAGTGGAGGAGCAGGAGTTCAGTCTCAGTCTCTCCTTGTCACTTAGAATTAGAAAATGTAAAAAAGGATAGCAAGGATTGGAATAGGAGAGAGAGAGAGAGAAGAGAGAGAGAGAGAGAGAGAGAGAGAGAGAGAGAGAGAGAGAGAGAGAGAGAGAGAGAGAGAGAGAGAGAGAGAGAGAGAGAGGATGCAATGAGCGGCTCAGAGCAAAAGAGGGAAATAAATTAGAAAGGAAAAGGGGGAATTAAACAGAAAATGTAATAACGCTATAGAGATGATGGAGAGAATGGGATAGGTAATATCTCTCTCTCTCTCTCTCTCTCTCTCTCTCTCTCTCTCTCTCTCTCTCTCTCTCTCTCTCTCTCTCTCTCTCTCTCTCTCTCTCTCTCTCTCTCTCTTTTATCCCAGTGCTTGCAATCCCTCTTTACATTCTTTAATTCTAGAAATGGCAGAGAGACTGAGACTGGAATGTGAGAGGCTGGGATGGATTAAGAGAGCCTTGGATAGACTAAGAGGGAACAGGATAGAATCAGGGATTGACTAACAGGGTGATACTGAGATTGGCAGGAATAGACTGAGAAACTGATAGAGTAGCAGAGGCTGTGATAGACAATAGGAGACTGATAGAGTAGCAGAGACTGTTATAGACTGAGAGGCTGGGACGCAAACACAAAGGATGAATAAGTCGAACACAGAGCATGAACAGTCGTTTTACCGCTTTCTCTCAGTCTTTAGTCCTCTCGTCCGCTACAGTCTACTTAAAAAACAAGACAGATTCTAAGAAAAGCAGAGAAAGTACCATTGTCAGAAGACGGTTAACACACACAAATAAACTGTGTCTGGTAACTTGACTTTTTGACGAGGCAACAGATAGGGAGATACTAAGGAGAGAAAAGGACTTGAAACTGGAAGAAAACGCTCAACACATTGGAAGTAAATTTGGCAAGCACCTCGACTTCTTGATCAAGACTACACATAGAAAAAATACACGTAATAGGTATATGTTAAATTTGTTCATAGTACTCGCACAAAGAGGTGGGGATGGTGGTGACGGGAAAGGAAGAGCAGGAGGAAGAGGAAGGGAAGTTAATTATTTATATATATTAGAGATGTGTCCGTCATGACAGCTGATAGACAGGTATGAGTGACAGCCTGCAGGTGAGAGAGAGAGAGAGAGAGAGAGAGAGAGAGAGAGAGAGAGAGAGAGAGAGAGAGAAGGGGAGCGCAAACATATATCTCATACATTTTTCATACATATTCCAAACACAGTCGGACGCGATGCTTATTGAACAAACAGCCGATGAAAGGTGAAGCAGCCAGCCAGCAGATAAGCGCAGAACACACGAGATGGGAGGTATCGGGAAGAAAGAATGTGTGAGTGAGGAAAAAAAGAATAGTGAGTGAGAAAGAAGAAAAAGGAAAAAAAAACGAAAGTTCTGTTCAAAGCGAGTGAGTCTGACAAGTTTTTACTGATCGTTCAACTTTCTCATTTTTTTTTCAACTTTGGTATTTTTAACTTTATTTCCATTACGTGAGCAGGAAACAAAATTGCGAGAAAGAAAAGAATATGCATGAAGTTATTGTAGATTTTTTTACATATGCATCGGGTGTGTGTGTGTGTGTGTGTGTGTGTGTGTGTGTGTGTGTAAGCGTGCGTGCGTTCCGGAAAGGTGACGAAGAAATAAAAGTAAGGAAAAAATTAATGAATTAAGAAGATGAAAGACGAAAACTTCCTTGGTTGTTGAGAAAAGCTTTGCCACTTCTTGGAAAGAAAGAAAAAATCAATTAATAAGAGGAAAAAGATGTCTGATAAAGAGCTGAAACATTCATAATCCCCTGAACCCGTTAGTTATTTTTTTGCATTTTTTTCTTGGGGGGGCTACGATTACATAACTATTAAATTAAAACATCACAACATAAACTGAAGGAAGCTGCGAGAAGCCATCAGACTTACACGTGGCAGTTCCTGTATAAAACATGCCTACATATTTCCACCTATCATCGCCATCCACAAATTTCTCTGATCTTTTAAAGATCCCAGCACTAGTAACCTGATTACTGAGTCTATTCTATCCATCCACCACTCACCACTCTCGTGTCTTTGAGTGGTAGAATTACTAGGATTAAGAAACGAACAGAAGACAGCTAGGATCAGGAATCTCTCTCTCTCTCTCTCTCTCTCTCTCTCTCTCTCTCTCTCTCTCTCTCTCTCTCTCTCTCTCTCTCTCTCTCTCTCTCTCTCTCTCTCTCTCTCTCTCTCTTCCAATGCTGCCGGGAGGGAAAAAGAGGCGCCTTTGGTTAGGTGTTTACGCTTATTTAGACTCTTTCAGGTAAGTGGAGGAGTGAAGGGAAAGACGGAGAGGTGGAGGGAGGCACGGAGAGTCCAAAGAAAAGATAAGCAGGACGATGGAAAGAAAAAATAGGAAATGGACGTGTAGAGGGGCAGACATGGGAGAGAGAATAGAGAGAGGATGGGGAAAAAATGGGGGTGGGGGAAAGAGAAGGAAGGAGGGAAGGGAAAGGAAAGAGAGGATGTATAGAATCATGGAGTACAGGAAGCGATGAGAGAGAGGAAGTAGAAGATAACAGGAAAGGAAAAACAAGGGAGGGAAAAAGAGGAAAGAGGGGAGAGAAAGGGAGGAGGGAGGGGAAAGGGGAAGGAGAGGAAGAGGAAAGGTGTCCATGGCCTGTGGCGTAAAAGATGGAGGGAGGGAAGGAAGGAAAAACAGAGGGAGGGAAACAGACAAACCACCTGACGGAAACAGGATGAAAACAGACCAAGCAACAAACAGGTAAAGGGGGATGTATAGGGGGAAAAAATAAACTAAAACAAGACAAACTTTCAAAATAAACAAACAAATATTCCCTCTCCCTCTAGGCACAATGTAAAGAAGAACGTAAACAAATCAAAGTAACGCATTCACATTGACCTTCGAGTCACGAACGAATAGAACAACCAATTTTATAACATGTATTTATTGTTTTTACCTTTTTTTTTTTTTTTTACTTTTTTTCATTCATATATGCCTACATTGTATTTCTTTACTTACGTGGTACTTTTTGCATAATTTTACTTACTTTTTACTTACTTGCTTCATTCATACAGCATTTATACTTATATCATTTATATTTTATTTGTACGCTTCATATTTTTAACACGTATATTTTTACACTTGTATATACTCTCACTTGTCGACTCTACGTATACTCACACACACACACACACACACACACACACACACACACACACACACACACACACACACACACACACACACACACACACACACACACACACACACTTTTTTTTATCTATTCACTTATTTTTCAGTCACCATTTTCTCGTCCTTCCTCCAACACACACACACACACACACACACACACACACACACACACACACACACACACACACACACACACACACACACACACACACACACACACACACGGCGCCTCCAAGCCACGCCAGCAGCACACGAAGGGGAAAAAAGCCTCCCGCCACTACAGAAACTCACCGCGTGTGTTTGAGTTTCTCCTCTGAAAAGAAAACACGAGATAAAATTATAGAAAATCTTGTGAGTGAAGGAAGAGGAGTCACAAAAATAGACACTGAAAGAGAGAGAGAGAGAGAGAGAGAGAGAGAGAGAGAGAGAGAGAGAGAGAGAGAGAGAGAGAGAATGTTGGGAATATTAATAAAATTGCGTAATTGGTTGCCCACTTTTCCCGCGGGTCATTACTCTCTCTTCGCATTTCCGTAAATATCCGTAATTTTCCTCTTCCTCTTCCTTCCTTTCTCGGAGTGATTTTCTTTCCTTACTCTTTTCCTCTTTTCGTCTGCAATGTGAACGTCAGACACACTCTCTCTCTCTCTCTCTCTCTCTCTCTCTCTCTCTCTCTCTCTCTCTCTCTCTCTCTCTCTCTCTCTCTCTCTCTCTCTCTCTCTCTCTCTCTCTCTCTCTCTCTCTCTCTCTCTCTCTCTCTCTCTCTCTCTGTTAAGTTGCATGACTAGACGAATGTTTCAAGATGGTGTTTCTGAGAACGAATATCTTTTAGTCTTCACTTCGTCTTCAGGTAAAACATTTTTCTTCTTTTTCTTCGCCTTTTCTTGGATCACGAAAGAAGATGAACGTTAATTAGCGTTTCGGAGCAGAGAGCGACAATATATATATATATATATATATATATATATATATATATATATATATATATATATATATATATATATATATATATATATATATATATATATATTTTTTTTTTTTTTTTTTTTTTTTTTTTTCGAAATCGGATTATCTGTACGAATTTTTAATAGGACAATACAATGTGTAGTGTTGTAAGGAAATAGAATAGTAGTAGTTATAGTAGTGGTGGTGGTAGTAGTAGTAGTAGTAGTAGTAGTAGTAGTAGTAGTAGTAGTAGTTTGTTGTTGTTGTTGTTGTTGTAATAGTAGCAGTAGAAATATAAAATAACATGAAAATACCAGAAAACATAAAAAAGTTAATTGCCAGTGTATTTTCAATGGGGAATCTTTTGATCGGTCATAACTGAAAACAATTAATTCCTGACTGGATGTCACAGAAAAAAAAAATAAAATAAAATAAATGATCAAAACTTTCAATCTGTCATGCACCCGTTCTCCACCACCACCACCACCACCAACCAGAGGTCAGTGTTGGTGCCAAAATGTTTTCCTGCACCCACAGCACCACACCAATAACACCCACCATGCACCCACATTCTTCCTGCCTGCACTCTATCTAGAAAGTCTGTCCATGTTCCATTAATACTGTAAACTTTGTCATCTTTATGCAGGTGTTCTTGGCCTGCATCTCTGCCTATATAGGTCTTCAGTTGTATATGTAAAAACTCCCATAAAGATTACAATTATCTTTTCTCATTAGGTTTCATTCCTTCATATCTCTTTCTGTATATCTCATTATCGTCTCGTCATTGCCTGTCTGTCTGTCTGTCTGCCTCTTCCATCTATATATCTACCAGTATCTATATATCCATCTATCTAACTACCCACCTACTTATCTATCTATCTATCTACCTATCTATCTATCTTTCTCTATCTATGTGTATCTAATGGTATCTTAAGAATTGCGGGTGTCTGTTACTTGACTCCTCGCTCTATTTCTGCCGCTCTAGAGGATAATCCAAACCCTTCCTGTGTCACGGTCTGTCTGCCTCTCTGTCCGTGTCAAGCAGTACATCTTTGAAGATTTATGCAGCTTAATTACGTAATTTTTTCCATCATTCTTACCAGTGTTTGTTTTCATTACCGTAACAGCCTCATTTTTGCGTTGCTCTGATTTTTATATTTCTAGTTTGTTTGTTTGTTTGTTTTTTCCTTCATCTTTTTTTTTTCTGTCGTCTCTGTTATCTTCTTTCATTCCTCCACCTCCCTTCTCCCACAGCAGCGTTCTCTCTCTCTCTCTCTCTCTCTCTCTCTCTCTCTCTCTCTCTCTCTCTCTCTCTCTCTCTCTCTCTCTCTCTCTCTCTCTCTCTCTCTCTCTCTCTCTCTCTCTCTCTCTCTCTCTCTCTCTCTCTCCAGGTGTAATTTCATGCTCAGGTATAAAGGAGAAAGAAAGATGAGGAGGAGGAGGAGGAGGAGGAAGAATGGTGGTGGTGGTGGTGGTGGTGGTGGTTACCGTTTCAAGGTGAGAGAGAGAGAGAAAAAAAAAAAGATTTAGAAAAAGGAATGAGAATGAAAGGAATTTAACAGAATAGTCAGGCAAAGTTTGAGCTTAAATAGTGTTATTACGAGGAGGAGGAGGAGGAGGAAGAGGAGGAGGAAGAGGAGGAAATGGTAATGGTGGTGATGGAGAAAGTGAGGGTGAATAGGAAGGAAAGTTTAAAGAGAATTGTACTCTCTCTCTCTCTCTCTCTCTCTCTCTCTCTCTCTCTCTCTCTCTCTCTCTCTCTCTCTCTCTCTCTCTCTCTCTCTCTCTCTCTCTCTCTCTCTCTCTCTCTCTCTCTCTCTCTCCTTGCTCTGTATCCCTCTATAATCCTTCTTCTTCCTTTTGGTCAATCCTCAGATCCTTCCCCTCTCTATTCCGATCCTTCAAACCTCCTCCTGCATCCCTTCTCAACACACACACACACACACACACACACACACACACACACACACACACACACACACACAGAGAGAGAGAGAGAGAGAGAGAGAGAGAGAGAGAGAGAGAGAGAAATAAGGAATAGAAAATGAAGCAATAGAACAGAATAAGAATCCTTTGTTCTTGTGTCCTCTCTCGTGGAAATTAAAGTCCCCGAGGGAAGAGATTTTCGTCCTTATCGCCTTGACCTTTAAGTGGCCTTTTGTGTGACGCAGGCAGGGATTGGGAGGCACTGTAGCTCAGGGATAAAGGATAAGATGGTGGTGGTTGTGATGGTGATGGTGGTGCTTGTGATGTTAGTGATGATAATGATGATGGTGATGACTGTGATTATTGTGATTATGATGGTGTTGGTGGTAAAGTAGTGGTGGTGATAATAATGGTTATTATAGTGATATGGTAATGATGGTGATTGTGATGTTAGTGATGATAATGATGACGGTATCAGTGATGGGGGTGGTGGTGGTGATGATGGTGATGGCAATGAATGATGAAGATGAAGGTTCTAATAGTTTTCATTCAGATTTTTTTCCATTGTGCATTTTTTCCCCTTTAAGGACCAGTATTATTAGTCACGACCTCACCCCACTCCACCCAAGTCGCTTTAAGAATGATGGTACTCAGTAAACATGAAACACAACACGTCTTCCCCACCACTTCCCCGCCCCTTGAGCGTCCCTGCAAAGTCTGGGCATACCCACATTTGCATTCACCCAAACCCTCCTTGATTCCAATTAAAACAGAAGGAACCAATTTCCACAAGGTTCGTAAAACACCTCACGGCAATTACTATCCTGGCGTGTTTGCCATGCACTCGCCTTTATTAATCTTCCCCTTACTGGTAAACGCATCAGGTTGACTGACCTTATTATCCCAAGCACATAAAACCAAATATTAATCCATATTAAGTTGACTGCAGGCAAATCCTCTCGGCCAGCCTCGCCACTCCCCGCTCAGTGCTAAGTAGAAATAGCTTTTTTTTTCTTTTTTTTTTTTTTTTTTTTTTTGGCGTTGACCTGATACTGAATATGCCATGAGGTGTAATATTAAGCTGAGCCGTGCGTGGTAATGGAGTGCTGGAGGTATTAAAGGATGCGGTGACTGTGACCAAATGATGCGTATATACGTGGCGGAAAAAATACCAAATTATGTATTGGTGTTGAATCACCGCCAAGGATGGAAGGGAAAGTGGCGGATGGAGGACACAGAAAGAGGAGGAAGACGGGTGAGATAAAACTGAAGTGAACAAGAAACACATGGTGGAAAACAATGAAATGATGTAACGTACTGAATGACCTTTACGGATAGAAGGGAAAGAAGTGGCTGGTAGGGGACATAGAAAGAGGAGCGAGAGGAGAGAAGGACGACTGAAGTAAAGGACAAATGATGACGAAAAACAACGAAATGATGTAATAATATTGAATGACTGCCATGGATGGAAGGGAGAAGAAGTGGGTGGTGGAGGACATAGTAAGAGGAGCAAAAGGAGCGAAGTAAAACTGAAGTGAGGGTTAGAATTTGGGAAGGGAAAGGGTGGAAGAAGGCTGAGAAGGAAAAGAAACACGGAGGTAGAAAACAGAGAGGGATTAAAAGGATGTAAAAAGCAGGAGCGTATACGAAAATGATAATGAGAAGATAAAATAATAATGATGATAATAATAATAATAATAATAATAATGATGATAATAATAATAATAATAATAATAATAATAATAATAATAATAATAACAATCAGTCATGTAGATGTGACTCATACCTGCTCTTATTTTTTATTGTTTTTTTTTTACACTATGACTATGCATGTCACGTGTCAAATAACTCCGCACATTACGAAACATTATTCCTGCCACAGAGAAACAAAAAAATAAATAAATAATAAAAATAGCAAATGATAGTAATAATAATGATTTTTCCTCTCAGTATCCCACCCGCTGGTTGTCACATATCATATATTGTGCCAGCGTCACTAGTGGGGATCTGGTCAAGTGCAGGGGAGATGTGAGATGAAAAGGCAGTATTATTCAGAGCCCGCAAGGTATCCCTCATACCTGATACCTGTGGCAAGTTGTACTGAGTAAGTCTTCACCAAAGCCCGAAGTGTTCTTGCCGCGGGGAAAGAACACTATTACCTCCTCCACCTTTCTTGTTCGGTCACGCAACACCGCTTGCCGACTGAGAGATGAAGGGTGAGAGCGGCGAGGAGAACACTAAGATGAAAGGAGAGGAAGACAAGGAGAACAAGAGTGATCAAGAACAAAAGTAAGAAGCATTTTAATTAAAGAAAATGACAAGAAAAGTAATTAGGTAGACGTGAGGAATTAATGATCTATCATGAAGAGAGGGTGAAACACCACACACACACACACACACACACGACAGAAAGAGAGAGAGAGAGAGAGAGAGAGAGAGAGAGAGAGAGAGAGAGAGAGAGAGAGAGAGAGAGAGAGAGAGAGAGAGAGAGAGAGAGAATAATTGGGAAGCTGAAAGCACTAAGGCAATCAAACCGGTATACAACTCTCTCTCTCTCACTCTCTCTCTCTCTCTCTCTCTCTCTCTCTCTCTCTCTCTCTCTCTCTCTCTCTCTCTCTCTCTCCTCTCTCTCTCTCTCTCTCTCTCTCTCTCTCTCTCTCTCTCTCTCTCTCGGGCGATTAACTGCTCGTTAAACTCCCGACAAACACTTGTGGGTGCATGGAGGAGGAGGAGGAGAAGGAAGAGGAAGAGGCGGAGATGGAGGAGGAGGAGGAGGAGGAGGAGGAGGAGGAGGAGAGATATAGAGGTTAAGCACAAGGAGAGGAAGCCAAGTGGAGGAAAATGGGAGGGATGGAGGGAGGAGGGAAGCAAAGTAATGAGGGTAGTGGAGGATAGTAATGGAGGGAGGGAACCTGCTGTGGAATGGTAAAGGGGAGGAGAAGGAGGAGGAGGAGGAAAGGGGAGGCGGGATAGTGGATAAACATACCGACAGATAAACACACGGATAGACACGAGTGGAGGAGGTGAAGGAGGAGAAGAAAAGAAAGAAAGAAAAAAAGAGGAGAGAAAGAAAAGAAAGATTGAGCGGTCGAAACAGGAAGCATTGAAAAAGTTAAAGAGAAAAAGTGAAAGAGAGAGGAAGGATTCAGAGAGAGAGAGAGAGAGAATTATTACAGGGAGAAAGAAACCAGTTGAATAGGGGGAAAAAATGGAAAAATCTCAAAAGTCGCGCCACCCCACAAATTTAAAACAGTTCCAGGGAAAGAGTTAATTTAATCGCTCCATTCCAGGCGAGGACTCGAGCAGAGGCGGCGCGGCGCGTGAAAATATTGAAATAAAAATCAGTCTTTCCTATTAAGGCCCAGAAAAACACGTAAAATGGAGGGAGACACACACAGAGAGAGAGAGAGAGAGAGAGAGAGAGAGGAGACACACACACACACACACACACACACACACACACACACACACACACACACACACACACACACACACACACACACACGCTAGAAAGACAGATAAGAGGCAGAGGAAGACAGACAGACAGACAAACATTAAAGGCTTTCTCATTAAAATTCTAAAGAAAGTCTTAATCCTTTGAATCCATGACAAGTACTCTCGCTCAATCAGATTCTATTCATGTCCACACCAGACGGACACACAGACTGACTGACGGATAGACATGGACTTACGGACAAAAAGACTGAGAAGCAGAGGACAGATAGATAGACAGGTAGATAAGTATACTGTAAAATTTCTGATTGGAGCAGAGCAAACTTAGTAAAGTTCATTATTTAAAAAACTCATTTCTTCCATCTATCAACTCTACACAATCTTCCAGACAACTATCCTCTCTTCTTTAATGACACTCAGCTGTCCCCTCTTCTATACTGACCATCCTCGGTCTGTCCTTACTTATAATGTAAACTGGAAACTTCACATCCCATCTCTCGCGAAAATACCTTCTATAACTTTTATAAAGTTAGGCTTTCTAAGTCGTCTCCGCCAGTTTTTTTTTTTTTTTTTTTTCTCAACACCCCCCCCCCCCTTGCAGCTAACTCTGTATAGGGGCCTTATCCTTTCATGTATGGAGTATGTTTCACATGTCTTGGGTAGTTCCACTCACACCGCTATTTTAGACAAGGTGGATTCAAAAGCTTTTCGTTTTATCAGCTCCTTTCCTTTAACTGACTGTCTTCAGCCTCTTTCTCATAGCCGCAATGTTGCATCTCTTGCTATCTTCCACCGCTATTTTCATGCTAACTGCTCTTCTAATCCTGCTAACTGCATGCCTCTCCTTCTCCTGCGGCCTCACTGCACAAGACTTCTTTCTTTCATCCCTTTTCTGTCACTCTCCCAGTCTGCTTCTGTATTTCCTCCTTCCTATGACTTGGACTCTTTCAAGAGGGAAGCTTCAAGAGTGAATCAAGACTCTTATCCTCTGTTTTTTTTTTTTTTTTTTTTTTTTTTTTCCTTTTTTTTTTTTTACCATTCTATCTGACATTTGTATGGGAACTAGCAATAAATGTGCCTTTTTTGTTCATAATTTTTGTTGCCCTTGGCCAGTTGCCCTCCTATGTAAAATAAAAATGTTTGAGACAGTCATCCAATTAGTCACTCTGTTTTCGAATTGTCAGCCAGACAGAGAAACCTTTAAACACACCTGTCAGTCATCTATAACAAGTCACCAGTTGGCCATGCAGTCAATCATTTACTAAATAATTGACTCAGTATTTTAAAAGCCGAGGTGTCCTTTCATTTTGTAACTCAGTCAGTCATTCAGTCAGTCAATTAATAAAAAGCATAACTCAGTCACTCAGTAAATCAGCAGTTAACACTGAGGCGAACAGACACAAAACACACAAGTCCTCAGATCAGTCAGTCATTCAGTCAGTCACGCTTTATTTCCCATATTTCTTCCTTCATCTTCCCACTCCCTCCCTTCCTCCTAACCTATCTTCCCTTCACCTCCCACACGAAGCCTTCTCCCTTAATCTGTTAATCTGCACATTGTCTTCCCTTCCCGCACCACCACCACTACCACCACCACCACTACTACCATCCCTCCTCCTCCTCCTCCTCCTCCTCCTCCTCCTCCTCCTTCTCCACAATGAAGCAGTGCAGCCTTGGAAAACTCGAAAGAAATCAGATTCAATTCCTCCTCCTCTCCTCCTCCTCCTCCTCCTCCTCCTCCTCCTCCTCCTCCTCCTCTTCCTGCTCTTCTTGCACAGCTGTCAGAGTAGGTAGGAGCATGAGAAAACTTGAGGCGTTCCTGGCCACTTGGGGTGAAGGTTCTGAAGGGAAGGAGCGTGGAGGGATGGGGGAGGGGGGACAGAAGGAGGAGGAGGAGGAGGAACTAAAAACGCTCATCTCCCAAAAAAGGAAACTTTAGGTCCGGTGGGAATGTGAATGGGGAAAGGAAGAGGAGGAGGAGGAGGAGGAAGAATAGGGAATGCTGAGGTAAGGGACGCGGAATGGAGAAGGTGGGAAGGAATGAAAATAAAGAAAAAAGCCTTTGAGTTAAATGGTTACAACAAAGGTGGCCGAGGAGGACGAAAAGAGTGAAGGAAAGGAGGAGGAGGAGGAGGAGGAGGAGGAGAGAAAATGTAAGAAGACTATATGATATGGGTGATAGGTAAGAGAGAGAGAGAGAGAGAGAGAGAGAGAGAGAGAGAGAGAGAGAGAGAGAGAGAGAGAGAGAGAGAGAGAAACCAGATATAGAAAGGGGAAGTGGCGAGGAGAGAAAAGAAAAAAAACAAAAAGAGAAAGTAATTTTATGACAAGTAAATTTACATTAATATATTGAAGTGGAGATCAAAAGAATCAGTTGGCAGCTCCAAAGATCCGTTCCTTTCCCTGCGCCTCGATCGTCTCGCAAGAGGATGTCAGAGCCTCGTCATGCGGGTACCTGTATCGGACAAGTCTAAATGGAAGTGGCTCTCGTGTAATATAAAAGGCGCATTGGAAGTATTAGACTCAGGAGGGGGCTGTTTCCATTAACGTGCTGTCGTCTTGTTGGCGAAGGAATATACTATAGACCACACCATGTTAAATGCAGTGCTTCTCGTTTGATCGGCGAGGTCAAGCAACGCTCGGTTTGGTTGGTGCTTGGATGGGTGACCGCCTGAGATATCGTTATTGTTATCTCAGTTTGTTAAAGGTACAGAAAGGAAAATTATTGTTCCTGGAGTACATTAAATTGCTTCGTGATTGCCAGTTATTATTTCTTTCATTTTTTGATGCATGAGGTGACATTCGAAAAGGACCCGTATTTTCAAAACCTTTGTTTTTTCTCCAAATTATTTTCCCAGACCACAGAGATAATTAATCAGATTCTCACGATCCATTACTCTACTGATGTTGCTGAAGCCTTGTTGAATTATCACCAGAAACATGAAAATACTTGAAAGTTCCAAGTAACAACGCCTTGAGCCTTATAAAATAGGCAAGGCGCAGAAATTTTTCACAATGCGGATCTAGGTATTGATGAGCACACAGAAATGCCAACACTGTCACTGGAAGAGGCTCTCACCCACTCACTGACTCACGTATTCCTAATTTGTTTAAAATCTGCGGTAAACTGACTTGGTATTCCAAATGAAACCCTTAGCTGTTTATAAGACACTAGAGTATTCGCGTTTAGTCATGACCAGATTTAGAAATACGAAGTGGCGAGGAAGGAAAGAAGAAAACTGATAGCTGGAAATAGATAGGCGTGTTTCGGGACTGCCACATTGTAGGCTTGACGGCTTCTTGCAGCTTTCTTTATATACTTATGTTCTTGTCCATCTTCTTTGACTTACACGCAGTTATTGACCTGAATTTTCCTGACGGCATCATTCCACCAACAGTAACTTTGGCCTTGACGTGCACAGGGATCATGTTTACTCTAGGAAGAGGAAGTGGCTATGGAAAGCGACGTTGAGGAGCAGAGGGAGTGGAGGAGGTCGAGTGGGACGCAAGACAAGGAAGTTGTTTGAACTTTGCAGCACGTAAGAGATTATAGAGACGGGATGGAAAGAGGGAAGCGAACAGGTGAAATAGAAACAGGAAGATGATGAAATAGTTCACAAAAAGAAGGAATAAGCTTTAGTAAGAAGCAGAGAAAAAGAGAAAAGAGACTGAAGAGAAGAATGAAACAACTTGGTACCAAGATAAGACGAAAAATAGAAGTAGAGGAGAAGTAAAGCCAACAGTCCATCTCTATAGATACAAGTGCTTGCTCAGTTGATAAAGGAAATGTGAAGCAGTAAGGGATGTATGAAAAGGAGAAGAAAGGAAAAGGTATAAAGACAAAAACATGTGAGGCACCAGAGGAGTGAAGAAAGAGAATCACTAAGGAAAAAAGAAAAATGCTACAATAATAAGCAAAAAAAAAAACGGGAAGCGAAAAGAAAAAAAACAGGAAATCGTATATATATATATATATATATATATATATATATATATATATATATATATATATATATATATATATATATATATATATATATATATAAACAAGTGGAAGGAAAAAGAAAAAGAAAAATTAAAACAGAAAAACAAGAAAAAAAAGCAAAGAGCACTAAGGGAAGAAAGAAAGTAAATGGAGACCATGAAGAAAGGAATACATAAAGCAGTAAGGAACGAAGAGAAAGTAAAGGAGAGAGAGAGAGAGAGAGAGAGAGAGAGAGAGAGAGAGAGAGAGAGAGAGAGAGAGAAGAATGAAGCAAGAAACAAGATGTTTGACTGAAGGATCGTAAGAGGGACTTTTTTCCCTTTTCATATAAGGTTGGAAGGGACTCTCTTGCCTCGTGTCTTTCGTCTTTAGTAGTAGTAGTAGTAGTAGTAGTTAGTAGCAGTAGTAGTAGAAGAAGAAGAAGTAGCAGTAGCAGTACCAGCAACTGCGGTAGTTGTAGTTCATTTTTATAGCATGTGATTCTACGTCTATAAAAAGCATCACATTATTTTCTTTCCCCTTTATCTCTCTAGTTGTTTACGAGAACATTCCAGCATCACATATTTTTTCCCCAGTTCGATTTTTTTTCCCCCTTGGCATCTCATTCTTAGCCATCCATCCTTCCGCCCTATCGTCCCTTCATCTCTACACTACTTCTTGCCGCCTTCAGAGAGAGAGAGAGAGAGAGAGAGAGAGAGAGAGAATTTTTAATCTTCAAATGTTCCGGTGTTGGTTAAAGTGTTGGCATTGTCTTGTAACTTTCACTTGAGCTCAAGAAGAAGAGAGTGGTGGAGAGCAAGGGTTGGTGAAGGAGTGTTTGGTGTTGAGTGTCCGCTGTTGAGGAATGAAACACAAGAAGCGAGAGAGAGAAAGGAAGGCAGGCTGAGTGAAGGGAGGCAGATGAAAAGCGAAGGCAAGCATGACAAAGATTAGTACGAGAAGGTAAGATTGGAAAGATAGGTGGAGTGAGTGGAGATGAAGAGGAAGAGGAGGAGGAGGAGGAGGAGCAGGAGCAGGAGGAGGAGGAGGGGAGGAAGGAAGAGAGTACTTACTTTTTGTCTACCTGTGTTTCGTGTGTGCAAGATTGTTACGTTTTATTTGTGTGTGTGTGTGTGTGTGTGTGTGTGTGTATGTGTGTGTGTGTGTGTGTGTATGTGTGTGTGTATGTGTGCGCGTGCGTGCGTGCGTGCGTGCGTGCGTGCGTGCGTGTTTGAGAGAGAGAGAGAGAGAGAACTGCTCACTACGACGACAAAAAAAAGACGTGACAGACGACAGAACAAGAAACCAATGTCCCGGCCACTTCAGCAGCAGTGTGTCTGTGAGGCTTTCCCCTGCAGGAGCTGAGAGGCGAGTGTTAGGGATCAGCAGACAGGGTAGGAGTATCGGAAGACAGAGAAAGTATCTGATCAGAGAAGAGAGGGAATCAAAGAGTGACCGTGGGCAGTAAAAAATTCTTAACCTCATGAAAGCTGATTTGCTCTGAGCTTTGACAGTAAATTCCCACTTAAGATCTTTAGTGAGACTGACGATGTGCAGTACAAAAGAAGAGATTAACGAAGCGTAATTAATAGAGAGAATATTTATCTTCTAAGGTCACGTGGCGAGTGAAGAAATGAACTTTTTTGGAGTCGTTAAAAGGATCAAAGACTTTTATCCGCCTTGTTCAAAAATGATAGACGACAGAAGTGTAGAGTTTTGCAGCGTCTGTGGAAATTGTGCATTCTTCCGTCTGTCGCTGTATTGTGAATTATGGCACTGAAAATTATAGCGCTCACCTAAATGGATGTGACTTATGGAAAGAATGGAAAGTTTGTTTAAATCTCCTCCTTCAGATCCTCCTCCACCTCCTCCCTCTTCTTCCTCGATCTTCTCCTCTTATATTACCTTCTAAAACTATACTTATCTTCATGCAACTTAAAAGTAACAAAGATTATTTTAAGACGGAAAAATTAAGCTATGGAAGAGTTGTACAGACACAAGCAGCATTTCATCGTAAGTATAGCAAGCGAACGAAAGGGACGTGACTAAGCAAGAGAGAGAGAGAGAGAGAGAGAGAGAGAGAGAGAGAGAGAGAGAGAGACTTCATTCTTCATTAATTTTCTTTGCCAGTCAACCTTCGTAGCCAGACCCTTAGGAGCAGCGGTGACCTGCCTCGGGTGCTTCACCTTCGTCTGAGACTCAAAGCGAAGGCAGCGGAAAAAATAAAAAATAAAAAATGACACGGATAAAAAATGCAGTGGAGATTGAACAAATTCATTCCTTCATTGCAAGAAGTTCATTTAGGTAAAACTGGCAACACTGTCTTAATACTTCGTTTATTTTTTCCTCTCTCTCTCTCTCTCTCTCTCTCTCTCTCACTCTCTCTCTCTCTCTCTCTCTCTCTCTCTCTCTCTCTCTCTCTCTCTCTCTCTCTCTCTCTCTCTCTCTCTCTCCTTTTTTTTTGTTTACTGTGTGATAATATCGATGGTTCTTCTTGTTCTCCCTGTGTATCTAAGCGTTACCACAACCTCAATAGTGCAGGAAGGGATGCCAGTAAGGTGAGGTTCTGATTAGACTCTATTTTTGTCATGCACCTGCTTTTCCTGCGTTTTGCTGTGTGTGTGTGTGTGTGTGTGTGTGTGTGTGTGTGTGTGTGTGTGTGTGTGTGTGTGTGTAGGGGGTTTACCGTGTTTCGAGGAACTGAAAATTTTTGTTTAGAGGTTTAAAAGGAGGTTGGTTTTATTTATACTGATTTTTTTTTTTACATGTGTGTGTGTGTGTGGGGGGAGGGGGGGCCGCCCGCGCATAAGCAAATAATTCTTTACAATCCTATGATGGAGGATTTTTATATACAAACATTTTACTATCCAAAGCCTTCCTCCTCCCTCCTTTCCTTCACACACACACACACACACACACACACACACAATTGCACCATAAAAGACAAGACCTTCTGTTGCTACCGTAAAAGCAAAGCAAAGAAAAAAGAAAAAAATTAAGAATATACGTAAAACTGCACCTTCTCTCTCCTCCCCTCCAAAAAAAAAAAAAAATGAAAAAAGAAAGATGGAATAAAAGCCATTCAAAAAGGTGATCTGATACTTTGCTTTCGAAAATGGAGGAAAGAAGAGAAAGAGAGATGCGGGGAGGAGAAAGAGAGAGAGAGAGAGAGAGAGAGAGAGAGAGAGAGAGAGAGAGAGAGAGAGAGAGAGAGAGAGAGAGAGAGAAATAAGTTGATAAGTGGGCGATGTGAGTTTTGCATTATAACGAAAGGGAATGACTGAATAAAGTGAAGAGTACTGAGTTACTGAAGAGGATGAGAATGGTGGGTAATATTATACATAGGAATACAAAAGAAGACAAACAGACCTTACTAGGCTGTTTGCTTGTATAATTGTCCTATACTAACTTCTAGTGGAAGAGACAAGATAGCAAAGTAGAAGGCTCCTCGAAGCAAAGTAGTAGTAGTAGTAGGAGGAGGAGGAAGAGAATCACAGATCACCACTAACAAACACAAAAAAAGAACAAACAGCAGCATACTTGTTAGTCCTTACGATCCTGTTTGTGGGAGCTTTATTATTCAACAATGGAGAGAGAAATAGAATAGCACAGATTAAGGACGAAGAAGAGGAGGAAGAAAAAGAGTACGAAGAAGAAGAAGAGGAACAGGTAAAGAAGTCGAAGAAAGCAATTTTTAAGTTTATCTGATCTGCTGGTAATCTCATATTAAAACCAGGCGGTGCCCGGACAACTGAACCAGTGACAACTGAACCAGTGACAATTGGACCAGTGACAATTGGACCAGTGGACAACTGAGCCAGTGGACAACTGAACCAGTGGACAACTGAACCAGTGGACAACTGAACCAGTGAACCACTGAACCAGTGACAACTGAACCAGTGGACAACTAAACCAGTGACAACTGAACCAGTGACAATTGAACCAGTGACAACTGAACCAGTGACAACTGAACCAGTGACAATTGAACCAGTGTCAAAAAATGTTATCTGTTTGCTACGGCATCATGGTCGTCAGTCTGTACCCAGCTTTCACAACATTCACTGTCACTATTCTACAACATGTCTCTTCAGTTTGGGAGCACAGAACGAGGAAAATCACTCCTTTTATATGGTGGACATGAATACGTTGAGAGGAGCAGAGAACCTTGGATGACTCAAGGAATCTCCTACTGGCGATGTCGTCATTATCGCAAACATAAATGCAGCGGTAGTATGCAAACAGAAGGGGACAGTGTGACCAAGGAGCCCGGCGTTCATACTCATTCTGGAGATCCAGTAACTGCCCAGGTACAGCAGGTAGTGAGTACATTGCACTCATTTGCCGAAGATTCGTCGGACAGTGTGAGAAACTGTGTTGCAAATTCTGTAACTTCTGCTACCTGTGACGTCATGCAACGGCTGCCAAGTAAATCGTCATTGGAACGATCAGTAAGAAGAAAACGTCAGCGCACCGACAATGCACGTGAAATTCCCCACACCAGAAACTTTGATATTCCTCCAGAGTATCAAGAAATAATTCTGCATGATTCTGGAGTGGATGATGTTGACCGCATAATCTGCATGGGTGATATCAACATTGTCACTAATCTCAGTGGCAACAGTAAGCTTTGGATGTGCGATGGTACATTTGAAACTACACCCATTTTGTTCTATCAACTTTATACCATACACGCCAAAGTCGGCAGCAACTACCCTCCATGTATTTACTTTCTTCTTCCTAACAAAGCCCAAGCCACGTACGAAAGGATGATTGACATACTTCTCTCGGTTATGCCTGGTCTACAGCCTGAAAAAGTCCTCACAGATTTTGAAACTGCGGCCATCAACGCCTTTAGAAAAAAATTCCCCTCCGCCTCCACCTCCGGCTGTTTTTTTCATCTCAGTCAGTGCGTCATACGAAAAATTGCCAGTGTTGGTCTAAAGGCTAGATATGAAAATGACAGAGACTTTTCAGTGCTCATGAAGTGTCTACCGGCTTTGGCATTTGTGCCTGAAGATGATGTCATAACAGTTTTTGAAGAACTTGTCCTTACCCTTCCTCAGGAGCCAGAAGTCGAAGAAGTGGTGGCATATTTTGAGTCCAATTACATTCGAGGCATGCAAATTGGTGGACGTCGAAGGGATCCCCGTTTCCCTATCAAACTTTGGAACCACTTCGAGGACGCAGAAGAATGTGCTCCAAAAACCACAAATTGTTGTGAAGGGTTCCACAATGCCCTGAAATCAGTGTACATGTGTGCGCACCCAACCATGTGGAAGTTTCTGAAGGGCATCGCTCGGGACATCGCTGTCCAGCGTCTAGTGCACCAGAATGCGTTAGTACATCGGCGCGATGCACCCACTAACAAGTACATCAAACTCGCGCAGCGACTCGCCACTAAAATTAAGATGTATAGAGCTGAAGTAGATAAGCTCCTGTATTTGCGAGCAGTAGCTAATATGCAGGTCGTGTAAATAGGGGACACTGTAGTGCACTATATGTGATTATATCAGTTGGTTTATATTTTTACTACATGAATGATTCTAAAAACTACTGAACCATAGTATCGCCACTAGTTCATGATGCATAGGTAAATCTTTCTTAATGAATGAATTTTAATATGCTTTTGTTACCATTTTTTTCTGGTTTCATTGTCACTTGTCGACTTGTGCAGTTTTTACTGGTTCAATTGCCCACTGGTTCAGTCGACCACAGGTTCAGTTGTCACTGGTTCAATTGCCCACTGGTTCAGTCGTCCACTGGTTCAGTCGTCCACAGGTTCAGTTGTCACTGGTTCAATTGTCCACTGGTTCAGTCGTCCACTTGTTCAGTTGTCACTGGTTCAGTTGTCACTGGTTCAGTTGTCACTGGTTCAGTTGTCCTAGAACCAAACCAGGCATATCCACGGAGTAGCAAGAGGTGACACAAAAGGTCAACACTGTACTGACATGGGCAATGCATCCTCGCTTCTCTTCTCGCCTCGCCTGACACAACCTCGTTACCCGCACATCATTCTCTTACACAAGGCCAGAACACTTGTCAAGTTTACCAAGGAAGAAGACTTAAAATATACTCAAGATCCTGGGAGAGGAGGAGGAGGAGGAGGAGAAGGAGGAGTGCAGTGAAGTGTGGTTTACCTTGCAGCTTCTTGAAGAGAATATACGGACCTCCTCCTCCTCCTCCTCCTCCTCCTTCTGCTCAAGCTCCTCATCTCCCGTCTCTTATTGCCTCTCCTCCTCCTTCTCCTCCTCCTCTGCCCTTCTCCTTCCCTTCACTTTCTTCAGGCTCTCACTCAAGACAAGCCCTCAGCCACCTCCTTTACTCTCCCTCCTCCTCCTCCTCCTCCTCCTCCTTTTCTCTGTTCTCTCCCATCCTCCCTCCCTCTTTCAGTCTCTCCCTACTCATCATTTTCTATCCAGTGGGTCACTTTTCAACTCTACTTACCTACATTCTCTCTCTCTCTCTCTCTCTCTCTCTCTCTCTCTCTCTCTCTCTCTCTCTCTCAACAGAAAACTAATAACTTGAATGTAGAACAAAAAATGAATAGATTGCAAAGAAATTAATGTGTATGAAATATTATACAGCAATATGCACGTCTGTTTGTGTGTGTGTGTGTGTGTGTGTGTGTGTGTGTGTGTGTGTGTGTGTGTCCGTCCGTCCGTCCTATCCCCGAGCTGTTTTCTTTCTTTTTCCTTCTATTTTTTTTTTTTTTCTCTCTCTCCCCCCGTTGGGTTCTCGTCCTGGAGATGGGCCACACTTCCACACACCTGTCGGGATGTCCCAACTTGCCCCAACAAGTCTCCTTTCTCCCTCGCTAAAGTCTGGGAGAGTCGTGCCGCACCAAGATGGCCGACTTTTGCCTTCACTCTTCGTACTACACATAGATACTAACGCCCTTCCTTCTCCCTCTTGTTCCTTCTCTCCTCTTTATTTTTCCCTTGTGTCATTTTTTTCTTGCCTGTTCTGTTTCGTTTCTTTTTCTTCCTCTCTCTTGATTTCGTTTCTGTTTTACTGTATTTCTTTTTTTCTTTTTCTTTTATTCTTGTTGTTCTTATGATCATCCTCTTTTGCACGGTTGTTGTTGTTGTTGTTGTTGTTGTTGTTGTTGTTGTTGTTGCTTTTGAGTGAAGGTCTGTGTGTGTGTGTGTGTGTGTGTGTGTGTGTGTGTGTGTGTGTGTGCAGATGAATCAAACTATTTTCAGACGGATACAAATGTCTGATACCGTTTTGTCTTGGAAATAAGAGTCACTCACTCCTTCCTCTGGCGCCTTGTATTGTCTTCTCGTCGCCAGTGTTACCAAAACGGAGATGGAACTACGTAGAAGCCCACGCAACTATAAGAGACTTTACCGTCCTTCATTTCCCATAGACATATAACACGCATGCATGTAAGAATTCTAAACCTTTTACTTTTTTGGTCGTCCTATGTAGAAAATTATTCCGTCGACAGAAAGGAAACACAATAGGAGATTAATTTTGTCTGGACTAGGTTGCGTAACTATTGAAGAGATTGTCATATGTGTCTAAAATGTTGTAAGTGATTACGAGAAAAGTTTTATTAATGCAAAGGTAAAGTAGCTTAGTTTCAATCAGATACAACAGTGAGACGAACAATTAAAGAGAAAATGCAAAAGAGGTCATTGCTCTTCATTCCCTTCCGACAGGTGACTGGTGTATAGCTGTAACAGTCTTGAAAAGGTCATTCAGTTTCAAATAGAGAACATAAATATAAAAGCATAAAATAATGGAAGCAGCAAGAAGTCAGTAAGTCTACATGTAGCAGTTCCTGTATAAAACCTACTTATCTTTGTGTACCTATCATCCCTATCCATAAATTTACCTAATCCTCTTTCGAGTCTCCGTATTGATTCGGCACTAACAACCTGAAAAGTGCACAAGACGAAGATGCAACTAGCAAGAACTTCTCCCACCGACGGATGGCGAGAATAGACAGCGTAAGAATATAATAAACGTGTGCGATATGACACAGTTTCAAGTCAAAACGCATACAGTGAGAATAATGCATGGACTTAAATAACCAATTCGGCTGCAGTGGTGATTGTAGCTTTCCATTTTAGATGAGCTGGACAAAGGCATCGGCAAGAGTGACGGACGCTGTGTGTGTGTGTGTGTGTGTGTGTGTGTGTGTGTGTGTGTGTGTGTGTGTGTGTGTGTGTGTGTTAACGAGTGACGCTGCGACGCTCAGATGCATAAATAATGACTCTCGCCAAACATTAATAGGGAAAAATTAAGTACGAATGGTTAGTTTTGTCGGGAGCCTCGACAGTGAGGTGCGCGCGTCCTTCATAACAAATTAAGATTCTTTATTTAATACGTATTATATAAAGTGTTCTTAATTAAGTGTAAGGAATATTTTCAAGACGAAGAAACGCAAAGGGCATAACTGATTGACGAATAAAAAAAATGCAGTCATACCATAAAGTATTCCTTGGAGTTCTTATGGGAATACAAAAAATATAAACAAGTTCTGTAGTTACGTTCCGGAGAGGCAGAGAAGTTATTGATTAAGTCATGGTTGGTGACGCAATGTCAAGATATGATGTAGCACCGGACACGTACAAAATAGACCAACACAGGTACCATGAAAGGCAAAAATAAACAAATTACCCAGGTACAGGTAATATGAGGGGTGCAAGATTGGAGTTACCTGCACGCCCAAAGTGAAAATTAACACTGGGGAAAATATGTCAATGAGGTTATCTGTCAAGGGAAGAAATGTCAGAGGGAGTAAATGTGTCACGCTTGCCAAGTATCCTCAGTAGTGGTGTTCAGGTGTGCATTTACGTCACTTGCTATTCATTATTGTTTACAGCGGTTAATTTCCGCCCTGCAGTCACATCGCGCCTTTGACCGAATCTTGCGCTTGTGTTTAATGAGATGTTAAAGTCAGGTTTTAATTAATCTGTTGATTATTATTGTTGTTATTATTTCTGCTGCTGCTGATGCTGCTGTAGTACTACTACTACTACTACTACTGCTGCTACTACTACTACTATTACTGCCATTATTTTCATCATTGTTGTCATTATTATTATTATTATTATTATTATTATTATTGTCATCATCATCATCATCATCATTATCATTGTTATTTGTTATCATTATTTATATAACTACTACTAAAACTATTACTAATACTTATCATCGTCATCATCATTGTTGTTGTTGTTGTTGTTGTTGCTGCTGAATACTTATCATCGTCATCATCATTGTTGTTGTTGTTGTTGCTGCTGCTGCTGCTACTGCTTTTGTTATTGGTCTCGTTGTTTTTGTTGTTGTTGTTGTTGTTGTTGTTGTTGTTGTTGTTGTTGTTGTTGTTGTTGTTGGTGGTCATGTTGCTTTAAGGAGCGAGAGTTCAGATTCTGTCATGTATTTTTACATAGAAAGAATCAATACAAACTAATTTGTGTAATGTACCCGATAATTATTGGAAATACTCGTATCATAAAACTGTCAATTTGAAATAATCATCTATCTCTTGTTACTTGTGTGTACTAGTATATATGTATCCATTATGTGCATACATATGTATTTATTTTTTTTTTTTTTTTACATATATGATGATCTACGTACCAATCCATCTGTTTACCTATCCATCTATCTATCTGTCTATATGCCTGTCTGTCTCTGTTCATCTATCTATCTATCTATCTACCTATCTATGTATCTATTGATCTGTATATCTTTCCATCTACACACACACATAAACACAAACACACACACACACACACACACATCTAAGGAGCATTCTCAGATGAAAACGAAAGATTCTCTCTCTCTCTCTCTCTCTCTCTCTCTCTCTCTCTCTCTCTCTCTCTCTCTCTCTCTCTCTCTCTCTCTCTCTCTCTCTCTCTCTCTCTCTCTCTCTCTCTCTCTCTCTCTCTCTCTCTCTCTCTCTCTCTCTCTCTCTCTCTCTCTCTCTCTCTCTCTCTCTCTCTCTCTCTCTCTCTCTCTCTCTCTCTCTCTCTCTCTCTCTCTCTCTCTCTAGCTTGCTAATTACTTGCTAATGGCTCTCATCCCAACAGGTAAATATAGTGGGCCTCTTCCTGCGCTAATTACAGGTGAGCCTCGTACCTGTGCACCACCTGAGAGCAATCAAGGCGGATCACTGGCCTCATTACTCTTGCAAATTAGGCGAATGGGTCGTTAGCGGGAACAGCGCAATGGCTCGTTTGCGGCTCTGCTTGCTTGTTTCCACTAGTGCACCCCTTTCTCTCTCTCTGTGTGTGTGTCTCTCTCTGTGTGTGTGTGTGTGTGTGTGATAGACTGGGATTGACTTAGCTACTAGAACTGCAAAGGCTGGGATGGACTGGGTAGAGGCTGGGGTGGACTAGTAAATGGACTGGGACAGCACTGGGATATCCTGGTAGTGATTAAGATCGACCATAAGAGGCTGAGATAGATGAGATGAAACTGTGATAGAGCGAGAGAATCAGGGATGAAGTGACAGATTTTTGTAGGCCAACGGAGGGTGAGATGACCGATTAAACTCTTGAAGATTAGAAAACTGAAATCTTCCATTTTTCAGCTTATTTCCTATATATTGTTACGTGTGAGCATATACACTGAACTCTAGGGGATGGACCATGAAGGGGTGTTGCTCACACTAACAATGGAAGGGTTAAAAGAAAAGAGAAAAGGAGACATTTTAACTGCTATTTAATATCTTAAAGTTAACCCTTACATTAAGTAACAATACAAAATTGAAGATTATTTAAGTAAGTAAAAGTAAGTAACAAGGAGTGGCAATCTGAACTGGACTGAATAACTTAAAAGACTGGTTCAGTTAATAACTTAAGCCAAGTTAGTAAAATGCATATAGATACAAATTACAAAAATAAACACCTTTACATATACATAATAGAAAATAAATATAAATGTTTGTGTGTGTGTGTGTGTGTGTGGGTGTGTAACACTGGTGTAACTCTTACCACCGCTCTCGAGTGTATATGAGGCTCCCAGCGTATGCCAAGGCGACCTCAGAGCTGTAGCGACCCTTGGAGGAGACTGAAGCTCGATGGAACTCCACCCCTCGTTATCGGCTTGGTAGCCTGCTAGAGGTCACGTATCCAGTATGCCTCAAGCTATACACGTGGCAGCGCCACGAGTTGAGAGGCAGGCACCTGGTTCCGTGGTAGAGTAGTCACGTGTGTGACAATATCTTCACATACTTGTCAGATATTTCCACCGCAGAAATTGTCCCTGTTTAAACATGTTTCTCTTATGATAACATTTACGGCAACTGAACGATAACACTAAAAATAATGTGCTGATTTCATTGCCGTCACTTTACTAATAGCTGAAAGAACCCGTTAATTTTATCCTAGCTGGAGTTAATTCCCTACTAGTATATGTCCCTCAGTTTTTATATTCATGAAAAAAAAAAAAAGTTGGAGATTAATTAAATCAGGAAGGAAAAACTCGGTCACTCGGAGTCAATGGCTTTTTAACTTTTTGTATCTAACTCCCGGGAACTGTTTGAACTGCCTGTAATCGTCTTTTTCTCAATTATAATGGAGTGCATTTGTTTCTAGTTTAGACATTAAAAAGAGAGAGAAACGCGCACACACAGCACACACACACACACACACACACACACACACACACTCTCTCTCTCTCTCTCTCTCTCTCTCTCTCCTCTCTCCTCTCTCTCTCTCTCTCTCTCTCTCTCTCTCTCTCTCTCTCTCTCTCTCTCTCTCTCTCTCCCTCCTATTCCACGTGTCAACAAGCGATTCATTAACTTCTAATATCATGAATGAATAAATCACACACACACACACACACACGCGCGCGTTTTTTTTTTTTTTTTTTTTTTTTCTTCAGTGCATCCTTTTTCCTTTTTTTTTCCTAACCTACAAGATGTACATAGTCAGTCTACCGTTCACATACAAAAAGTGGCCCAGTTTCCGGTGCAATAAATAACAACATATAGTTTTGCACCCGTTCCCAACTCAGCCTGCAACACAACTACCTTTGGCTTGCAGTCCGCTCACTAATCTAATCACGCAAGTAACACAGTTTTGCTAACACAGTGTGGGGAGTAATCTACAATATCAATAGTTTCCGCCCCCCGGTTGTAGTGTTCGGTGACTGCGCCCCACACACTGCTGGCAAGACAGATTATATCACTGCATCTGGACTGTCCATCACATCACTGTTCTCTGTCAGGTCCGAGTCTTCATTAATTTTGCACAGGAGGTGATACTGGTTGTGGGAACGCTGGCGATGTGATCTTTTGGGCTCGAATCGTAGAGAGAGAGAGAGAGAGAGAGAGAGAGAGAAAGAGAGAGAGAGAGAGACCAACATGGATAAAAAAAATAAATAAATGTAGTATTATTGCAAATCCATCACATCATAAAACAAACTACATACACAGTACATAATTAACAACAAAACGACAGACAAACAAAGGCACTTCCAAAATAATATTAACAGTAAAAAAAAAAACTTAGAAAACATAAAAAAGGAGACTGGAAAGAGTATATGGTTCTGTGCTAATGGTCACGAGAGAGAGAGAGAGAGAGAGAGAGAGAGAGAGAGAGAGAGAGAGAGAGAGAGAGAGAGAAAGGGATGAAGAGAAATGGAATGAGGCTCACGGAAGGTTAATGGCTGCCTAATTGGACTGACCGGACGAGCAAACTCTTTCGTCCCGGCGCGTCCTACATTCTTGCCGTGCGTCTGTGTAAGAGTGGCCCCTCAGACCCATAAAGAACACGGGAATACTACTGCCTGGTCGTCCATCCCTCTAGTTGCAGTGTTTTTTTTTTTTTTTTTTTTTTTTTTTTGCTGTAGTAGTAGTAGTAGTAGTAGTAGTAGTAGTAGTAGTAGTAGTAGGAGCAGCAGCAGCAGCCTTCACCCACCCACACAATTACCAACATCCACCCCACCCATTCCCTCACAGCAGCAGCGCAAGGGAACACAAAGAATTAACAAGGAGCAGAGACCTGGCCATGCATTTTGACCCGGAAAAAGAGAGGCAATAGTGAATCATAAGTGAGAGTGTTGTACTAAGGTGCTGGCGGAGTGGGAAAGGAGAGGGTGAGGGATAAAGAGGGAAGTGGAAAATGAGGGAGGGAGTTGTAAATAGACAGAAGTTAGTCGTTAGTGTATACAGCGCAATGGCTTATTCCTTGGTTTGTTTGTTTCTTTAGCTCAGCACAACACCCTCGTGTAGGACTTGCTACAAAATGCGTGCCATGTATTTCTCATGTTTTTTCCTTTGTGTTCTTCTTGCTCATCATTTGTGATCCTCTTGTACATCATTTGTGTTTCCTTCTGATCCTTCTGATGGCAGTTAGCTGAATGGGTCGTTAGGCGAAATAGTGGAATGGCTTGTTTGCTGGTCAACGTCTTTGTTTCCTCAACCCAGCCCAACACCCTTGCGCATGATTTGTTGCTGGCTCTCTAACAGGGAGAGCAGCTGTATTTGTCTTTTGTTCATCCTTTGTTATTTGTGTTATTTCATCCGTGCAACATTTACGTATGATAACATTTTGTAATAATATATTCCCCGTCACCTACTAACTGTGGTTCCTTCATTAATTATTCCGTTATTTATTTGCTTCGGATATGTATTCATGTACACAAATTTCAACTTGAGTCGCGGTATATCAGGTCATGAAATATTCACCCGGCGTGGTGCTATAACACTTCCTTCTAGGAGGGAATTTACTGTGAAACATTCGCCGTCTGTAATAATTCGGTGTGAAATACTGGCGTCAGTAACAATCGAGCATCGTAACGTGACAAGTGAGTGACTTTATTTAGCTGTTCGATGATACTGCTTCCTCGAAAAGGCACTTAAATTTTCCTTTCTTTGTGTGTGTGTGTGTGTGTGTGTGTGTGTGTGTGTCGCTCCATATTGTCTTCTATTGGGATTGCCATCTTTAGTGGGTGGGCCTTTTATCCGACTTTTTTTTCTTCAGCCAGTGCCTCTCTTACATAAAAACTACTACTGCTACTACTAATACTAATACCACCACCACCACCACCACCACCAAAACCATTACTACCACCACCACTACCAACACAACTAGCTCTTGATACTACTACTACTACTACTACTAGTAATAATAATAATAATAATAATAATAATGTTGTCCTCATGCCACCCATACACCTGCAATACACACCCCCGTCCAGGCAGACAGTCGCCCCCTCCCCTTAACAATCACAATCGTTGCCATAGCGAACACAAAAATAGCATCACGCCAATACAACATTAAACTCTGCAACACACTCGACGCTTGCCTGTTAATAGATGTGTGTGTGTGTGTGTGTGTGTGTGTGTGTGTGTGTGTGTGTGTGTGTGTGTGTGTGTGTGTGTTTTATTCATTCACGATATTGGAGGTTAATGAATCGCTTGTTGACACGTGGAATGGAATCATGTACGTGTGTGTGTGTGTGTGTGTGTGTGTGTGTGGGTGTGTGTGTGTGTGTGTGTGTGTGTGTGTGTGTGTGTGTGTGTGTGTGTGTGTGTGTGTGTGTCCGGTTGCTGCGTTATTAATATTTTTTTCCGTCACTCATTCATTCTATCTATTTGTCAGTTTCCTTCATCACTTCCACAGACTCGCAGTGAGGGAAGGTTGACAAAAAAATCTCACAATCCTGGCATTTTTTATTCTTCCGTCAATAAAAGCATGCGTACATTGTGAGAATCAATACACATTTATATAAATGTTATTTATTTCATGTCTATTTATTCATTCAGCTATTTTTTTCATTAATTTATTTGTTTATCGTTTCAATGCATATTCATATTTCAGTGATAGCATGAACTTGTGTGTCTGTCTATTTATATTATGTAAGCATGCACCGTGTGTATGAATGCATGTGTGTATGTTTGGACAATAGGCAACCAACTTTTAGATAAATTTTCGTCAGTTATTTATGTTGATATGAAATATGTAGTAAATTCATTAACTTTTATTTACAATGTAGTACTGTAAGCTCTTTATCAATACAATAAAGTAATAAAAAGGCATCTATTAACTTGTGTATGTGTGTATATGTAGATAAGCTGGTTGTTACGTAGGTAAGAAATTAAGTATGTATAGATATATGTACGCATTATGTATGTGTGTGTATATATGTAGTTAGATATGCAGGTAGGTAGGTGAATAGGTGTGTTTGAAAGTAGCTAGTTAGGTTAGTGTGTGTGTGTGTGTGTGTGTGTGTGTGTGTGTGTGTGTGTGTGTGTGTGTAGCAGCAGACATCCCCCACCACGCTAGCAGCTCGTCTCTCTCTCTCTCTCTCTCTCTCTCTCTCTCTCTCTCTCTCTCTCTCTCTCTCTCTCTCTCTCTCTCTCTCTCTCTCTCTCTCTCTCTCTCTCTCTCTCTCTCTCTCTCACCACTGTTAGTGTTCATCTAGAACATGAACAAAAAATATTAAACTGTGTGTATGTATGTATGTGTGTGTGTGTGTGTGTGTGTGTGTGTGTGTGTGTGTGTATTCATGAAGTTCTTAAATTATTGTAGGTGTAAGACGAAGAGGAAGAAGAGGAGGAGGCTTTTTTTCTATCTCTTCTTCTTCCTCTTCGTCTTATACCAACAATACCTTAAAAACTTCATGAATACACACACACACACACACACACACACACACACACACACACACACACACACACACACACACACACACACACACACACACACACACACACACACAGCTTAATATATTTTGTTCATGTTCTAGATAAACAGTAACACTTAGATATACCTAAGAAAAAAAAACTTGCATCGAATATTCCCCCCCAAAAAAAATGCTGAGTAGAAATGTGCAAGTAAGTTGCCACGAACTGAAAACACGTCACCACATGATTGCATTAGTATTAGAGTAACAACATTTACAAAACATCGATTAGTATATTTGCATGTCGAAGGAGGAATCAGTTGTGCTTCCCTTGACTGAGGTCATAACATTAGCAAACATACAATCATATTCGTCGATGAGACATTAGCGAGACTCAAAAATATGCCATGCCAGAAAGTGCGTAGGCTAGGCTGCCCAAAATATGCCATTCCGCGGGCTGTGCTCTGTCCATCTACCCCCCCCCCTGCCTCTTAAAAAAAATGCCATTAATTATGTTACTTTTTAAGTACAGCAGAGACCAGACAAGGAACACAGGAAAAGTGCACTTAATTCTCTCGTCAGTTGGTCGACAAGAGCGTTTTAGTGAGCCGGCTTTCTAACTCTGTTCAGGAGTGTTGATGTTCTAATGAGCTGCGTTGTGTTGCCTTATATGTATCGTACTGTGTGATGTATTGTTATGTATGGTGCTGCGTTGCTTTGAGGTGAAGTGTGTTGCGTTGTGATGTTCTGTTATGTTTTGCTACGAGTTGATTCGTTCGTAAATGTTGAGTTTCATCAATCGTGTGTCGCATTGAGTTGTGTTGTGCCATTGTGTTGCATGTACGTACTGTGTGTGTGTGTGTGTGTGTGTGTGTGTGTGTGTGTGTGTGTGTGTGTGTGTGTGTGTGTGTGTTATGTTTGTGGCTGTGTTACAGTAGTAGTATGTTTTTTGTTCTGCACTGGATTTTACGTTGGCAATAATGTTACTGTTGATATTACGCAGTTTGTTTGAGATTTTTTTTTATGAATTCTTGCAGCACCTTTACTTCTGCGAGCACCGCATTATTTATTCATCTGCTACTCTTTTTTTCTCTCTTTTTTTTTTCAATGTGATTCATGTGTATGTACTCATTTGCTGGGCGAATCGATCTTTTTTTTTTTCCTTTTACTTTATTGACTCCCAACGTTGATTTTCTCTCTCTCTCTCTCTCTCTCTCTCTCTCTCTCTCTCTCTCTCTCTCTCTCTCTCTCTCTCTCTCTCTCTCTCTCTCTCTCTCTCTCTCTCTCTCTCTCTCTCTCTCTCCCAACACACATTTATCACACACACACACACACACACACACACACACACACACACACACACACACACACACACACACACACACACACACACACACACACACACACACACACACACACACACACACACACACACACACACATTGCTTCATTGCATCTTAACCAAGTGTTGGTGACATGACGGGCAGTGAAGGAGGGAAGAGGAGAGGAGAAGGAGGAGGATGACAATAATGAATGGAATAAAGAGGAGATACAGGACGATAATGAAACACATAAGCGAAGAATATAGTGTAAGTTAGCGAGAGAAGAGGATAAAGGAGAGGAGACACAGACAAAACACATGCAACCGCAGGAAGAGAGAGAGAGAGAGAGAGAGAGAGAGAGAGAGAGAGAGAGAGAGAGAGAGAGAGAGAGAGGGAGGAGTGGGGGCGTTGAGGTGTCCCACTGAGATGTCCCACCCAGACGTGAGCCTCCTGCAGATCCCCTCCTCTTCCTCCTCCCCCCCACGCATCTGAACACCGCCTACCATCGCTATTACCTTTCTCCTGCTCTTCCTCCTCAGCCTCCTCTTCTTCTTCTTCTTCTTTTGTTTATCATCATCATCATCATCATCATCATCATCTTTTTCCTTCTTCTTCTTCTTCTTCTTCTTCTTCTTCTTCTTCTTCTTCTTCTTCTTCTTCTTCTTCTTCTTCTACTTCTACTTTTACTTCTACTTCTACTTCTGCTTCTTTATTGTAAAATTTTCAGCCCCGACAAATTAGCAACAAACCTGAGGAGGTAGTATTTAATGTTTAAGGCTCTCATAAGAACTATTTTTTATGTCGCATAGAAGATTAGTCAGTTTTCGTGGGTGTTTATTTTTCTATAAGTGATGCAGCATTCTTGTAAAACTATCAATAGAAACATGAAAGCAAACCTGGGAATGTAGCATGAAGTGTTTAGGACTCTTATAAAGAGTATTTTCGATGCTACAGATGTAACTAGTCTTGAGTTTTCATGGGTGTTTTTCCTATTAGTCTTGCAGAATTAGTATTCTTGTAAAACTATCGTCGTTGACTTAAAAACAAGCCTGCAGATTTGTTTTGAAATGCCTGGTACTTTTACAAGGATTATTTTCATTGCCAGAGAGATGACCAGTGGAATTTTCATGGGTGTTTTCCCAGTTCATGCAGAATCCTTGTAAAAATATCACTAGACTCATGAGAGCATCCTTCAAAGCTTCATTACTTCCTCTAGATAACCACAAGCGGAGGTGAGGTGAGACGCTGAAACATTTGAGAACACGAACCCAGTGAAGCGGGTACGAGTCGAGTCAGTGAAGCAGAGACATGGAGAAGAGTCCAGCATCGTGTACCGCGTCTCTCTCGCAGTACCCACAGTCTCAGAATTGACCGGTGTTCTAAGTGCAGTGTTCCATTGACAGTAAGCAATGAATATGGTGTGTGCTTAGAATGTGTGTTTATTGGGAATATGCGTATTTACTGGGCTTTTTTATGGGGAATTGTGTGCAGGTGTGTTTTGATGTGTTTAAAGGATGTTTCTGGGTGTTTTAAGGTTCTGGCCGGTGATGCTGAGACTTAAATGATTTGCGTCGTGGAGTCATAGCGGTGGTGACTCTCTCTCTCTCTCTCTCTCTCTCTCTCTCTCTCTCTCTCTCTCTCTCTCTCTCTCTCTCTCTCTCTCTCTCTCTCTCTCTCTCTCTCTCTCTCTCTCTCTCTCTCTGTGTGTGTGTGTGTGTAATGTTACCCGATTCCTTGCTTGGTTGGCTAAGGTTAGGAGATAAGGAGAGAGGGCAGGATGGCGACCTCTGTATATATTACGTTGTATATGTTTTGATTATTGTTCTTGTTAGTGTTTCCTTAGCTTTTCATATAGAATCAGTAGTAATATTGATAGTAGTAGTTGTGCTAGTAGTAGTTATAGTGGGAGTTGAAGTTATAGTAGTAATAATAATAGTATCGATGGTGTAGTAATAACTAATGGCGGTAGTAGTGGTAGTACATTAATAGTAGTAGTAGCAGCAGCACCACCACCACCAGCAGAAGCAGAGAAAACTGTGGACTGTAGTAACAGTAGTATACAGTATATACTAGAAGTAGACAAGTAGTAATTTCATCATTACCATCTTAAAGCGTCTTTACCACCATTATCCATTCTCTCTCTCTCTCTCTCTCTCTCTCTCTCTCTCTCTCTCTCTCTCTCTCTCTCTCTCTCTCTCTCTCTCTCTCTCTCTCTCTCTCTCTCTCTCTCTCTCTCTCTCATATATGCTCAGCAGCAGTAAATCTATTATAATGATTCTCTCCCTAACGAGCTCCGGGAAAGGCTGAGAGTTCCGCCCCTCTCCACACTCAAGTAATGAATGGACAGGAGTAGGTCTGCGGGATGTATGTGAGCGTGTATGAATGTGGGAGTGAACTGGGGCGCGCTAGAGGGTAATGTATGTGAGGCGTGGGTGGGCGAGTTAATGAAATGAGATACCAAGAGGTGACGCTTCCTTCCTTCCTGTCTGCCTCCCTGCCTGCCCGCCCGCCAACCCGCCTACCTTTCTCCCTTCCTTCCTTCCTTTCTCTCTTCCTTTCTTTCGTTGACTGTTTTTGTCCTGCTGGTCTCCTTTTCTTCATCATCCACGTTTTCTCTTTTTCTCATTTTTTTTTCGTCGCTTTTTTTTCTGTATTCAGTTACCTTCTATTTTTGAGTGAGTTTCGATAGTTCATCTTAGTCTCTCTCTCTCTCTCTCTCTCTCTCTCTCTCTCTCTCTCTCTCTCTCTCTCTCTCTCTCTCTCTCTCTCTCTCTCTCTCTCTCTCTCTCTCTCTCTCTCTCTCTCTCTCTCTCTCTCTCTGCAATGAACGACTGTTAAATCTTTTTCTCCCTAAGAGGTTTTATCTTAATGTAAAGTGAGCCAGACATCAATTCATCGAAGGAGGAGGAGATCTTATCCTTTATCGCTTGAATATGGGAAACGACAGGGTAAAAAAGTAGATAGATGAATTTTATATATATATATATATATATATATATATATATATATATATATATATATATATATATATATATATATATATATATATATATATAATATATATGAGAGATTAATGTAAACGACGAAAGAATAATAGAATACAAAAAAAAAAAATGCGAGAGAAAGAAGGCAATTAAGTGATGGGTGAGTGAGTGAGAGAGAGGGTAGGAAAGAAAGGCAAGCGGAGTGGACAGGAGTTAACTACCACTACCTTTACAACAATCCCCCCTCCTCCTCCTCCTCCTCCTCCTCCTCCTCCTCCTCCTCCTCCTCCTCCTCCTCCTCCAGGATAAGGAAGGGGCGTAATTATCGGCGTATCACCACACAGGCGAGACTAATGAACAGGTTAATTGGCCGTTAGCGAAAGGAAGAGCTGGCCTCTGCCCTCCTAGCCTCATTACCCCTGCTATTTCTCTCTCTCTCTCTCTCTCTCTCTCTCTCTCTCTCTCTCTCTCTCTCTCTCTCTCTCTCTCTCTCTCTCTCTCTCTCTCTGCGCAATAGCCACGCAACACACGCAAATTCCTCCCCATGATACAGCACGCCACGCAAAAGATAACTGTGCTTTACTATGCGACCATTCACACAACTATGCATCTTTATTATTATTATGCTGATGCTGGTGGTGCTTATGCTACCTTCTTTCCAGCACCGAGAGCGCTGAGTGATCCTGAATTGTTAATAGTTGTGGCGGTGGTGCTAACTCTTCTCTCTTTCCAGGACCGAGTGATCGCTAACTGATGCTGACGCTAATGATGGTGGTGGTAACGCCTCTCCTTCCCTACTCCTCTCTGGTGAGTGTATGACATATTAAGTTTTAGTCTAGTAAACATCAGTATAGACGAGAGTTCAAATAAGGTCACCACCTGGAAATTTGAAGTGTTGCTTGGGAGGGGAAAGGCGCATCACCGGAAAAGGAACTTCTTGAAATGGATGTGAGGAAAGGGAAGGCACACACACACACACACACACACACACACACACACACACACACACACACACACACACACACACACACACACACACACACACACACACACACACGATGTAGAATGTAGGATGCCATAAACGTACACAAATCCTCCTCCTCCTCCTCCTCCTCCTCCTCCTCCTCCTCCTCCTCCTCCTCCTCCTCCTCCTCCTCCTCCTCCTCCTCCTCCTCCCTCTTCTCTTTCATCCTTGCCGTCTTTCTCTTCCACCTTTTCCTCACCAATACCAAGGAGGAGAGGAAATGTGGAAGGAAGAGAGAGAGAGAGAGAGAGAGAGAGAGAGAGAGAGAGAGAGAGAGAGAGAGAGAGAGAGAGAGAGAGAGAGAGAGAGAGAGAGAGAGAGGAAACGAGAACAAAGAGGAGGAAGGGAATGAGGTGCAGTGTCTTTGAGGTCACCTTGTCTTTCACCTGTCTGTTTTCCATCGTTTTAATCCATTATCTATCGCTTCTATCCATCAGTTATCTGTTACCTGTCCTCTTTATCGGCCCGTGCTGTTGGCTACCTCTTATTGTATCAGTGACTAGGCTGATATTGAATTTGTGTGTGCTTTGGTGTGAGTAGTAGTAGTAGTAGTAATTGTAGTAGTTGTAGAAGTATTGTTGTTGTTGTCAGTAGTAGTGGTAGTGATGATAGTAGTAGTAGTAATAGTAGTGTCATTGTTGTTGTTATTGGTGCCTTCCTTAGTCATATGTATTTGTGCATAATGCATTTTATCTGTATTAGTGTTCTGAGGCGTTTTATTAACGGTATTGATTAGTGTAATTACTTCTCGTTTTCAAATGCATCTTAATGTTCATTTTTATTTGTTCAACTATGCTTAGGTATATGAGTAGATAAATACATAATTGTTTTCATTCATTAACCACAGTACGTCTCTCAGCCCTTCTTTCAAAACCACAATTATAGAACATCGTGACATTTACTCCTATTAACTTCACTCTGTCATAACCCTTTCCCTCCTTCCCTTCACGCCATCCCCCAGAGCCTCTCTACGAGTATATACATTCCATCCTTTACTTGCCATCATCTTCATCTTATGCTCTCTATTCCCTCGTTCCTTTCCACCAGCCAGAAACTTTCATCTTCACCTCCTCCCCCTCCGCCGTCAGCCATCTGTCAGCTCCCTGTTTCCCATCTTTATCCGCCTCCTTCCGGGCTCCCATTCCAGTTTACAGCCTTCTTCCGTCTCTATATTTAACGCCAGAAACACTCCATACCTTTCCAAGTTCCATTATATCTTCATAACTTATTTTTTACCTCCTTTCCTCTTCCTTTCTTCCTTTCCTCTTCCTTACTTTCTCTTTCCTTCTCTCGTTTCATTCCCATATCTCCATGACTTGTTTCGTTTCTTCCTTCCCCTCTTACTCTCTTAATTAAATCCCTCTTTTTCTCATTATCTCTATTCTTTTGCTTTTCTTTACCTTGTTTATCGCCTTTACTTCTCTTCTCTTTTCCTTATATTGCCTCCTTTGGTTTAATATTTTTCACATTTCTCCCTTCTCTTTCTTTGTCTGTCTGTTCACACACTCCTCCTCTTCCTCCTCCTCCTCCACTTCCATCACTCTTCTGTCCTGTATTTTCCGAAATCCTTCCTCTCATTTCCTCAGTTCTCCTTCCTCTCCTTTCTCCGTTCCCTCACTCTTGTCTTTATTCCTGTCAACTTAGCTTACAGTCTCTTCCCTATCCTTGTCTATAGATTCATCTCGTAATTATCTAATCCTCGTTCAAGTTAAATTTGGCCCTAGTCAGACATCATCTAGTCAATGCTATATATATATATATATATATATATATATATATATATATATATATATATATATATATATATATATATATATATATATATATATATATATACACAAAGGAGAATGACTAAAAGGATACAGGCGATGAAGAGTATTTTTTACGAAACGAGACTGAAGCTATTAAATCTACATTCCTTAGAGAGACGTAAGTTAAGAGGGGACCTGATAGAAGTCTTAAGTGGTATAGGGATTATAACGAGTGACGCAAGCAAAATTCCCATTATCAGTAATCAGTATAGAACCGGAAACATTGTGTTAAAGCTTTAAAAAATTAGGTTCAAGAAAGAGATTGGAAGGAACTGATTCTCAAATAGAGTGGTAAGTTAATGGAACGGACTTACTAATCAGGTTGTTGGTGCTGAGTCATTAGGAAGTTTTAAAAGATTAGACAAGTTTACGGATGGGGATGATAGGTGGAAATGATAGATATGCTTCATACAGGGACTTCAACGTATAGGCCTCGTGGCTTCTTGCAGCTTACCTTATTTTCTTATGTTCTTATTTCCTCCTCCTCCTCCTCCTCTGTTTTACAAGTAGCGGGAAGCATTCATCAGGCGAGAGGAACTAAAGCTTCATAAAGCATTCTAATTCACAATCCTCTTCGCTGTAAATTTGAGAACGTTGTAACTTCACTATCGTTGTAACTTTACTATCTGACCTTCAAATGAGAGAGAGAGAGAGAGAGAGAGAGAGAGAGAGAGAGAGAGAGAGAGAGAGAGAGAGAGAGAGAGAGAGTGGGGGGAGGGGGAGCGAGGCGTTAGCGAGGGAATAAGACTGTGTGTGTGTGATTGGTTTACCTTAGCCTACTACAGCACGAAGGAATCACACACACACACACACACACACACACACACACACACACACACACACACACACACACACACACACACACACACACACACACACACACACACACACACACACACACACACACACACACACACACACCTGGTTCACTCACGTATGCACACCACTACCTGTGTATCAATTAACGCTATATTTACCTGCAGTTAATTTCCTTTCATTAATTACTAATTTCCTTTCATTAATTACAACACTACTTTTTGTTTCACAAAGAGAGAGAGAGAGAGAGAGAGAGAGAGAGAGAGAGAGAGAGAGAGAGAGAGAGAGAGAGAGAGAAAAAAATGGGGAAAAGAAGAAAGAAATGAAAACTTTGATCAAACGCAGCTTTTCAGAATCCCTCCATCGCGTTTGTCTCGTCAGCTTTCTCATCGTGGTGAAAATTCTCTCTCTCTCTCTCTCTCTCTCTCTCTCTCTCTCTCTCTCTCTCTCTCTCTCTCTCTCTCTCTCTCTCTCTCTCTCTCTCTCTCTCTCTCTCTCTCTCTGACAAAGGATTCTGACGCGAAGCTAAAACTTTATTCAAAACTTGCCACTGAAAGATTCCGGAGGTGTTATTTTTTTTTCGTTTTTTTTTTATCATTAACTTGCTCCCTGCCTTCAATTAAGTGGTTTTGATCAATGTTCTATTCCTCTCTCTTCGTTACTCAGCTACGTTACACTCAGCTAGCCGTTCTCCTACGGAAAGATCTCAGAGCTCGTACTGACCGATCTTTGGGTAGAACTGAGACCACTCAAACACTACTCACCGGGACAGCGAGGCCACAAACCCTCAGGTTATATCCCGTACCTACTTGCTGCTAAGTGTGTGTGTGTGTGTGTGTGTGTGTGTCACGTGTGTGTTCCACGTGTGAAAGGTCGACCAGGTGACAAAAAAAACAAATAAAAATAAAAATGAAAAATATTTTGCCGCTACCCTCACCTGCTGAGAGTGATAAGTAATGCTAACTCAATAAGCCTGGAAAAGAGAACGGACGAAGTTGGGAGTGGGAGGGGGTGAGCGGCGACTGTCTGTGTCTTCCTGCACTAGCAGAGAAATACATTTGTAAGAGTAGTAGCAGAGTGGCGCAGTGGAAGTGTGCTGGGCCCATAATCCAGAAGTCGTGGATCGAAACCACGCTCTGCTGGACATTTTTTTTTTTTTTTCATATAAACAAATCACAGGAATGGACACTCTCGAGCTAAAGGTTAGATGCAAACACCCATTCGCATACACACACACACACACACACACACACAATACGAATAAGATGAGGTACAAAGTAGTTATGACATCTTTAGTAGATATGTTTTCTAGTCACGTCAAAATTGTAACGAAAAGGGATAAGTGACAGACGGGCAATTGATTCTCTCTCTCTCTCTCTCTCTCTCTCTCTCTCTCTCTCTCTCTCTCTCTCTCTCTCTCTCTCTCTCTCTCTCTCTCTCTCTCTCTCTCTCTCTCTCTCTCTCTCTCTCTCTCTCTCTCTCTCTCTCTCTGTGTGTGTGTGTGTGTGTGTGTGTGTGTGTGTGTGTGTGTGTGTGTGTGTGTGTGTGTGTGTGTGTGTAATTCCCCTTTTAAGAATCGACAAAAGACAGAACTAAACTTTAGATGAGGTGTCTGAACGTGTCGTGTTATTTAAAAGAAGAAATGGTGTTGGATGGATAAAGTCCTATACGCAAGAGGCTTTAATATGAAGGTTGTGTGACGTGAAATTAGAAGTGACGAGAGATGGTATTTGAGTGCATAAAGTGGATGAAAGGATGCGTTCGTGGTAGACTGTAGGTGTTCTCTTGTGGGATAAACTGTGGGAAAGGTAGAGGAGGAAAACTGTTGGTTGTTACTTAAAGAACATAAGAAAATAAGGGATGCTGCAAGAAGCCGTCAGACCTACACGTGACAGTCCTTTCATGAAACGTGTCTACCTATTTAAACCTATCATCCTCATCCATGAATTTACCTAATATTTTGAAGCTCTCTAATGACTCGGTATTAACATCTTCATTGCTGAGTCTATTCCATTTATCTACAACTCGATTTCACAACCGATTCCTACCACCGATTCCTTCCTTTGTCTTTTCCTAATGTAACTCTATCAAGCTTGAACCCATTGGCTCCGTCCTGTCCTGAGAATTTTGCCTATGTCACCCTTTCCTCGGCTACATCCGCTAGAGAGAATCAGTGCTCTCCAACGTGCTAGGTCTTCTGTGCCTTTCTCAGTCACACAGCAGCGACAACTGCAACTAAAACAATAGCATCAGGAACTGAAACAACCACCACCATCACCACCACCTCAACAACAACAACAAAACTTTATGTAGTTAACCACGTAGTTATGTAGTTAACCACGTAGTTAATTGAGTTTTTTTTTTTTTACATAAAAAAAAAAGGTTTCCGGGAATTGTTCAGGAATTGTTTAGTGTTCCAGTAATGCTACACGTAAACAGGATAAAGGAAATGAAATAAATAAATAAAAACACAGCTAAACCACCACCACTACTAATACTACTACTACTACTACTCTGACTGTCTTCAGCCTCTCTCTCACCGCCGCAATGTTGCATATCTAGCTGTCTTCTACCGCTATTTTCATGCTAACTGCTCTTCTGATCTTGCTAACTGCATGCCTCCCCTCCTCCCGCGGCCTCGCTGCACAAGACTTTCTTCTTTCTCTCACCCCTATTCTGTCCACCTCTCTAACGCAAGAGTTAACCAGTATTATCAATCATTCATCCCTTTCTCTGGTAAACTCTGGAACTCCCTGCCTGCTTCTGTATTTCCACCTTCCTATGACTTGAATTCCTTCAAGAGGGAGGTTTCAAGACACTTATTCATCAATTTTTGACCACTGCTTTGACCCTTTTATGGGACTGGCATTTCAGCAGTGGGCATATTTTTTTTTATTGGATTTTTGTTGCCCTTGGCCAGTGTCACTCCTACATTAAAAAAAAAACTACTACTACTATTGTGCCATCATGACGCCGGAAGTACGTCACCTGATGGCAACACTGGTACTGTACGTAGTTTTGCTTCATCTTGATTAATAATGTATTTCGCTGAAGCTGCAAAAGAAATATTATGTGAGCAATGTGTTAGTAGTAGTAGTAGTAGTAGCGACGGTAGTGATGATGGTATGAGTAGGAAATAGTAAAGTAGCAGCAATAGTAACAACAGTAGTAAAAGCAGCAGTAGTAACTTTATTAATATTACTGTTAGTAGTAGCGGTAGTAGTAGTAGTAGTAGTTCCCATCAGTCGTAGTTGTACTGAGGTCCTCCCGTCAGCATTCCGTCCCCCGTCGCCTCCTCCCGCGCCTCCTCGGCCTGCCGCGTCTCGCCTCGCTCAGGCTCTTCTGCTTCCCCCAGTCATTACCTGCCATTAATCACCTCTGCACTAATTAACGACCAGATCCAGACGCGAATCATTTAATTGGTCAGGTATTAAGAAGCTTTTATTCCTTACCAAGTTCCGAGTCCAGTCAGCAATCCATTTTCCTCCTCCTCCTCCTCCTCCTCCTCCTGCAATAGTCAGGTAAAGAAGTAATCCATGAAAAGAGAATTAGTGGCAAAAATTCTTTGGGCACTGCAGCACGCGACGCTCTCCTCCTCCTCCTCCTCCTCCTCCTCCTCCTCCTCCTCCTCCTCCTCCTCCTCCTCTTCCTCCTCCTCCTCCTCCTCCTCCTCCTCAGCACGCAGTTCACCCGTAGCAGTAGTTTCTTTTTAGTAGGTTCCAAGGTCTTTCTGCATCTTCTCATCCTGTCCCTCTGTGAAGTCTTTCCTCCTCCTCTACCACAGTATAACTTCTTTCTCCTTTTCAGTCCTTTCACAGAGTGTGCGTGCGCGGACGCGCGTGCTTATGTGCATGGGTGCGCGTGCGCGCTGACTCGTGTGAGTGCGCATCAGCGTTTTAAACGTTTTTATTTTCTTTACTGCTTAAATGACCAAGTTTTTCCATCCAGCTCGTGTGCGCGCGCACGCACGCACGCACGCACGCACGCACGCACGCACGCACTTGGAAGATGGTAGCCACAAGAAAAGAAATAGCATCACCACTCAACCTCATCATATTCGTTATGTAAAGAGAGAGAGAGAGAGAGAGAGAGAGAGAGAGAGAGAGAGAGAGAGAGAGAGAGAGAGAGAGAGAGAGAGAGAGAGCTGGGGGGTAGGAGGGAAACGGAAGGAAGGAAGGAGGGAACGGGGAAGGAGCCATGGTGAAGTGTGGAGGAAAGGAAGGAAGAGCTAGTAGAAAAGGCAAAGGAAGAGAGAGGAGGGAGGAAGAAGTTGGGAAAGGATGAGGAATGAGGAAGAAGAATGCTAGAAAGGAGGGGAATAGAAGAAGAGGGAAATAAAGCTACAGAAGGGAGGGATGGAGGAAAGGAGGAACGAAGAAATGAATGGAGAGAAGAGAGGTGAGAGGGAAGGAGGGAAGGGAAATAAAACATTACAGGAAGGAAGGAGGAAAGAAGGAAGGAAAGAAGAGAAGAGATGGGAGAAAGAAAAAAAGAAAGAAGGAAGTAGAAAAGGAGGGGCGGAAAGGAGAGGAGGGAGGTAGGAAGGGAGAGAGAGAAAAAGAAGATTCAGATTGATGTAAGTTAAATACTCATGCTAAGGAAACAATTAATGTCATGAGAATAAGATGATTTTGCTCGGTAGAAATAGCACGAGCCTCACCTGCGGCTAATGAGTGGATAGGTGAGGGAGTTAGTTACGCCTTAACCCTTTCACTCCTGCTGTTGTTGTTGTTGTTGTTTTCATAATCAAGGTTTTTTTTTACATTCGTCTTTCCATACTAAGCTCTGCAATACAATCTTCATTTTTTTTTTTTTCTCTCATTTACATACTTTTTTTTTCTTTACTTTTCTCTGTGCCAGCCTCTTGTAGCTTCTATAGCTTCCAAAAGACAAAGTTGATTTATTATATCTCATTGTTCCACAACTTTTCTTATTACCACCAAGTTTCTCCTTTTTTTAGACATTTATCATTTACCTGTCTTTACCATCTTCTCGTATTGTTCTGTAACTTCAAAAGACAAAGTTAATCTATTTACATTTTTTTCTCATAATCACTGTTTTTTTTTTTCTGTGCTATCCCTTGTATTGTTTTTATGCCATCCCTAGTATAGTTTCTATGCCAGCTCCTCGTATTGTTCTATAATATTTTCCTACAGTCACCCACGTGCATATTTTCTGGGCATTTTTATACCAGCTTCACTTGTTATTCTAAACTTTACAACTATCAAAGTTAATTCTCTCTCTCTCTCTCTCTCTCTCTCTCTCTCTCTCTCTCTCTCTCTCTCTCTCTCTCTCTCTCTCTCTCTCTCTCTCTCTCTCTCTCTCTCTCTCTCTCATATATATATATATATATATATATATATATATATATATATATATATATATATATATATATATATATATATATATATATATATATATATATATATATCCATTCATTTTTCGCTCAGTCTATATTTTTCTTTTATCTTTTTATTTTATTTATATATTTATTTTTAATATGAAAGTAGGGCCGATTCAGTGTGTGTGTGTGTGTGTGTGTGTGTGTGTGTGTGTGTGTGTGTGTGTGTGTGTGTGTGTGTGTGTGTGTGTGTGTGTGTGTGTGTTCGTAAACACAGTGAAATATAATTAAGAGGACGCTTGATACTGTGCAAAAAAAAAGAAAAGGAAAGGAAAGTGAGCAATTAGAGAGAGAGAGAGAGAGAGAGAGAGAGAGAGAGAGAGAGAGAGAGAGAGAGAGCAGAGCTCAAGGAGAGCAGAATTTTTTTTACCTCAAGGAGAGCAGAAAGCTCCAATCAACAGCAGCGAAACTAGCTTGCCTGCGTGGACAATAAGACAATCAGAATGGCTGGTCTCTCTCTCTCTCTCTCTCTCTCTCTCTCTCTCTCTCTCTCTCTCTCTCTCTCTCTCTCTCTCTCTCTCTCTCTCTCTCTCTCTCTATATATATATATATATATATATATATATATATATATATATATATATATATATATATATATATATATATATATATATATATATATATATATGGTCTATATTTTTATTTTATTTATATATTTATTTCTAATATGAAAGTAGGTCCGATTCAGTGTGTGTGTGTGTGTGTGTGTGTGTGTGTGTGTGTGTGTGTGTGTGTGTGTGTGTGTGTGTGTGTGTGTGTGTTCGTAAATACAGTGAAGTACAATTAAGAGGACGTTTGATACTGTGCAAAAAAAAAAAAAAAAGGAAAGGAAAGTG
>NC_087151.1:410000-430000 GCF_035594125.1 Scylla paramamosain | reverse complement strand
TTTTCATCCTGCTGTTTTCCATTAACATTTTGGGCTAACTTTGTAAACACAGTTAATCAGTAAGTGAACTTTCCATTTAAATAATTCAATCAACCAATAGTCAATAACCAAAATATGAATATGCTCAAGTTTGCTGCACCATTTTCTTAACAATAACATGACACTTACAATATTTTGGATTTTAAACACTATATACAGTACATGCAGTATAAGATGTGTGTGTGTGTGTGTGTGTGTGTTTGTATATATATATATATATATATATATATATATATATATATATATATATATATATATATATATATATATATATATATATATATATATATCTCACATACTCAGTCACTTATTTTGGAACAAAAATATTTCCTAGTAATTCATAAGTACTGAATCAACTGGCAAGCTCTTATGCACATTGCTTTATCAAAGACATGTTGGAGTGGAAGCTTCTTGTGCTCCATATCTTCCCATCATATTCCCTGTATTTTTAATTGTATTCTGGATCTTCCAATTTTTTTTTTTTTTTTTTTTTTTTTTTTTTTTTTTTCAGGCAGGGAAGCTCAGTATGTATTAGTAAAGAAATTTGTATTTTATATTTTCTGTGACTGAATCTCAATATTTCATTACCCTTAAAAACTGGGGATCAAGAAACAGTTCTGTAGTTTCCCTTGTGAGAGGTAGATCAACAAGTCCAAGTTACAGCCACATGTAGGTCTACTGGTTTCTTGCAGTTCCCCTTATGTTCTTATATTCTGAATACAGCATGTGATTTTTCAGTTACCTTTCATTGTCTACAGAAAGCATAGTGAAGTGTTGACTGATAAGGATTATTGTTCTGAACAGACAATTTATATTCTACTGTTATTCTTTTATCCCCATCCACAAGAGATTGACATGACGTGTGTGAATGACATGTTTATGAGCGTGTTGTGCTCTTTGTTTGGGAAATCTCGAGTTGGATTGCAGTATACATTTCTTTTAGCAAAACTGGGAACCTAAAACTGATTATCTATATAATTCTATGACAGCTCTAGTTTTCCAGTTATGTAAAAAATAACAGATAAAAGAGTAAAATGTTCTTTAGCAGCTCAAAATAATGATCCTTATTGAATGAATCATCACAATAACCATAAAGACTAAATTCAGGTTCTCCCAATGTTTTCTCTTTGCTTTTACTGCTGTTTCCAAAGTTATCATTCCTCCACACTCGATCAGTAAGTGATGTACTTCCCTGTCCCAATGCACAAAACTTCATAAACAATTTCATCTGTATTTTCCAGTATATTAGTCCTTTCATCTGATTCACTGATGTTATTTTTCCTTCTTCCTGACAACTGAGATTTTCTGAAAAGAATGGATTTTACTTTTTTTGGGGAAGTGACATTAGGTGTTGTCTTGTAATCTAAAATCTGTTGCCTTTTCATAAATGAGGGACACACACACACACACACACACACACACACACACACACACACACACACACACACACACACACACACACACACACACACACACACATCATTCATTTGCTGTTTTCAATACATCTCAGCTTTTTTAATTAGCATTAAAACTCCCCCCACTTTGATAAAGCAGTGCCCACAAAGAAGCTACAAGTTTTACATCACATTTACATGAATAGCACCAGGAAAAAATATTTTGTATCAAGAAGCCTGCATGATGGATATCTGAATGGCTTGCAAAACAATAATACTCAACTGGACTCTTAATAAAAACTCAAATGAAACCACTCAAATGAACCCACTTTCACAGACACTTAAAAATTTAAAACATTTCTGTAATGTCTCTGTAATCTCATTTTATTCATAAACTTTAAAAATTATGCAAAATTTTCATACAGAAGTCATATTACCTACATATCCAGTGCTACTTGCAGGCAATATTCATTCACATCATCATTATTTTGCATTGAAATACAAAATTAAAGAACAAAAACTAACAAATTTTTACAGAGCCAGAGGTTAAATTAATATTAAAGTACAGCACTATTTACGTCTATTTGCATATGTTTAAGTAAATTAACATGTGCTGCCTTCCTGCAATAGATGTGCTAATACAACATACACATATGTAGGTCAAAAACATTGTCAACATAAAAATTAGGAACTTGGCAAACAGGCTGCTGCTGAGCGAGACTTGCCTTGCCTTCACTCTAAAAAATTTTTACTACCTGGCTAGCTTATGTTGCATGATCAATTGAATACATAGAAAATTTAGTTATGTAGTTTAGTGTAAATATATATATATATATATATATATATATATATATATATATATATATATATATATATATATATGCATGTACAATTTCAGTATAGATGCAGCAAAATCTATTCATCTATATTTTGTCAGTGTTATCTAGCACAACTATTAATAATGTCATATTCAAAATTAGAACTGCAACACTTTCGTTGCTCCCTTTCATAATAAACCAAAGAAAAGGGAATGTAAGTTTTGGATCTTAATGGAAGAACAATTCAAGGAACTTAAAAGATCCTTCAAAGCACATCTTTCCTACTCGTAAAATTTGGAATACAGTGTAATAAATCAATCACAGCAGCATTAGGGATCTAAAAAGATTCATTTTCTTTCATTTCAAAGCCCGAAAACAGAAGCATCACTGCACTGTCACCTCCTCCAGAACCTTGCGGCAGTTTTCTTCGAGGTCCTGGGCCAGCGTCATGATGGCAGCCGGACTGGTGCTCTCTTGCAGCCGTTTCATCTGCTGGCCAAGAAATTCCCTGAGGGACGTAGTGTGCACTGGATCACGCTGTGCCACAGCTTGCCTCCGTAGCACATGTTCTGTCTCCAGTTCATATGGCTCAGGTGACCCCATGCGTCCGCCATTGATGACCTGATAGCAAAAATCATATATTTCTGGTTTTCTGTGGTAGGAAGTGCTTCTGAGCACATGTAGGTTTGGTGATGAGAGGGATGACAGGGACACCAATGATGTCAAGGAGTGTTAGAAGACTTAGAGCAAATGTAAATCTAGTATTGTGCTGGTTTAATCATGCAAAGCATATAGGAAAAGAAATAAGCAATAACAGGATGACTAAAGGTGTTTTAATATGGTTGAAAAATAGAAATTGAGATGGATCAAGAGTATTTATTATATACTGTAAAGAGGGTGTTGGATGCAAGAATGAATGGACAGGAACAATTATTGAAAAAGCGTTCTCTCTCTCTCTCTCTCTCTCTCTCTCTCTCTCTCTCTCTCTCTCTCTCTCTCTCTCTCTCTCTCTCTCTCTCTCTCTCTCTCTCTCTCCAAAGATCCAAAGGGACCCACAGTGTCCACCCACAGTACATTTATGAACCACAGTCACTCACAACATTCTCTCTCTCTTCAGATGTTTTATTACATATCAAGTAATATCCATATTGTAAAGTAGTGAGTGGCCAAATAAAATGTTAAATATAAATAAATAAATGTATCTCTTCACAGATGTCCCTCACCCATGCCTATACACACACTCCCTATATACTATAGTCATGTGGCTCTCACTAAAACATCAAACATTTACTCTTTCTGTCAGACAGCTTTAAAAACTTTCACTTCTCAACCACTGAAATGCACAGCCTTAATCAATCAATCTTCTGTCACCATGCTGTCTGTTTCAATGGCAAGGCATCTTCACATGAAAATCACTAGCAAACAAAAGATCCTGAAGTCTTACCAGCTTATCTTGAGTGGAGTCTTCCATAGTCACATCATACACCACCTCAACAATGGCAGTAATAGCCGAGGGCCACACCTTCATGACAGGTGGCCACCCTGAGCCACACAGGTAAGCTAGGCCAAGGGCACACAGTTTGCGTCGCTCCTCAGAAGACACTAAAGCCAACTTGTCAGACCACACACTGGTGATGTGTTCCAACATCTCCTCAGGAGTGGTGTTCTCATTAGTGGCAGCCTGAGGGCACAACACTTCATTGAGAAATGAGTTATTGAAGTCCTGCCAAACATCACAACTTTACAATCAAGCACACTGCTTCATCTTTAATTATTCTGTTCCAGTCAGTCAGTTCCTTTCTGTCACCTCTACAATTAAGAACTGAGGGACAGCAAAGGCCAATGCAGCAATGTTATTCCAGAAGAAGGATCTCATTTGTTGAGTAGAAAAAATAAATAAATATATAATAATAATATATGATGTTTGCTATTGTCCTCCCCATCAATTCCACTTTGCAATGTGATCACATGAAAGTGAAGGTGAGCTGAGATGGCCACCTCTAGGAGGGCTGCCTCTATTTGCTAGCCTAATGAGTTGCAATAAATATACTTGCCTGTAGATATTATTTACACTTTTTGAATGAAATATTTATCATGTGTGTTTTCATTACAAAACATCAACTTACTATTAAAAATTACAAAGATCTGCATGGGAAAACTGCAAGAAAAATTTTACCACAACAATGTTGGAAATTCACTTTATTTAAGATGTAATTTGCAGACCATGTATGAGCAGTAGCTCTTCATTGCTTATGAGTCCTGCACAGACACACATGAGGGACCTCTGCAGCTGGATCTCTATTGCCAAGACACAGGTTACTATTATTCCAGGCACTTTAATGCAATCATATTTTAAGTGCTATCTGTGTTCCTTCTATTTAAGATGGAACTTATTTTTCATCATGTCACACCAATAACAAATGTACTAATATCATTACTTCCATGGTGTCCACTCAGCCACCACTTTCCTGTGCACAGGCATTAAGGTTCTAATGCTCGTTTGCTTGTTTTTCACTGTAATAAATCAATCCTTCAAGTAGCAAATAAAGCATCCATCAATTATAACATACCTGGTTAACGATCCAAGTGAAGATAGGCTCAGCATACAGCACAAGTCTTGCCACCACCGACAGGTACATGGACATAACCATGGGGTACTTGTCCCCCTCAGCCACCACCTTCATCATGCCTGGCAGCAGCGGCTGGAGAAGAGTGGCTCCCTCTGTGGGCAGCACACGCAAGATCATCTCCACCGCCCGCAGCACCAGAATTATTCCATCATTCTTGAGGTCCGTCAGCATGGATTGGAAGGTTTCAATGAGGCGTGTGCCATACCTGTCCAGGCACACAACCAATTGTTATCTTCATGTTCTTATATCTACTAGTACAAGTCCACCAAAAAAATTCTCTTACATTAGAAGGATTAGATTTATGGATGGTCAGTCAAAACAGTTTCCCTACTATAAACACAAAGCCTGCACAAAAACTGCCATCCTTACGATGCAAGGAACTGCTGAGGACAGAGCAGTGTGTATGCTGTCGTGATCTGTAGACACAATCTCAGGTTTTCAGTGGAAAGTTCCAATAGTGGCATCATGTTCTCATAAAGGTGAAGGAGAGCATCATGTGGATGAGCAGTATTCTCAAGTGTGGTGAGCCACAGCTGCAGTCCATCCTCCAGCAGATACACATGGCAATCTTCCCCGACATCCGTCGACACCCGGATAATGTTGATCAAGAACTCGTGTAGTCGCTCACTTTCTCGCTGTGGAAAGCAAATTCCATGTATTTTGACAGATAGGACAACTTTCAGATAAGATAGCCCCTAAACTTCAGTCTGAATTTAATAGTTTTAGCTGATATTAGTGGTATAAGATGACACCCAAACTGCCATCTGTGGTGAAGTTTAGGTCAGTGAGCACCAGCCAACTAAGTGAATGAAATACCTCCAATGTTTACCCAGTAATAAGGTACCATCATCTTCAAGTGCAAAACTAAAACCTAAAATAAAATTCCCATCAGTTGTTTTTGTATTTTCACGAAAAAGGATAGAAGGATGAAGATGATATGAAATTACGTGCAGCACGATCAGTTTTCCTAAACATGAACAAAAACTTGCCTTGCACTGCCTGTGTGTATCAGACTGTCGGCCACAGTCTTCTTTTATATATCATCTTTCTTTTGATTAGATACATCAACATTCTTGGAGTTTTTTCTCAGTATATGAACCTCGTACCTATACAACAATGCAAGCTGTAGAAATTCATCTTAGCCCCAGTTTGCTTTCCCTTGCCATTTAGCTTGGGGTTTCATGCCTTAAAGACCTTTACATACCTCCTTCTTCAACTTTGGGAAAAAGTGAGGAATATTCACACACCCTCCTGCTTTATCCACTCATATACAATTCCAGCAGCAGTTTGTAGTTGTACAACATTAAATTTTGTTTACACACTTTTCAGGAATACATTTCTGTGTATTTTCTCAAAGGACTTATTTTATTATGCCTAACTTCTAACTGGATATTTTACTATGCCTAACTCCCCTAAAAGTCATAATATAAGACTGTTGTTTATTTACAATGATATTTTGCATAAAATTTCAAGGTCACTGTTTTTGTATCTGATTATAAGATGACCTACTTTTTTGTCTCTTTTAGGATGATTCAAATGTCATCTTATATGCCAAAATATGCAGTAACTAATCATACCTCACTTGATGACACAAGATCAAAAAACTTGAGAAAAGATTAAAACATTAAATGGTAATAAAGAAAGCAATACATTTCACACATTGAGTTTTTTGTGCAACAGACAATTAAAGGCTGAGTCTCTACCAAGAACAGACCAAATGTTAAGAGCAATGCTTTCTTCCATATAACAGGCATGTTACTGGCAAATCAGGCAATATCTGTTAAATACACAACTTGACTTCATACCCCAGGAACACTGGTGGACTGCATCAGATTTAAGCAGCAACAGCAGCCACTGTCTTCAAACTAGTATTGCCTGTATCCACAATGAGGCAGATGATCTAGACCAGTGGCTGAGTTTATCTGAAGGGTATCCATAATTCCTCAGTACCCAGTTAACACATAAATAACATGAGATATAAACCTCTCATCAGAACCACTTACCATGAGTCCAGTGACTATGTGGACCAAGGTGGTGAGAATGGCACACCTGAGCATGTTATGATCAGCTGACTCACTCCACAGGCCGGGCAGATACTGAGCCAAGGGGGCAACATGGGGCTGGATCCCCACGCCCACCACCTCAATCATGAAGGACATCACATGCAGAACCTGCATAACACATAATTTACTTCAGTTCTAAAGTTACAATGAAGTAACCGGAGAAGAAATCAACATATTTTGACAGACAAATCTTTTCAGATCAGGTTCCTAGCTGACAAACAGATTCCATCTCTGACTGACTGCTTCATACAGCAACGACATATCTGCTTGTCATTCTCTAATTCCTTGATAAATATAATCATGCATACCTGCAAACTCATGTACAAAGCAATGATTGTCCATATGCCTTCAAATCCCATCCTAAATATTTACATGTACAGTAGCTCCCAAAACTATCAAAAAAGGTCTACATTCTGACACAATGGACAATATCATCTGACAGGTTTGGTGATTATGGTGGCAACAGTTGGGAGCCCTGCACACTAGAGACAGTTGCCATATATTATGACAGGGATACTGATCAGTATATCAGCATCACATCAAGCCATGCATACCAACCTCACCAACACAACAAGTGATCAGGCAGCAGGTTTCAAATTGTTCATTAAGACAGTTTGCACCACACTTTAAAGATAGTTTTGGGAACTACTGTACATCAAACATGTCACCCACACATCTATATAATTACATATACACTTATACATCTTTCAATTACATGTGACTGAAAAGTACTCTCGGGAAATTCATGTTAATATACACATGTATTTTGTAAGATGGTAGTGTTCCTATGAGAAAAATGTTGAAAGTCTCAGGATTGTCAGCAGGTGATGAGATCAGATTATGTTGAGGACTACAAAAGAATGCAATACAAGACTTTAATCTATCAAGGCAAAGAACATACATCAGATTAATCAATATAAAAGCTATTAGTGTTGTCCTCTATCAGACTTTAATTTCCATGTAGTAGTGATACTATGTCTCTATATTGTTTGCTTTGTCATCTGTTCCATGACACAACAGATAGAAGTCATACCACTCCACATCAGCATGAGCTCTAAGAGAAGGAATCCTTAAGGAACACCACTTCTCCAAGTTGTTCATCTCCTTTCACCCTCCATATGAAGCCTGGAGCAAAATCCCAGCAAGGAACTGAAGTCCAGCATCTATCATCATAATTTCTTTTAGAGTCCTTATTTTTCCTCACAGCATTGGACAATCCTGAGTTTGGATAAAAATATTTCCTCTCCCAGATGTACATCTGATTTCTGGGTGACCTTCCCCAAGAGCCTGCTGACCAAGACTACCAAGTGTCATAATTTCTTTTAGTGTTCTTATTTTTCCTCACAGCATTGGACAATCCTGTGTTTAGATAAAAAAAAAGTTTCCTCTCCCAGATATACATCTGATCTCAGGGTGATCTTCCCCAAGAGCCTGCTGACCAAGACTACCAAGTGCCCAAGGCTGATTGCACTAAACAAATGCACTTTCACTGTCTGGGCGCTTAATTCTGATACTGTTGATATTATTTTACATGTACATACAATGTACGTACATGTAAAATGGGAGATAATGGGATGACCTACAGGAGAGTGGCTGAGGGTTTATTGTGGAATCCTTGTGGTGGCAGATGTCAAAATGAATGATAAATGTTTCTGTTTGTATAATTGTCAATTATACAAACAGAAACATTTATCATTCATTTTGACATCTGCCACCACAAGGATTCCACAATAAACCCTCAGCCACTCTCCTGTAGGTTATCCCATTATCTCCCATTTTTCAAGGGCCAAAACACCCTTATTCATTATACTGTTGATATCTTTCACCTCCTAGATGCTCAAATCTCTGAAACCCAACACTTTTCCAAAATGAGCTCTTTCTTCTTTTGAAATCTTTGCCTTTGAAAATAAACAAAAATTCTTTTAATCATTCTATCCTCTCTTCAATACCTATTCTCTTAGTCATTTAATCAGGACCAAACATTTAAGAGCCTAAAACTACCTGTACATGAAGACACGTGGAGGATGATATGAAAAGGATAATCAGAAAGGAGAATCTTAGTTATCCAACCCTATAGCACAAAATAAGGACGTTAAAGAAAATGACAATAAAGATGAAAACAAGGAATACAACAGAGCCACATATCTACCATAATCTTACCTGCATTTTTGTGTCACATTCATGAGCTTCTTTAAGAAGGTTGAAGAGGAGGCCAAAGATGGTCGGCAGGTAAGGCATGAATTGTTCCGGATCAAACTCAAAGTCATCTACCGAGTGCTTGAGGGTCATGGCCGCACTAAGCCGCACCACAAAGTCCTCCTCAGCGGCCAGCAGGTGGATGCACGCCTCATACAGCGTTGGCCGGTGCTCTGGGGAGAACTTGACCCGCGTCCACTGTCCAATAAGCCAGATGACCCGCCTGCGTATGATGCGATAGTTGGAGTCCTTGACCTTGAGTTCATTGATCAGGAAGGTTGTGAACCACTGGTCAAAGTCTATGTCATCAAAGAGCTCAAACGCTGCTAGACCAACAGCATTGTACACGGCATCCTTCTGCAGAATGCCCATGAAGTCACTGGGGTCAACAGGATTATGAGAGGACTGCACCATCTCCATCAGCACTGCGGTAAGAGCACTACGGTACTCGTGGAACAGTGCAACAAACAGTGCCTCCGTGCAGGGCCGGAGGCTGTATTTCCATGACTCGCCACCCTCCACCTCCATGCAGAAGCCCTCAGGATCCGAGTCCCATACTTCCAGGTCTTCTGGTGTGAGTAGGAAGTGGTGTGAGATGAGCTTATGGCACATCCCTGCCAGCACTGTGTTAGTGAAGAAGCTGGACTTAATTCTGAAGGCTTCCAGAGTCTGGGGGTTCTTGGTGTCTTCCACAACTTTACAAGGTTTGTATTCAGGACACAGCAGAATGGCTTTGATCAAATTCAAACACTGCACTATGAACCTTTCAAAAATAAGTCCATCACCATTTGGAGTAAATACATAAAACACTGCCAGTTCCAAAGTGGGCTTAATGAACTGTACATAGGAAAATGGGTAGTCTTCCAGCATGTCCCTCAGTACCTTTGTCAAAAGTACAATGTATTTCTCTGAAATTGTTTTGACATGGTCATTACTTTCATTTTGTTTCCTAAATGTTAACATTACCTTCACTTGTTCAAATATGCTTTTCAAAAACATAATAGCATCTTCACTCTCCTCAGGCTTTTTGAACCCATGAATTACAAGCTTCCGTAGAATCTTGAGGGTCAAGTGTGAAAGTTCCAGACTGGGGACAGTCCTCTCCATGTCCTGCCCACCAGCAGACAAAAAGGTTTCTGTCTGGAGGCGCCACAGCTCCAACAAGAACAAAAACATCTGGTTTGTAAGTTCCTGGAAATTGTAAATGCAAATTAGACTTCATGGAAATATTTTTTTGTAAAATTAAAAAGTTCCTGTAGGTAATTATACAGAGATAAGACTAATAAGATTTCACTAATGGCAGAGAGCAATTCCCCTGAATAACTGACCTTGCATTAAGGCTAAAGTTCCCAAGATATAGAGAAATGTGAGCCAATATATGATGGTTTCAAGTATTTGCAGGTATTCCTGTCTTGATTATTATAATAGGCAGCAGGCCACAGAAGCAACACAAAGGAAAGGATGACCATACTGAATGAAAACCCACAACCAGCCATACCTGAAATGTGCGTCTGTCAGCAGCAAGCCTCTTGGATGCCAGCTGCTTGATGACATGGTGCAAGGTGAGCAGTGAGCGGTGCCGCACAATGTCATCACTGCTCTTCACAGCCTCAATCAGTGAAGGAAGAAGCTCTGGCCACTCCCGGGGACAGTCTACACGAGCTATTTTGGCAATGAGGACTGCCAACTGGGTGGCCACCTGGGACACTGGCTCCCTTAGGTTGTGCAGGAGGCCACATCTAATGCGGCCCTGGAAGACAACATGAATGACTTTTTGTGATAGTACTCTCTCCTTTTACAATCAGCCTTCACGTGTCTTTCTCCACACACCATCTCCAGGTTTCCATTCTTCCCTCTGGTCTCCTTCCAGTTACTCATACTTCCAACTCTAACTACCTTCTGAGTATATGGCCCTTCTCCCTCCTCCTGACGTGCCCATACCACCTCAATCTGCACCTCCTCCACTCTACAGCTTCTCATTACCTCCTCATTTGATACCCAATCTTCCCCCCTCACAAGTCTCATGTACCTCAACATCCTGCTTATCTTGTTTTACCATCCTCTCCATCTCTTAAATTGTTGGTCCTGTTTCAATGCTGTACAACACCACTGGTCTTGATATACAGTTCACAAAGTACACAGATAGTAAGTGTATTAGGATCTCTCTGGTAAAAGTATTTAATCAGATCATCAAAAATTTAATCATTCAATCAATCTGTCATCCATATTCTAACTTTTCACCAGTATTTTTCTCCGGTATTCAACACCAATGAAAATGAGTTACCTTTTCCTCCTCTAAGATGGCCTTGGGTGCAGTCTTCCTCCAGTACCTATCAACACCATTCTTGAAGTAAAGCACTGCCAACCACCGCACATTGACCTCCAGGCTGTACTCAGAGAAGATCTGAAACACAATTGTCTTTTAAAGATTTTGGTGAAACTTTTGCTGTTGCCCTAGACATATCAAAAGCTTTTGATAGAGTCTGGCACAAAGCTTTCATTTCCAAACTACCCTCCTATGGCTTCTATCCTTCTCTCTGTAACTTCATCTCAAGTTTCCTTTCTGAACATTCTATTGCTGCTGTGGTAGACGGTCACTGTTCTTCTCCTAAATCTATTAACAGTGGTGTTTCTCAGGGTTCTGTCCTGTCACCCACTCTCTTCCTACTATTCATCCATGATCTAAACCAAACTTCTTGTCCTATCCACTCCTACGCTGATGATACCACCCTGCACTTTTCCACGTCTTTTCATAGACATCCAACTCTTCATGAAGTAAACAGTTCACACAGGGAAGCCACAGAATGCCTGACTTCTGATTTCTCTAAAATTTCTGATTGGGGCAGAGCAAACTTAGCATTGTTCAATTCCTCCATCTATCAACTCGACAACCTTCCAGACAACTATCTCCTCTTCTTCAATGACACTCAACTGTCCCCCTCTTCTAAACTGAACATCCTCAGTCTGTCCTTTTCTTATAATCTAAACTGGAAACTTTACATCTCATCTCTAACTAAAACAATTTCTATGAAGTTAGACATTCTGAGATGTCTCTGCCAGTTTTTCTCACCCCCTGCAGCTGCTAACTCTGTACAAGGGCCTTATCCATCCTTGTATGGAGTATACTTCACGTCTGGGAGGTTCCACTCATGCCGCTTTTTTAGACAGAGTGGAATTAAAAGCTTTTTCATCTCATCAACTTCTCTCCTCTGACTGTCTTCAGCTTCTTTCTCATTGCTGCAATGTTGCATCTCTTGCTATTTTCCACTGCTATTTTCACACTAACTGCTCTTCTGATCTTGCTAACTGCATGCCTACCCTCCTCCCGCGGCCTAGCTGCACAAGACTTTCTTCTTTCTCTCACCCTTATTCTGTCCACCTCTCTCATGCAAGAGTTAACCAGTATTCTCAATCACCCATACCTTTCTCTGGTAAACTCTTGAACTCCCTGCCTGCTTTTGTATTTTCACCTTCCTATGACTTGAACTACTTCAAGAAGGAGGTTTCAAGACACTTATCCTTCAATTTTTGACTACCACTTCAGACCCTATTTGGGGACTGGCATCTCAGTGAGTTTTTTTTTTTTTCTTTTTAATTGGATTTTTGTTGCCTTTGGCTGTACTTAGAGAAGATCTACAACACAACTGCCTTTTATTATCATACCTTTAACTAGCATACATCCGTCTTATGTTGTCTTCACTTAATGTTCAAGTGAGCCTACATTTGATAATGCAAGACTAATATAAAGAATAACCTGACACTCTGAAGAATTTTCCTTAATCTAAAAATATGTAAATATTATAAAAATTATAGAAAACAGGCCTCATGTATTTCACATTATCTAATGATAAACAAAAAATTGATGATCAGTGCAACATTACTCACCTCCACCAAAGTGGAGTAGAAGCCTGGCTCAGTCTCCCAAAGCTGCAGCTGTTGTTCTGCTGGCTTGAGGACCTCTGCCTCTTGACTGGTGGCCCGTCTCAGGGTCTCCAGCACCAGCTCCTTCCCTCCACTCATGGTGCCACTCCACTCAGTGAATATTACTCTTCACTTTGTACGCTGCACCTGTAGCAGCTCATCACTTTACAAAACTCAAGAAGTAATTAGTGGCCTCCCTTCAGGGGCTGTGAACGCATCAGTTGAGCACTGCCCTCAAGAACAACCTTCCCTTCTGTTGCAGTGCAAAAAAAGTCTACTGTTATGATCTTTCTCAGGTTTGCCAAATTGACTGTCACCTCAACCTCCTCTCCTGCATAGCAAGGATTGGGGAAGTTTAGCTCCTGCCTCACCACCAGTGTGCCTGGGCCAGGAAGCTTTGTTCCTATGACACGAGAAACAAGGCTATTGAGATAAGCACCATGAACCACCACGTTTTTAAATGTGGTCTGACTTTGAACAAATTTCTTATCCAAATGAATAGGATTTGTGTCACCACTTAGTTCTGAAAATCTTTTTATATCTTCAGCAGTGATTTTTTTTCTCAATATAGCTACATCACCAACCTTCAGAGAAAAGCATCGTCCACAGGTCACAAGAGGAATTCCATTTAAATTTCCAATTAGAAAACTTTGCTTCAAAAGCAGCAACATGGAAATTATCAACTTTAAAAAGTACTAAGTGGCAAGATTGCTTAAGTAGGTTCTGCACTCAATGCTGAAATTTAGAAAGTCCTCTGAAATAACTATGACAAGGTATTCTCATCACTTCTGTTCTCCCTCCTCTGCTTCCCTCACTTGTTCAGTTGTGCAGTAATCCAAGAGGAATATTTTGGCCAAATTTTGAATTCTGGGATTATCACTTTTAACTTTGTTCATCACCTGGCTCACTACCTTTGTACTCGTTACCTCTGAAAAATAAAGTGCATTTTATGTATCAACTAGAATTCTGTCAGTTAGGAAATGATAAAAGCAAAATATTGAGGATGCAGAAAACCTCACAAAACTCAAGTATAACAACTCAAATCCCTCTTACCTGACTTGGACTCAGGAGTGACAAGGAACATGAGGGTCGTCAAGGCTGAGGTGACCACTGTCTCATCTTCCATTAGCAGGCACTCATGAAGCAGAGACACACCTCCATTTTTAAGAATGTATTGCTTGTTTTCTAAATCTGTTAAAAATAAACAAGAATATGTGTGTTGGGTGAAGATCTTTTCATGCCTTGTTTTGTTAAATAACACACATGATGTTAGTATACCAAAAACTTTTTTTTCACATCTGAATTAGTATAAACTTTGACATCTTCTCAACCATATACTTCCTCTCATCCTTATTCTGTTCACCTCCATAATATAAAAATTAACAAGGATTTCTTTCATCCCTTTCACAGATAAACTCTGGGACTCCCTGTCTGTTTCTGTATTTCCCCCTTCCTATGGCTTGAATTCTTTCAAAACACTCCAGTTTTTGATAATCCATCTTGCCCTTTTCCTTTAGAAACTGGTGGGTCTTTTTCTTACAAGTTTTTGTACCCCTTGGCCAGTGCCCCTCTTATATAATAAAAAAAAAAAGCTATGACAAAACATTATATTTCCTACTACTTCCGACTTCTCTCACCATCCACCATAATGATTCAGAGCCATGCTATGGGACACTACATACACTCTCACAATGAACATAGCCACTTTGTTCAGTCCCAATACTTTCCTCACATTGATTCTATTTGGAGTACAGTAAAAGCTATACATAATGCCCAAGAGAAGATCTTATGGCCAAGACAGATAGTCACTAACATACAAGTGATAAATACAGACACCTCTGGAGTCTTGAAAAAATTTTTATATCATATTCCCTTTATGTTAAAGCTTGCAATTCATATTAATAACTATCAATCAATTTTCATGATCTAACAAGAGATGGATAAAGTGAACCTACAGGACAGTCAACACACACAACACTGACCAAGAGCAAGGTTACACAATCCTGCCACGGCAAAGCTGCGTAAATCTGATGTTCCTTCAGATGCCTGGTCAAGGAAGATATCAATGATTTTCAGCCTTCTGAACCACTGGTAGTTGATGGGGTCATAGGCAAAGTTAGCAAGATTTGCTAGAACTTGTTTTCTGCAATCTAAAACAAATTGTGAAATTAGTTAAGGCACTGACTGCAAACTTTACAATTTATTTATAATTACACCCATGACTATACACATCACTGTAATTTATCTGCTAAATTCTTTCTTATCCTCATCTTAAGTAACTCTTCCAATGTCAGTCTCACTCACTGTCAAGTTTAATTTTCTTACTGATACTGAAGTGTCCCAAGGAAGAAACGTAACACTTGCACAGAGTAAAGCAAAAAAAAAGTTTACCAGCTTGTCCCTATCATAATACCTAAGACCACACCATATCCAGCTTAATAACATATACAGACAATATCACCTATACTGTCAGAGGTAAGAAATTCTTCCACCAGCTCCTTCAGGTACTGTGGTCGGTCCACTCCTTTCTTGCCAGAGCGCTTCACAAGCTGCTCATGACTGCTGAACATTCCCTTCACATGTTCTGTGGAAAAAAAAAAAAATAGGACAAATTCAATGATAGATGTGATAGCAGTGATACCATCTGGCTGAAATAAAGGAGGAAAAGAAGAAGCAAATTTATTGGAGATATTTTTTGGCTAGATGCCAGAAGTCACAAGGGGAGTTAGATCTTGAAAGATTTTGACACTTTCTATTAATGAAGGAGTTTTTGGCTAGTTGGAGAACAGACTTGGCATGGTTCTGGGCAGAAATATAAAGTGCATGAGATTCTGGTGATGGAAGGCTTAAGTACCTTTTGTGGGCCACCTCTCTATCATGTACAGCACAAGAACAAGCTGTGTTAAACAAAGTCTTGGAAGGTTTAGGTCAAGAAAAAGTGAGGAATGTATGCCTTCATGCCAGACACTATCACCTCTGTTATGTGCTCGGCGCACCAAGACGGGTCTCTGACACAGAAGCAGTAGTCATTCCAAGGAAAATCAGCAAAATACCTCCTCAATTCCCCCAACTAGCAGAGCCAAAACGCCAGAGGCACCTTCGCTTAGTGGGATCCTGAGGAGGGACTGGAGTGATAGGATGAGATGCAGATGAGATTGTGATCGGAGGAACCCAACAGATAAAAGAGAGTGACAGCATAAGCAGAAGGATTAGAAGTCAGGAAAAGGTCAAGAATGTTGGCCATACCTCCAAGACAGTCAGAAATATGAGTAGGGTGTTGCACCAATTGCTCTAGGTCATGGAGGATAGTAAAGTTGAAGGCTAGTTCACCATGATGGTCAGTGAAAGGGAGAGGAAAGCCAAAGCTGGTGGTGAACAGTGAAGTCTCCAAGAATGGAGATCTCTGCAAAAGGGAGCAGAATATGCTCCACTTGGGAAGTTAAGTAGTCAAAGAATTTCTTATAGTCTCATCTAACTCAAAGGAGTTAGATGAGAGGTATACAGCACAGATAAATTTAGTTTGAGAGTGACTCTGTAGTTGTAGCCAGATGGAAATCTTGGAAGATTCAAGAGCGTGAGCATGAGAGCAGGTTATGTCGTTGCACACATAAATGCAACATCCAGCTTTGGATTGAAAATGAGGATAGAGAAAGTAGGAGGGAACAGAAAAGGGACTACTGTCAGTTGCCTCAGACACCAGAGTTTCAGATGAGGTTTAGAAGAGGAGAGATGGTGTTCTACAGATTGAAAATTAGATCTTAGACTACGAATGTTGCAGAAGTTAATGGATGAAAAGTTGAGCGGGGTGTCAAGACCCTTAGCGTCATTATCAGAAAAGCAGTCTGACCTGGGGACATTTGTGGTCCCCTCCCCAGATGGGGACTTCAAGGCTGGTGTAGGAGTCACCATGATAATTTTGAATTTTTAAGTGAAGTGTGTGTGTGTTATTAGGTGCTTGTAGTTTTGTGTGGAGGAAGGGAGTTGTCTTTAGAGGGCTGTGACTGCTCCCTTGTGTTGTGAGACACAACAGGAAACGTTCAGTGAGGTTACAGCTGGATTTAATGATAAGTTCACAGCACCCCCTGATCCAGTGCTTTAGACCTCACTGGGAGTAGTTATCATTTCAGCAGGTGCCTACTGCCTCCTCTGGATGGAGTGGAGTCTGAATGTAAATGTTTGTGAAATCTTTGTATGCTGATAATGTATTGTGGCTTTGTTTTGAAACACTTCTTCCACCAATTACCCAGAAAATCTTCCCACTTCCATACCACTTTCCTATTCATATTGCACATGATTAACTAGACTAGCAAGAGTCTATGCTCACAGTTAATCCAAGAATGGAATATTTGTGATATGTTAATGGAATGAGGCCAAGAAGAGTTTAGAATAGGTAACACAGCAAAACAGAAAAAGGAAATTAGAGTGAATATTAAAACTGATGGAGGGAGAGACAGCCAATTAGAAAAGCTCCACATCATGTTGACCACAAGAAGAAGGGAAAGAGACAAGAAGCCGTAGGGTTGCACTACCCCTTTGCCCTTTGTGGTTCCCACGATCTTAGAGGTAACATCTGTACTGCTACACCCCCTTGTCTCAACACCACATAGAAGCCTTACCCTGTGCTCACCAATTCCTGCAGGACACGGTGAGTAGCAGGAGAGGAAATAGGATGTGACAAGCCTTATTTCATCACAGGAGAGTTAAGTGGCCAGTGGCAAAAGCAGCAGATGCAGCCAGCCATTTTGATGCCTGCTTGTTGGGGTGAAGCCTGCCATCTCCCTCACCAGGGAACTATGAAATGATGACCAGCACCTTCCAGTCTGCCATCTCCCTCACCGGCAAATTATGTAATGATCCACCACCTTCTTCATCCCACTAATAGAACAGATAAGCTTCCTGGGTGTTTCTCTCCCAGTTAGGGTAGTCTAGGGCACCCCTTCTCTTGGTCATTACCCAAAGCAGGGAGGACCTGGATTAGTCATACCTCCTCAACCTAGTATGGGAAGTGTTAGACCTCCTTTGAAGAGTTTGGTTATTGATTTGTTATTTTCATGTAATGCAATAAAACATCAGAGATTTTCAACCTTATTTATTACCACCTTGAGCATTCCAATTCTGATTTGGCTTACTTGTTTTTCATTTTTTTTTGTTTTCACTCTTATTTATTCAATTAGATTAATCTGGATATCACGTGTGTTACATATAATCAAAAAACTGACATGTCATGGAGAAGGGTTCAGTGACCTTGCCATAAATGTAAAAAAAATTTTGGGGCATGTGTCTAGTATGGCTGTAATAGCACTCGAGTGTAGAGAAATTCAATATTTTCTAAGTCCAGCAAGCTCTACACCAGTCAAGAGTAAACATTGAAATGATTTTCTTTTGTTTATAAGTGGGATTTCTGGGTAGCAGCATATTAGTATTTCATGGTATCTATAAACCTGATCCCTCCAATCATGTGCTTCCATTTGTGAAGCCATTCCTGAGGCTGCCAATTATGACTTTCCAAGGTAAGTTCAGTTACACTTTTCATTTATTTTAGAGATGTGTCAGGCATTCTGATAGAGGCTCACTGTCATTTGTTAATATGGCTACCCAGTGGAAGGAGGTGAAGTGAACAGTGCCAATGTTCACCAGGGAAAAAAAAGTAACTATGCGAGATATTTAGCAACAGCAATGATTAAGATGCAATATACAGACGTAAGGAAGAGGTTCATGCGTTAATTAAGGAAGCCACCAAATTGTACCCACCTCCATCACCCTAAGAATCTCCACACCACACACGGTATCATTTTTGAGATCCCTCGTTAGGTTAGGTTATGCTAGGTTAGGTTAGGTAATGCTAGGTTAGGTTATGCTAAGTTAGGTTAACATCCTGAGGGGGGGAAGTGTCCAGGGCGAGCATAGCCCCACTGGCTAAGTTAGATTATGCTAGGTTAGGTTAACTTCTAGGATATGTTAGGGAAATTTGAAATATTAAGGTAAATTCCCTTAGATTTTTTGAAGGCCCTTATTTCACTTATTTTTCATCCCCCCACCCCAAAATACCTGATTCCCCACAAGCTCCCAAGCTTGTCTGAGGGATTAGGGGGGAATGGAGGGATGGACTTCTTATCAAGAGATACCTTCAATTATTTACTGTTCGTTGTTCTTAAATATATGAGCAATAATATTGCTACAATGATATTTTTTAAACTTATCATCATCACAGGCTAATGGAAAGCACACATATTCCTTACAAACACACACTTCAAAAATCACACACATGCATTACAAAACATCAAATCCTTATTCCATATGCATATCTGGTAGAATGTTACCTTTAGACACACAACCTAATCTTTTTCTCAATGCATAACACTTCAAGGACCTGGTGGGAATTTCAGGTGAGGATGGGGAGCAAGTATCAGTGAAATCAGGCTCCCTAACCTAACTTGGCCCAGTTTCATAAACTTAATCTACCCTGTAATTTTGGTTACTGTGGGAGCAACTTTACCTTATTAATTTCCACACATTGATTTTTTTTTTTTATGTCATGATTTACATAATGATGGGATCAGTTTTATGAATTCAAACCTAACCTAACCCTCTGGCGAAAATGTAAATGTTGTTTCAACGGAACCCAATTTTTCAAGTAGCTTCACTTCCGGCGGTTATTAATTACTATACCACGGAATAATAACTATGCACGACGAAAGCCACGGGACAACTGATAACATCGTGAGCCTGGAGGTAATACTAAACCAAATAAAGACATAAACTTAATCTATCCTATCTTTTCAAGTTCACGTAGCAGCCTTAGTTCCGGCGGTTATTAATTACACTTCTACCACGCATTAATAATAACTGTCTAAGGAGGAAACCTCGAGACAGCTGATAACACCACGGTCCCAAAAGTAACACTAGTCCCAAATAAAGGGATGAAGATAAACAACAAAG
>NC_087151.1:360000-402500 GCF_035594125.1 Scylla paramamosain | reverse complement strand
TAGTCCACCTCTGTAATGCAAGAGTTAACCAGTATTCTCAATCATTAATTCATATTTTGGGTAAACTCTGGAACTCCCTGCCTGTTTCTGTATTTCCTCCTTGAACTCTTGAACTTGAACTCTTTCAAGAGGAAGGTATCAAGACACTTATCCTCTGCTATTTGATAATTCTATTTGTCATTGCTTTAGGAACTGGCATTTAAGTGTTTTTTTTGTTTTTTTCGAATTTTTGTTGCCTCTGGCCAGTGGCTCTCTTACATAAAAATAAAAATAAACATGATTTGTCGGGTTCTCATGGATCTTTTTTCCATTGATGACACAAAATACCTGTGTAAATATCACTACAATAGTGAAAAGCACACTTAGAACCCACGTAACTTTCATTATACACAATGCAAAAAGTAATCGAGGCAAGGCGGCGAAACGTTTGAAAATGCAGTCTCAAAAGTTGATCGAGACGAAATGACGGTTTTCATTTTGTTAAGCTCTGATTTCCAGCATCAGTGACCGATCGATGTACTGTACATTTCAGTCTAGGATGAACCTCATTATCACCTGTCATCTTCACCTATTTTTAAGTTAAATTTTGCAACCGCCGTCTTCAGGACCTGACTGGTGCTGAAATTTGACCATCTCGAACTCTGTTATCTTTGTTTGATCCACTACATACCGTTTCGTCTATCTGGTATTGTAATAAACAAAAACATTTGAGACACTAATTTCTATTACTATTTTTAGAATGTTAAAAAAAGATGAACCACTGATCTGAAGATGGAATTTTTCGGATGACATCTTCTGCAAAGAAAATATTGGCATTTTAACGGTCCAACTCAGCCATGAATTGATCAACATTTGAGATGCAAGCCCCCTCATCCCCCTTGAAACCATTCCTGCTGAGTACATCTATGCATCATGTTCCTTGAGGAGAATCGCATGGGCACATCTCTTGTTTATTACACAACTTGTACGTACTGAACATCACAGCGGGAAGGTTACTGACCGCTGCACACACAGGTGCAAGACACAAACAACACCTTGGACGCACTGTTACTTAACCGTGAGGGAAATGTGTTGAAGCTGATAACTTCAAGTGATACTGACGACGAGAGAGGAGACTAACCTCGGCATTATCTGTCCAAGTCTGGTGTTGGTTCAGTCAACTGTCTACGGCTCGGAGCCAAGTACCGAATGCCGAGGTCGACCACCAACAGGTGTTTTTGTGATGATGATGATGATGATGATGATGATGATGATGATGATGATGATGATATTATCACCACCATCACTACCAACAACAACAACAACAACAACATTATTATCAAGATTATACTAAACACAGAGACGTGTGTGTGTGTGTGTGTGTGTGTGTGTGTGTGTGTCCAGTATTCTTGTTTGGACGCTGGGGCAAGTTTTTTTTTTTTTTTTTTTTTTTAGATACTAGCATGCCGATAACAGCACATCTGGCCACCTGCCCACCTGTCCTACTCTCTGATAGAAGCTTCCGGGGAAATACCAGAAGCATCCCTGGCGAGTCACGTCACAGAGGCTGCTGGTTGGGAGGCTGTGCCATTTGAATATGAGCCAGAAGTAAGTCAAGTTAATGGTAAAATATTTGCACGTTCCTACTGCTCTCATTATTTTCCCAGTATACTTTTCACGAAATACTTATAATTACCTATGTTTTACTTGATTTGCTGAATTCAGCGCACACACACACACACACACACACACACACACACACACACACAGAGAGAGAGAGAGAGAGAGAGAGAGAGAGAGAGAGAGAGAGAGAGAGAGAGAGAGAGAGAGAGAGAGAGAGAGAGAATCCAAATAGCATATATTGTATGTAAGCCGAGAAGAGATTATGATGAGCTGTCTCATATTTTTACTTTTTCATCCGTTTACTACCTGTTTAGAAACATCTCTTTAACCTTTTCAGTTTATATATAGTCATCACGTTCAAAACACTAGAAATATATCTATATGGTCATATAGAGAGAATGGGATGTCGGTTTTCTTTTCTACGCTGCAAAATTACTTTGAGAATGTAATGCAAAAGTGTCTGGTTTGCTGTAAGTGTTTCAAGAAAACTAATCTAACAGTGAACGGGTTAATTGGCCAGCAGAGACATGAGTCTAACGTCAAAGATATCATAATCGGAAATGTAGTCCCCGTGGAATATTTTCTTAATAAATTATATCAATGAAAATTGCAAAATTAGGTGTCTCAGTAATTTAGTGCAAACATCTTGAGGTATAACTAGACAACGAAACCACTTCAGTCGCAAGCAGATTCCAGTCAACTTTGGCCGCTGCTTTTCGTTTGGAGTGTATAAAAACTGGAACTCTGAAGGCAACCTGATCTAAGTTGAGGTGCTGGTCGGAAGCTAGAAAGCTAGAGAGAGTTTCTTGGTCGGGAGTGTGGCCTTTGAAGCGGCACTACCGTATGTGACTGACCCTTCTTACTACCTAGGACTCTGCTGTTTTCTTTTCTTTTTTTTTTCTTTCCTTTTATTAACCAAAAGTCATGTTTTGCTCTTTTATTTATTCAGTATGTTCCATTAGTGTCCTCTTCTCTGTATGGTTGTTATAATATCTCACGCTTCCCTTTCTCTCATCCTTACTTTCTGAACACCACAACGAGTGTGTCAGATCTCCATATTCTGAGAGTGGGTGCAATGCCCTCTTGATCCTCCCCACTGGTTATGACGGAAGAATCATGTGGACATACTACTGCTGAGGGGACGATAATCAAACATTCCTCCAAGAGAATATCCTTTCTTCTTACTACTGAATGTGGGATGACCTCCCGATCCTGGCTTCACCGAACAAACAGATAGCGGTCAGCTTAGACTGAAAATGTTAAAGGCGGCAGAAAATGAAACTGGGCTATCCTACTCCATATTCCGAATTCTAGGCCCTGCATAGACTGGACGGCACTACCTGCTCATCGCCTACGCTCCAGGGTTGCCAGATTATTGAACCAAAAAAAGACCGAAGGCAACAATGAAATAAACCAAAAAGGCGAAATGCACTACAAAAAAAAAGCAAAAAAAAAAATGCAGTAAAAAAGCCATTTTTTGTACTAGCCCATTTCCATATTTATCAAATATAGGCCTAAGGTACAGCTCCCGACGTCTCATCTGAAACCTGACCCTAATCCACTGTACACTAACCGAGATTGGTGGATTTAGGAGTGAATGCAAAAATACTAACAAGACATTATAAAAATGTCCTTGGGACAAAGAAGTGGCCGTGTTCATAACATGTACCATGTACCTATCTCCCTACTTTTTATAATCATGGAGAAGGACGTTCGCTCTGCAAACATGTTATCCTAGTAGCCATGTCATAACAAGCTAATTATTGTTCCACACACTTGACCATAGTTGAATATATATATATATATATATATATATATATATATATATATATATATATATATATATATATATATATATATATATATATATATATATATATATATATATATATATATATATATATATATATATATATATATATATTTTTTTTTTTTTTTTTTTTTTTTTTTTTTTTTTTCATACTAAAATAAATCAATGAGTGCACGCAGGCCATACTAAATCAACTGGCCTGCGGGCCCGCGGACACGCAGTTGGATCACTGCTCTAGATCATGTTTTTTTTTTTTTTACATAAATGTAAACAGCCAGAACGTTCGTTTTCAGGGGATGGAAAGAAAAATTTTTTTACCAAATTTGACTCCACAATACATTATACAGTATTTCTATTGTCAGTACCCTACCAACTTACTCCTGGCTTATTCATGAATATAGATTGCTGTTGACAGGAGGCCTAAAATTACATCAGACACGTAAAAAAATAAATAAATAAATAAAAAATAAATAATAAAAAAAAAAAAAAAACGCCAAAATTCAGTCCTGGACCCCGCATGCCATCAACATCACCCAGTTGATTTGCCCAATTTTGCCTTACTGATATTCAAAAACAATAAGAGAAAATGGGACAAATTGCATGGACAACCATAAAAAAAAAAAAAAAAAAAAAGTCAGGAGGCGGCGAATTAACTCACCATATCAAATAAGCTTATTGTGGCCAAACTTAATATATTTAAGCCACATTTCAAGAAAAGGTCCCCCGCAAAAAAATTTTAAAAAATGGTAATTCAGGCCAAACTAAATATCCTTAGGCCAAATGCTTGAAAAAAAAAAAAAAATCGGTCTAAAATAGGCCAACCTGGCAACCTTGTAAAGCACCCTTTAAACCTTTAAACGTTCGTAATTATTAGAGATGCTTAACAGGAAACTGAGAGAATAATCCATGAAGATTTATTAGAGAAATGAAAGAATGACAAGTGAAAATTATTTCCTGAGAGTGGATCAGCATATCCGTAGTGTGTTTGAGGCATGATTTTGCAAAAAAATAAATAAATAAATAATAAAATAAATAATAAAAGTGGGAGAATGATCATTTATACTTCATTATTCTTTTCATCTATTATTATTACCTTTTTTTTATTTATTTGCTCTTTTTTTTATTTATTTTTTTTCTTTTCTTTTGTGGGAGGGGGGTGGTGGCGGAATGTATGTGATTTTTGGGTCTAATAAATTGTGCGGAGATGAATCCAGAGATATGAATACCTTTTGTATATACCTGGAAGAGTATAGTAAAAGAAACGATCTAAAAAAAAATCTAGATAACGCTGAATATCACTGAATAAGATAATAGACAAAAGTTTGCAGGTCAAGAACAGCTTTTCTTAGGAGACCTGCAGAGAGATTCACATGGCGCAGGAAGAGGCTTCGTTCACTCTTCTGCAGTGCTACATAAGTACTTAGGGAAAAGTACACACGAGCAAACAGATGATAAAAAACAAAACAAAAAAAAAAGTGAAGAGAAATCGGATATAAAGGAAGACCTGAGGGAAAGTTTCTGAAGAACTAGAGGTTAACAGACAGATACATGGAAGGGGAGGAAGGAAAGGACAAATTAGAGAGAGAGAGAGAGAGAGAGAGAGAGAGAGAGAGAGAGAGAGAGAGAGAGAGAGAGAGAGAGAGAGAGAGAGAGAGAGAGAGAGAGAGAGAGAAATTCTGTTTAGATACAAATAAAGCATTATTTCACAAAGGTTGATTTTTCCCCAGAAAACAGCCAGTTTCTTCCTACAAGTTAAGAAATCTGCTCATAAGTAACCACTTAGCCTCTAGCAAGGTGTGACCCAAAGAGTGTGTGAAGGAAGACAACAGAAGGATGAGAACATCAGAGATCATCTATGACTACAAGTGGGAAAACAACCAATGAGCTGACTGATCCTTGTATGCTGTAACAGTGTCATATATCACCAAGTCTGTCTGCCAATCAAATAAGAAATGGGTGAGATCCTCAGTAAGGAAACAAATTGCATGAATTTATATAAAAAAAATAAATAAATAACAATAATAATAATAATAATAATAATAATAATAATAATAATAATAATAATAATAATAATAATAATAATAATAATAATAATAAATTGACCACAAGACTTCATCAGCATTTATTACTGTAGAAGTGACAAAATCTGAATCTTTTTAATGATGCAACAAGGTGCCACGCCAATATAACATATATTAATTTCAGTCAGAAAGGAATGTATGGAGATTAACTGAAGGGCAGGTTACTACTAAATGATAGTATGTAACTAGAAAACATCTGCACTTATCCTTCATTAATTCATACACATTTTATTGAATGAAAAAATCATTTCTTTATATAATTGTTATATATAACCTCTACATTCAAAACTAAAATCAATATGAATTACATTTTATTTGATAGTGACATGAAAAACTGATATTTAAGTTCCCTAATCTTGACACAATGTTAGCCATGTCTAGCACGTCCATGGCTACACCAGTCTCACATGAAGCACAAACCTTCATTGCTTTCTACATTTCCACAGATGGTGAGTCCCTGGAAATTAACAGCATGGGTGCCATCTCTTCTACTGCAGGAGGCTTCCAACTATGACAATGCTAAATATACCTTGCTCAGAATTTGAGAATTTAAACATACCATTAAAAATAAAAGAAAATTAAAAAAAATAAAAAATAAAAAATCACAGGCAGCAAACAATATAAATGCCACATAATTACACAAATAACCTATTGCTCCATTAAATTTGATTTGCCTGACTTGAATAGCAACCACAAGGAACTGAGGAGGCAGTAATAGAACAGATCCTTCATGATAAACATCACTTCATATAAATTTCTGATATCAAAAGAGACATACCTTTTCAACACAGTCCAACCAAACCCCAAAAACATAACCTTTCCTTCCAGCTGACAATATAAATATTTGGATTAAGCACAGGGCAAGGCCACACACAGGCAGGTCGCCATCCATTACTCACTGTCACTCCCATCACCGACCTCAGAGTCAGACTGTGACTTGGCTGGTGACACAGACTGTTTGGGGGAACCTGACCTGGAGCAAGTGGGTGACGGTGACCCAGATCTCGACCTGGGAGGGGACCGAGATCCAGACCGTGACCTGGCAGGTGACCTGGATCCAGATCTCGACCTGGGAGGGGACCTGGATCCTGACCTTGACCTGGCAGGAGACCGGGACCCTGATCTCGATCTGGCAGGGGACCGAGATCCAGACCTTGAATGGGGAGACCTCGACCTTGACCTGGATTGTGCTGGTGACCTTGAGCTGGACTTTGACCTGGACCTGGATCTTGGTGAGCCAGATCTGGATCTGGCTGACCCTGCTCTAGAATTGGCTGGTGACCTCGATCTTGACCTGGAAGCAGATCTTGACCCGCTCCTTGACCTTGACCTTGACCTTGACTTGCTCTTCCTTGACCTGCTGCGACTGTGTGACCTGGAGCCTGATCTTGACCTCGACCTTGACCTTGAGGATCCTGATCTGGAACCTGACCTCGACCTTGATCGGGACCTTGATCTCGACCTTGATCGTGATCTTGACCTATCAGAACCAGAGTCAGACATGACCCTCCGTCGCTTGCCCTTCCCACTACCGCCACGGTCACTGTCTGATCCACTGGCAATCTTGAGCCGCTCATCATCAGAGTCGTCAGAGGAGTCGGAGATGGTAGCCTTGGAGACAATGCGGCCCTTCTGTTTGGCCGAGAGACCCTCCTCAGACTTCCTGCGGCCTTTGCCTCCACGCTTCCGGCCACGTCCTCCACCTTCTTCGTCCTCATCACTCTGGCCACCACCTTTGCCCTTCCTGGACCGCTTCCGCCTACACCACATTGTTGGTTGGCACACACAGGGGAAAAGGGAAAAAATAAGTTTAGTGACATTCATCTTGTGCTGATATGACAATCTACAGAGGAATGATGTCTACAGACTTCCTGATTGCTTCTCTTAAGGAATGAAGAAGTAGCAAAAATGGAATTACAATCTTGCAATAGGGCAAAATGGTTGAAGAATGCACCAAAACCATCACATATTCTTGCATCCAATAAGCTGCGACTGTGCTCAACCACACTCCCTTTCCCATGATTAATTCATACAACACTGCCAAAAGCACACCAAAAATGCATAACTGTAAATAAATAAAATATTCCAATGTTTCCTTATACTGCCAATCAGACATGCCATGGTTACTTACCCAGTGTTCTCCTTCTTCTTGCGACCCTTTGCTTTCTTCATCCTGGGTTCCCCTCCTTCATTTCCACTGCCAGCACCTGAACCATCAGACAAGATCTCCATTTCCCTCTTCCTGCCTCGGCCTCCTCCCCGACGTGTAGGCTCAGCAGGCTCAGTTATGATGACTGCATTCTTCATCTTCTCCTTGTACTCTTCACGAGCTTTCATCTAAAATAACAAATGCATTTTCATTATTCTTCATATAAAACTTCATAATATCTAGTTGAGAACAATGAGTGGCTAAAATAAACTACATAAATAAAAATTATCAAACAATTATGGAAAATTTTAGTAGACGTTTTCATTTCAACATTCCAATGTAAACTCTTTCCTGGAACTAGTCATAAAAAGCACCAACATTAAAATTAATGTTTAATAATAAATAAAAAAAATAAAAAAAAAAATATATATATATATATATATATATATATATATATATATATATATATATATATATATATATATATATATATATATATATATATATATATATATATATATATATATATATATATATATATATATATAAAGTTAACTTACAGAAATAACTTAGTAAATCAATACAATAACTAACACTAAACACACTGTAAACATATAATACTGACTGATTTACAAATACTGGTGCAGGGATGTAGCAACCCCACCACCCTTCATGAGATGTACCCATGCAGAAGAGCTGCTTCACACAATGCAATAAGCTTCAAGGAGTAGGGCCTCATCAGCCATGGTGACAACCCCCCCCAAAGGAAATATCACCCAGAAATTACACCTATTCCTAATAAGAGAAAGGCATTCATATTCACATAGTTCACCATTTTTACTTAACATTAACCAAATACTGTAACAATTTGAAAAGAAACTACTATAAAGAATTCAATCTAATAAGAACCACCACAACACCAACCCATTTTTTTCTTTATGTACGAGGGCCACTGGCCAAGGGCAACAAAAAATTTTGTATAAAAGAGCCCACATGATGCTAATTCCCACAGAGATTCCAAATAAAAAACTTAAATAATGGAGGATAAATGTCTTGAAACCTCCCTCTTGAAAGAGTTCAAGTCATAAGAAGGAGGAAATACAAAAGCAGGCAGGGAACTCCAGAGTTCACCAGAGAAAGGGATAAATGATTGAGAATACTGGTTAACTCTTGCATTAGGAAGGTGGACAGAACAGGGATGAAAGAAAGAAGAAAGTCTTGTGCACTGAGGCAACAGGAGGAAGGAAGGCATGCAGTTAGCAAGATCAGAAGAGCAGTTAGTGTGAAAACAGCATTAGAAGATAGCAAGAGATGCAAGATTGCAGTGATGAAATAGAGGCTGAAGGAAGTCAGTTAGAAGAGAAGAGTTAATAAGATGAAAACCTTTTGATTCCAGTTACATGACTTACCTTCTCCTCCATAATTTGTTTCCTTCTCTCCTCCTTCTTAAGTTGTTCCTCCACCACCTTCTGCTTAAGCGCTTGTCGTTCTTCATCCTGCTTACGGCGCAAGGCCTTCTCCTCATCATCCTGCTTGCGGGCACGCACCACGTGGTACTGAGCCTGGGACAGCAGGTCTCGGCACTGGTTGGCCTCTGCTGCTGCTGCTCCAAGGTCATATTTTAGTCGGTCACCATTGACACTAAGGTGCTGGAAGTACCTAGGAAAGGGAGTTATTCAATGAGGTATACTGTTTATTCATGCAATTAAAATTAAGGCTTTATAAAAGCATACCATATCAGAGTGAAGAGTTTTCCCTTACAATTGTTGCAACAGGACTACTCACTTTTGGGCCAAAGTCAGCTCATGCACAGCAGCAAGCACTGTCTTTAACAGTGACTTCTCATCCCTTAGCACCTGCATGGCAAGGCGCTGCAGCACAAGGGCCAAGTTGTACAGAATCACTGTGTCATGTGGAGCCACATGCCGTGCCTGGGTGAGAACATTTGTACCACAGTTAAAAAAAACATAAAGCTCATAAACAAATATATCTGTCATAAACATTAACTTAAATTATATAGTGTTACAATTATTGCTAATGCAAGAATAAAGATTAATCAATTTATTCACAGCTTATATAGCAGAGCACAAAAGAGCAAATAAATGGCAGCTAAACTCTAAAGTTAATGAAATCCACAACTATCCCTTACATTTACCATCTTCATCATAATAATAATTGTTTTCCTAAAACCTTTCACTACAAGCACCAAATCAAAGAAGGGAAAGCCATCAGTAGCAGGATATAGCCACAAGAGAAAAGACATTAAGACCACTGTCTTTGCCAAAAATACACCAACCCACTACCATTGGTCTAACTATCCATCAACCTATATACCTCATATTCTTATGCTCTTATATACTAGGAACAGATTTTCATTAAAGGAAGGCAATTAAGAAGGGATGACACATCTTACTTCATCATAGATATGCTAAAAAATAAGGGAGGTTCTCAGTCAATATTTTTTCAAGCTTGCCACAAAGTGAGCAGCTGAGCTGAGTCCCCAAAATTGCATGACATTAGCATCAAGAATTATCACACCAGTCATCAAGTCATGGCTGCCTCCATTCAGGCCTACCATTAAGAGAATAAGTAAAATTTACCCAGCAGATGTTAATAACTGCAACAGTCCTTCTAAAGGTGTCTGTTCACCATTTGACAGAAAATGTAATAAAGACATGTGATATCCATAACCATCTAAAGAATATGGTTAAAGCAACAACCATACAATGAAATCCAGATCATCCCACATAATATTCAAGACTGAGAAATATAAGCAACACAGAAAAGTTCCATCTCAAACTTCAGGACACAAATCTGTAGACAGAAGTTGCTGTGCCCAACATCAGCTTTGGGATAAGAAAGAAAAAAATACTTCATTGTCTATGAGAGCCACTGAAAACTAAGCCTGATCCCACAGCTCACCTTCAGAAGTGTGTATTTAGCCTCCTTCAGCTTGGCAGCCTTAAAGTATGCACGTGCAAGGTATCCAAGAACTTCAACATTTGGATATTTAAAGAATTTTTTCTGGCAGTTCTCATACTGTGAAATTAAAACAATAGAAAATTGGTGAGGTGTAAGACAGATGTTTACAGCCACTTTTAACATTGCAAATATAAAACTGATAAGAAAGAAAATTTACTCTGGGAACTGATTACCTGTCTTATTTTCCAAATGTTATGAACTGATATTTTTAAATGCCCAGCTAATAATACAATCAAAAGTTCGTCATTACCAAACTCCAACATGCTTCTGGGACTAAGAGTATGAACATGATTTTCACATTTGCAATTAAAATATTGGTATTTGCATCATGATTATTTCAATTGTGAACCACAAAAAATATTACATAATCAGAACCTTCAACAACATAAAGACAATATTGCAAATCGCAAATTCTCAGGTGATAAGTCAGCTATTACTAATACAATGTAATGAGACACACTCTACTAACCATCTGAATGGCATTGATGTACTGCTTCTGCTCAACATAAATATGAGCAATATTCATCCACACATCACTGAAGTCAGCAGTTGCTTCTCGCACCTGAGCAAAGATGTCTCTTGCCTCATTGATGTAGCCTTTGTGAGCCAACACAGCACCTGGGAAAGGGAAAGCAATGACACTGTCCATACAAAAAGCTTGTAACTTTTACACAAATACTGATAATCCACAACTCCTTCATGTTTAATTGAACATTACAAACAACAGAAACATTCATTAATCTTTCACTATGTCAGAAAAAACAACTGCATGTCTAAAAGCTAAGGAAAGCCAGAACTCAGAATGCTCAGATTCTGGAGTTCACTAAATAGAGCCTCCCACTATGTGGAATTCTGTTAAACAGAGCTTCTACTGCAAACTAGTAATTTTAGATTATATTTTGAACACATGTTTTCCAAACCATGCAATTTATACCAACCATACAGTTGGCAGTGGCATCACAGATCATTAACTACAAGCTTGTGTTGGCTAATGTTAAAACTTGTGAGCAGTAGTTACCTATGCCATTAGCTGCCCATATGCTCCTTGGGTCTCCCCTCAGCACTGTCTTGTACATGGCAAGCGCACGGTCCTGGTGCTTGCTTTCCTTCTCCTTGTCCCGGTGGGGCTGGTGGAGCGTCGTCAGCCAAACGTTCCCCAAGGCAATGAGGGAGTAAGAGTCATTTGTGGTGCTGGGATTCTGTAACCAGAAAAATTACGTTTTGCTTTGCTGAGTCGTTCCCATTAAGGCAACTAGAATTAATTCTGCATGGGAAAAACAACAATTCATGAAGACAGGAAAAACACATATAACTATAAAAAATATACACCTACACAAAATTCTTACACAACATTCCTAGGAGGCAGAAGATACCGGCCGAAACAGTAATAATTCCCAATGAGGTCTCAAGCATTGGATCAGGGGATGCTGTGAAACAATAACCCAGCTGCGACCTCACTGAACATTTCCCTTTGTGTCTCACAAAACAAGGGAACAGTCACAGCCTGCCCTCTAAAGACAACTCTCCGTCACACAAAATTACATGCAAACCCTTCACTCAAAATTCTTAATTAAATATGACAAGTCCTGCACCAGCTTTGGAGTGAACTGCTCTTCTGGTATCAACATTAAGTGTCTTGACACCCTCCCTCAACTACTTCTTCATTAACTTCTACAACTTCAGCCTTAGGTTTAATTTTCAATCTGTAGCACACCACCTCTCTTCTACTAAGCCTCCTCATCTTTTCCTCACTGAAACACAGGTGCATGAGGCAACTGGCAGCAGCACCTCCTCTGTTTCCTCCTACCTTCTCTATTCTCATTTTTCATGTACCCAATGACTTAACTTGCTCTTGTGCCCATGCAAATCTTCCAAATTTTCCACTATCCAGCTTTGACTAGTCACTCTCAAAGTAAATTTATCTGTGCTGTATACCTCTCACCTAACTCCTCTGACTATAAAAATTCTTTGACTGAACTTCCAAAGTGATGCATATCCTGACCCTCTCCCCATTCATAGAGATCTCCATTCTTGAGAGATTTCAGTGTTCACCAACAGCTTTGGCTTTTCCTCTCCCTTCACTGACCATCCTGGTGAACTATCCTTAACCTACAGCAACTGATGCAACACCCTGACCATCTTGAAAATATGCCCAACATTCTTGACGTTTTCCTTACCTCTAATCTTTCTGCTTATTCTGTCACTATATCTCCTCTGTTGGGCTCCTCTGATCACAACCTCATATCATATCTTGTCCTATCACTCCAATCCCTCCTCAGGATCCTCCAAAAGAGAGACAAAGAGAGACAAAATGCCTCTGGCATTTTGTCTCTGTTAATTGTAGGACCTGAGAGATATTATTCTGATTTTCCTTGGAATGACTACTGCTTCCATAACAGAGACCCACCTGTGTGCTGAGCGCATAACAGAGGTGATAGTGTATGGCATGAAGGCTTACATTCCTCATTCTTTCTCTCAACCTAAACTTTCCAAACCTTGGTTTAACAGAGCCTGTTCTCTTGCTATACATGAAAGAGAGATTGTCCCAGAAAAGGTATTTAAGCCTTCCATCATCTGAATCTTGTGCACTTTATATTTCTGCCCAGAATCATGCCAAGTCTGTTCTCCAGCTAGCCAAAACTCCTTCATCAATAGAAAATGTCAAAATCTTTCCAGATCTAACTTCCATCATGACTTATGGCACTTAGCCAAAAGGATCTCAAAACACTTTGCTCTTTTTTTCCCCCTTTTTATTTCAACCTAATGGTACCACTGCCATCTCACCTAACTCTAAAGGTATCTCTAAAGATTTCTTCACTCAAACCTTTGCTAAAAACTTTATCTTGAATGATTCAGGGTTTTTTCTTCCCTCTCCTCCATCCTCTGACTGCTTCATGTTACCCTCATGCTATCCTTCGCAGTGATGCTTTCCATGCCCTCACTGGCCTTAATCCTCAGAAGGCTTATGGACCTGATGGGGTCCCTCCTACTGTTCTTCGAAACTGTGACTCTGTGCTTGCACCATGCCTGATCAAACTCTTCCAACTGTCTATCAACATCTACTTTTCCTTCTTGCTGGAAGTTTGCCTACATTCAGCCTCTAATCCAGGGGTTCTCAACCTTTTTGCAAACTGGTCTCCCCCATAGCTGGTTCAGTGAAGTTAGGGTCCCCCCCTCATCCTTGCACCACCCACTCAACCCCCTCCCCAACTATGCCACCATAGATAGATAGATAGAATCAGATAGATTGATAGATAGCCTTTGCTGCATCTCCTTTGTACTAATAGCAGTGAATTTGTGATTTTCTGTGATATTTTCCCCTCCCATCCTGTGCTTACGCCTCCCAAGGAGTGTGTCTACACCCCCCCACTCAGTTGAGAACCACTGCTCTAATCCACCAAACTACTGTCCTATTGCTATGATTTCCTGCCTCTCTAAAGTTTTTTAATCTATCTTCAACAGGAAGATTCTTAAACATTTATCACTTCACAACCTTCTATCTGATCACCAGTATGGGTTCCATCAAGGCCACTCACCTGGTGATCTGGTTTTCCTTTGAGTCTTTGTCATCCTCTTTTAGGAATTTTGGTGAAACTTTTGCTGGTACAAAGCTTTGATTTCTGAACTGTCCTCCTATGGCTTTTATCCTTCCCTCTGTAACTTTGTCTCAAGTTTCCCTTCTGACAGTTGTATTGTTGCTGTGGTAGACAGTCACTGTTCTTCTCCTAAGTCTATTAATTAACAGTGGTGTTCCTCACAGTTTTGTCCTGTCACCCACTCTCTTCCTATTACTCATCAATGATCTTCTATACCAAACTTCTTGTCCTATCCACTCCTATGCTAATGACACCACCCTGCACTTTTCTACATCTTTTTGTATATGTCTAACTCTTCAGGAATTAAATAGCTCACACGGGGAAGCTTTTGTGAACTGGCATTTAAGTCAAGCTTTTTTCTTCAAAATTTTTGTTGCCCTTAGCCAGTGACCCTCTTAAAAATAAATAAATAAAAGAATAAAAACAAAAAATAAAAAAAAATTCTACATACTAACAACAGTTTTACTTGAAAATGAACTAGAAATATACCTTAAGAATTCTCTCAAACTTCTTCTGACCTGGACCCCACTCATTCTTAGCCAGATGGAGATTTCCCATGAGTGACCAGGCATCTGGGTGTTCATTGTTCATACGCAAAGCTTCCTTGTACCAATCTGATGCATCATAGATCTGTCCTCTGTCCCTTGCCATGCATCCAAGGCGAAGGTAACCTGTTTTGAAGTAGACAAATACCATCATTAGTCATCTCTTACCTCAAGAAGCCAGTAAGGTATTTCAAATGAGTAAATAAACATTAAGAGAAATTAAAACTACAACCACAGCAAAACTAGTAAATAAAAATCATCTACAGATTTTGTTTAATGCCTGACTCAACAATAAACTAATCTTCAATCAGTTCACATCTCTAGTAAGTGCAAATGCACAATTTATCATCTCAGTCTAAGGTTGCCTCCATTCCTGCTGTCAAGGGTAAAGCACTGTAGGGAGCCACTACCTACAACATGTACAAGACATGCCTAGATAGCCATTCATATGCAAAATCTATGGAACCTCCCCACTATCCCCAGTGATTGAGTGATTCCATGACTGAGATACAGGTGTATTAAATCAAATATGGGTTATCTGAGGAGTGTTTGGGAAATCTGAAATTAATTACCTGCAGCTGATATTGTTCCTTTAACTTATATATCAAGAGCAACTTTAAAATCTGGTGTTCCTTGATAAATACTGCACTAGGGTACATAAATGATTGGCTGTTGTGAAGGTCAATTGATGCATCCTCTGCAACTCAAAAGTGAGCTATCATTATGTATCATACACCTACATGTGTCTAGATTCCCAATGTGAAGTCAGTTTGGCAAAATTTGATGTGCATATGGTTCCAAAATGAAAATGCCAATTCTCTGTCTGGCAGATTCCTTGCTGACAAGATATCCATGCAATGTTGATGCAGGTGCCCAAGAGGACACAGTAGCCAATCAGAAGCAAGCATTGCCTCTGACATCATGATTAGCTCATGCAATGGCAAGGGATTTCCCTCTTCCCATTTGTCCTCAGTTTCCTGCCACGATGCTACAGCGCCACAGGCCTCCACCAACATCATTGCCACTCCACAACAGTAATAAAATACTATAACACAAAAAAAACTCTACATGTATGAACTAAAATATACCCAATATGACTTTAAAACAATATTTGAAGTCAACCAACAATAGAAGGAATACTTTTTTTGCTCAAGATATACACTCCCAGATGGATTATTTCTATGAGCATTGGTAGGAACTTATAATAGTGTTGTCCATCCCTTTTAGCAGCAATACAAAAGGAAATCCTGTAATACAGTGCACATAAATATAACGCTATACATGCAAGATATCTGCCTGATAGTGTTTGAGTGGAGCTTTAAAAAGTCGAGAAGGCACCACAATACATCCATGCATTATTCTTGCATCAGTGTAAGTAATGCCCAAAATGATGGTTTACCTGAGCCCACAAGAATTCAAATGCTGTTTTCTTATTTCTCTTTTTCTATAGCCTACCTCACTGTTGCTGGAGATGTGTCAATTATGTAAATGCAGACAGAGTGCAACTCTTGGGTTGATCTTATTACTATGGACATAGACTGCCAAACAAAGAGACAAGTCAAGTGAATGAGATGAGATACACTCAGACATACCAGACAATTTGATAATAATGAGACACAAAATATGAGGATAGCATAACAAAGTATGTGAGAGCTTACTTTCTTGCACTAGAGCTCAATATACTTTTCAACTTTAGAATTTGGGAAGTGTCATGCAAGGCTCATGGATCTTTTGGTCACTCATGGTACAAATAATAAAGGTTGACATTAAAAAATCTAGCAACCTCTGGACCTGAGAAGTGCCAGATTTTCAAAAATGCTGGATTTTGATATGGTTATATATGTTGTATGTATTTAAAGAAAACTAAACACTAAATAAAAAGCAAATGAAATTTTAGTGTTCTCTGCAATCTACAAAGCACAATGTTTATGTTTTACACCACCTCTTTTCTTTGCTCAATCCATAATGGAGATATACAGCAGCAAATAAATGATAAAATGAGAAGGTATGAGCAGGAATGCCTGTTAGTAGGTGCAAGCAAGACCCAATGGCTGATTCTGAAGTACAGCACCATCAAAACATAAACGCCATCTCCAGAAAACAGCAGCACACCAATGTGGTAAATCTGAAAATATGCTCCAAAATCCATGCCAGAAATCTGAAGGAACCAGATTATCGATGGCTGGATTTTTTAATGTCAATCTGTAAAGGGAAACTTTCATTAACTTACAATCAACATAATTGGGGTGGTCTTGAAGGATTTCCTTGTAGAGCTTCTCAGCCTTGTCATACTGACAGAACATCTCATGCAAGCGGGCAGTGTTGTATTTAATAGTAACTGAGATGGCTGAGTAGTACTGGAGGTCCTGCTCCTTCTCAGACTCACACCGGTCCCATGCCTCCTGGAAATACTTGTGGGCCTCCTCATAGTTTCCCAACCTGCAAAAATGTTAAATGAAAAGATCTGTATGAATGTACAGTATGGGATATGAGCTCTTTATTCTTTCTGCTTTGTTCCCATCTCTTCCTTCATCCCTCCTTCAGTTCCTTGCCCCTCTTTCTCTGGTTACTTCCCTTCCTCCACTTTTCCTTTCCTCTCCCTTCCTCTTACATCTTGTCTCAAATCTCCCTCCCTGTCACCTCCCCTCCCCCTGATCTGTCAGAGACAAGGGACAAGAAAGTAGTACCTCACTCGAACTCCCCCTCATTCGTTCCATGTCATTTTCACTTCATCATTTCTAACTCTTTCTTACTCTCATATAATTCCATTTTTATTTACAATCAGCCTCATTCTATCCAGCAATCCTCAGGATTGTTCTTACTTTTACATAGAGAGCGTCTGACTTAGGTGCAGTTTATTATATGTATGCATGTGAAGCCAATGGTAGGTGAATGTGACTGATGCATGTCACAGCAGCATGAAACTCAAGGTGATAATGCACAAAACTCAGATAGCATGAAACTCAGGACGCTAATGAATATATATATATATATATATATATATATATATATATATATATATATATATATATATATATATATATATATATATATATATATATATATATATATATATATATATATATATATATATATATATATATATATATATATATATATATATATATATATATATATATATATATATATATATATATATATATATATATATATATATATATATATATATATATATATATATATATATATATATATATTGAAATCCTCTGAAAATGGATGATCGTGTATATGTGAGTGTGTTCTTATTGCTGAAAAAGGAGGGTGCATTTTTCAGCAATAAGAACACACTCACATATACATGATCATCCATTTTCAGAGGATTTCAATATATATATATATATATATATATATATATATATATATATATATATATATATATATATATATATATATATATATATATATATATATATATATATATATATATATATATATATATATATATATATCCATTTTCAGAGGATTTCAATATATATATATATATATATATATATATATATATATATATATATATATATATATATATATATATATATATATATTGAAATCCTCTGAAAATGGATGATCGTGTATATGTGAGTGTGTTCTTATTGCTGAAAAAGGAGGGTGAGCTAACTTTCTGTGTACATATCAAGTTATCCTTATGTTCACTGATTCTGTGAGTTAGATTCCTCTTGGTTTCTTCAATATATCAAGGAGTCTAACACACAGAATCAGTGAACATAAGGGTAACTTGCTATGTACACAGAAACAGTTGGCTCATCCTCCTTTTTTAGCAATAAGAAAAGAAATGCATACACACAATCATCCGTTTTTGGAGAAGGATTTCAACGTAATACACATAGCTGATGCACAAACACACACACATACATACAAAATGCAAGCATGTATCCAAGTACACGTGTGTGCACGTGTGTATACACACACACACACACACACACACACACACACACACACACACACACACACACACACACACACACACACACACACACACACACAAACCTAAAATGAAGAGCAGCTATGTTATTGAGAATCTCTGGAGGGATGTCCATTTGCACAAGATCCTGCAAAAGCTTGGTGGCTTTATGGTATGCAGAGAGGGAGCCCTGCAGATCACTCCCCTCCAAGATCTGGGCAAGCTCAATCCAGGCCTCCACATCTTCACTGTATTGCTCAGTCACCTGAGGTAAAAAGTTGTTTACTTGTTAATACTTTGCTCTCTTTTAAAGTACATCTGAAATCACGTTCATTGTTTTTTTAATGAGATCCATTTACAAGTATCTAAGTTAGAGCTAAGAATTTTACTTCTTGGCTCTAACTTGAAGCCAAGTGCAGTAGCATATATAATCTTGTGTAGCCTTGTGAAGTGAATCAGTCAATGTCAAGAGGCCTCTGTGCAAGGTTATATAACATGTACTTGTCACACTTTCACCTTACAAGCAATGACAGTGTATTTTTTTTTTAAGTTTCTTTCTTAGCTGCTTTTAGCCTTGCCAAGCACTGCTGACTACCAATCTTTTCAGCCTAGATCAGCCTAAGAGCAGGGAGGGTATTCTGTACCCTATTAGGAACTGTTATGTACTTCCCAATAGGAATAAGTAAGACTGAAAATAAGCCTATACATGTATGAATTAACATTTCTGAGTTCCACATGACATACCTTTTTAAGATGCTGCTTGGCGAGATCTCTCTTGCTCTGTGAAGTGGAACTAGCATACAGGGAGCCAAGAATCTTCATGGTCTCATAGTTTCCTGGTTGTGCTTTTAGTACTTTCTCAAAGCACTGTGCTGCCTGATGAATACATAAATATTATCATGAGTATGAGCATAAAATGCCCCTCTCTGATCAATCCTGCTCCCCCTCTTGCACTGCCCATCCCTCCACACTGTGCAGTGATATATCTATTCAAATCCATCTCACTCCTCTACTAGTAATGACAGCCAAACTTCAGCATACTTCATTACTGCATCATTATCATTGCTATAACACACATGAGACAGACTGCACAACACTAGCCTATGAGCATGTATGGGTGAAAGTTAATGTGAGCCTGTTGGTGATCATCGTCTAGTGCATCTCCACCTGCTGTTGCTGTTGTGTCTGCCTCATGTTCGGTTTCCTTTCCTTCCACCTCTGAGATTTATTTGCGTCACCACAACCCCATTTGGTCCACCCCAGCACTCAATGACACCTTAATTACTCAAATAGAACAAGAAAAAAGAAATCATAAAAAGGCACAACAAAAATTCATGAACAAGTTTTGCATAAAAAATCTAAACAAGATCTCTTACATTTTCAGTGTCTCCTCTATTTATATACATCTGTCCCAGTCCATAGTGAGGGAGAACAAAATTAGGGGCAGCATACTGGGTGGCCTGGTAGTAATACTGGAATGCTTGGGAGTAATCTTCCTGCACATGGAAAGCTCGAGCCATCTGGTAGCAAGACTCAGCTCTCATTGACTCATTCTCAGTATTGTGGAAGGCATGGAGCCCAAGATGCTGCACTTTTTGGAAGTCCTGCAAGTTAAAAATAGGATTTGATTTATTTGCATATGCCAAACTATACACTATGTTAAAAAGGCATTGGCTTTAAGGAAATTTTTATTGCATTTTTCAAATATTGTTACTAGCAAGATGAGGCTTTAAGTCCTAGAGAAGTGAATAATGATGAAGAATTAATTATGATTTGTGCTACTGCTTTCTGCCAATATTCCACCAAGCACCCTCCACACTAGATTATACCTTAAACTAGCAATATCCAATACCTAAGAGTATAGATAATTTCTTGGATACCCACTACAAAACATAGCTTTTGTTCCTTTCAGTCTAAATAGACATTCAAGTGTGTATACATACTTGCTTGAAGAAGAAGTGGTTGCCCAAATGATTTAGCACCATGGGGTTTGTTGAGTCAATGTTGTATGCTTTAGACAACATCTGCACTCCCCGACGGATATTCTCAGGCTTTTTCTCATTGAGCTCCAGTACAGCCAGTCCTACAAGAGCACCCACACACATGCTATCCAGTTCCAGTGCTCGCTCAAAGGCCAGGCGAGCTTTCTCTTGGTTACCAAGCTTCATGAAACAATGGCCCATTCCCAGCCGAACAGCAGCAGGGCAGTTAGGATTGGTTCGCAAGGCTTTTTTGTAAAATGCCAGAGCACCACGATAATCCTATTCAGAAAAATAAATTAATCAAATAATAACAATAAAAAATTATGATGACAATCAGGTAAAAAAAATATCAACATATATGGCAGTAATCAGTTTCTTTACACTAACCAATTTATCATTATTTATCGACAGTAGGCAAAATTATTTTCTAATATATATCACACTTACCTTCTTGTTAAAAGCAATGCAAGCCTTTCCCAGCAGTGATGGTATGTTGTTGGCAGACTGGTTCAGCACAAAGTTAAACTGTGCATCTGCCTGTTCCATCTTGTCCCCTTCCAGGAGGCAGAAGTATGCACGACCCAGGAGATGGTTCTGCTCAAACACTTACAGATTAGTAAATACATATTGTAAATCTATTTTACCCTAACAAGCAGCTTTACTGAAAATTGCATTAAAAACATTAAAACTGCAAAGTCTATCACAACTTTGTATTTAGAATAAGTGAATACAAGATTTCCCTTGTACCACCTGAAACATTCATCTGTCAAACTATACCAGAATCATGAGAACATTCTTTAAAGTCCTTTTAATTTCCACCAAAATCTGTGAAAATTAATCAAGATAGCATGATAAAACATTTGAAAGTACAGTCCTAAATCTCACCTGTAAGGGACAATCATCAAATCAATATGAAGAATTACTTGCTATACTACTATTGCTACCCCCATAGAGCAGCCTATGCCTACAGCTCTCACCTGGTCATACATGATAATCTTGTCAGCAGTGGTGTACAAGTATGTTGCTTTTTGGAAGAGGTCCTTTTTAACAGTTTTGTCCTTTTCCTTATTAGCTTTCTGAACATAGTATGCAGCCAGAGTGTCAAAAGACCGCATCTGTAATAAAATAACAATATTAACTGCAATACCATATCTAGTACTTCAGTGTGAGACACACACACACATGTAGAGAGAGAGAGAGAGAGAGAGAGAGAGAGAGAGAGAGAGAGAGAGAGAGAGAGAGAGAGAGAGAGAGAGAGAGAGAGAGAGAGAGAGAGAGAGAGAGAGAGAGAGAGAGAGAGAGAGAGAGAGGAGAGAGAGAGAGAGAGAGAGAGAGAGAGAGAGAGAGAGAGAGAGAGGTTCTTAACCTTTTTAATACCACACCTCCTCTAAGAAAGTATTCTTCCTTAGGCCCCCTTTGCATCAATTAATTCCATTCCCTCTCGGACTTGACAGGAAAAAAAGTTTTTAGTTTTCAATGAGTTTTTAGTTTTCAATAGACACATGTGAAATACTTGGCACTGCTTGATTATTAGATTTTGAATGCATGGTTGAATACAAGCCAGAGAGTGCACAACATAAATTGCCTTCAAAGTTCAGCCTTTTTTTCAGTATTTGGTCTTGACGACAACAATGCAGCTTCACAAAGATAAGTGGATCTAAATGGTTAAAATTGGAAGAGACTGACATGAGATCAAACAGTACATCATTTGGTACAAAGCGTTGCAAACAAAAAATAAGCAGGCTTTATTTTGACACATAAAGATTGTACTGGGTGACTCACTCAGTCTGCACCCACCTGATCCTTCTCAGAGTCCCTGTAAATTGAGTTGGCATCAGTGCGGCTTGCCTCCAGGATGCGTACAAAGTCATCTTCTTTTTTCTGTTTGTAGTATTCGACCTAAATGGTAAAATTGAAACTTCACATGACAGGAAATAATTCTGTTTGTCTATCTATATTCTGACACCTCTTCCTATTAACTTCTCTCAATAGGATGGATATGATAGCATTCTATAAGGCTTGACAGGTTGCCATTCAGAATTATCATCACAGAATTCATTAAATCATTTTATACCAAAAACTTTCAAATAAGTATGAGAATAAATATCATGTCACCATAAAAATATAAGACAACAAGTCAGAGCTTAATAACAGAATGCATCTTCAACTGAGCATTTTAGTGAACAAACTTAATAAGCAAAAGACAACCAAGCAAAATCAGTCTCATGAAGACACATCTCCAAATCCAGCAGACAAAGCAACAAATTATTTCAGTAGCTGCAACAAACTGTGTGTACAACCTGAGCATTCAGAGTTACCACCAGCATGTGATTGCTCTGTCTGCTCTGTTTAGCATTTCACATCTTTTATTTAATTCATATGAGCTAAAATGACCAAATGAAGTCACGACTATAAACTAATGTTCCTAAGAACAATACTCAAGGGAGTAAGGTACTCACAGCAAGGTCCACCCAGTAGTTAAGGGGAACTTTCTCATTAGTGAGAATCCCCAGCACTTCCTCTCCTTCAGGAAGCTGACTCAAGTCTAACTCAATCACCTGCAAGAAAATACAGTAAGATAATTATACAGTTGGGTAGTTGGCATAAAACATATTTGATTTGGGAGAGAGAGAGAGAGAGAGAGAGAGAGAGAGAGAGAGAGAGAGAGAGAGAGAGAGAGAGAGAGAGAGAGAGAGAGAGAGAGAGAGAGAGAGAGAGAGAGAGAGAGAGAGAGAGTAGATGGGGATGTAAAGGAGGTATGAGAAGCATGGGTGATGGGGAAAGGAATGGAAAGGAAATGTGGAGGGGGAGAGGAAGAAAGCAGGCCCAAGATACATATCAATGACACTTCTATCCAATGACAACTGCCATGGACATAAAAATGACGGATGTCACTTTTGTTGGAAATATGAGTAAGAAAGCCGTTTCATCAAGTAGGGAGCCATCTGTACCTAGTCAATACAGCTCACTCGATTTTCATTTTTATTGTAGTTTTATGGGTAAAAACTATTTTGAAACAGGTTTCATCATACAAAGCAGCCAAAAACTAAGAGATGAGAATAATATTAAAAACTGCTAATGAAATTCATTTATGACTGAAAATAAATTCACCTTAAAATATTCAACAATTGACGCTGCCACAGTAACACCATTCATGGCAATAATATATAATTCAACCTGAGTTGCAATGCTTAGCTAAGCTTTACCCATCCTCTCCTCATCTCCACACACTGTCTCTGAACTACAACTCACAGTCTCCCTAAAGCTGAACAGCTAAGAAGACTTCCAAATTCAACCACCCAAAGAGACTACTGCAGGCTCCATATATACCTCCTAATTGAAACTATAAGCACTTTTGTTAGCTTTACATTCCTCCCATCTACATGAACTGTCAAAATACTTGGAATGACAGTGACAAACTCACCCAATAAACTATTAGTTAGAAATTTTCTGAACTGTATTATTAAATGTTTTGGCATTTCATCTCAAATACTTTTAACAGTACTAAAAGTTGCAAGGATTTCCTGGATGGAGTTGTGTGTGCTAACCACTACACTACGCGGTGTGTGTGTGTGTGTGTGTGTGTGTGTGTGTGTGTGTGTGTGTGTGTGTGTGTGTGTGTGTGTGTGTGTGTGTGTTTTATGTACTACCCTGAGTATGTAGATAAGAGAGAGAGAGAGAGAGAGAGAGAGAGAGAGAGAGAGAGAGAGAGAGAGAGAGAGAGAGAGAGAGAGAGAGAGAGAGAGAGAGAGAAAATCTTCACAATACCAATATTAGTTTAGTAACAATTCTGCATCAGCAGTGAGGAAAAATCCCTGAGAACCTGAGTTATATTTCCTGTTGCATATAAATAGTCCAGTGACCCTTATGAAACCCTATAATGTTAAAGAACACTTGCATATATCACGCCAGTACGCATGCAGACCCCATTTATCTCACCGAAAGTGAGCTGCAAACAAGTGCACTCAGAAAACCCAGCGAGGTCAGCCTGGTCTCGGCTGTGATGCATAGTGCACACCTTACCACACCCCCCCGTCCCTCGCCTCCCTCACCTCGTCACTGTCCCGCAGCGGTATTTCTATGCAGCCTGACATTTTGGTGGTAGGGAAGAAGACCAGCCAGGGAAGAGGATGAAATGGAGCACAAACCCGAATCCCTATCTCTACCACGCTCGCAGAATCGTCACTACTGAGCTGTTTCGGCACCGGCCACCATCACGTCCACGCTCGCCACGACTATTTCGGCACCGCTCTCTCTCTCTCTCTCTCTCCAAATAGATAGATAATAATTAGGTAAATAAATAAATAAATAAATAAATAAATATATATATATATATATATATATATATATATATATATATATATATATATATATATATATATATATATATATATATATATATATATATATATATATATATATATATATATATATATATATATATATATATATATTTTTTTTTTTTTTTTTTTTTTTTTTTTTTTTTATGTAGGAAGGATACTGGCCAAGGGCAACAAAAATCTAATAAAAAAAATGCCCACTGAAATGCCAGTCCCTAAAAGGGTCAAAGCAGTGGTCAAAAATTGGTGGATAAGTGTCTTGAAACCTCCCTCTTGAAGGAATTCAAGTCATAGGAAGGTGGAAATACAGAAGCAGGCAAGGAGTTCCAGAGTTTACCAGAGAAAGGGATGAATGATTGAGAATACTGGTTAACTCTTGCGTTAGAGAGGTGGACAGAATAGGAGTGAGAGAAAGAAGAAAGTCTTGTGCAGCGAGGCCGCGGAAGGAGGGGAGGCATGCAGTTAGCAAGATCAGAAGAGCAGTTAGCATGAAAATAGCGGTAGAAGACAGCAAGAGATGCAACATTGCGGCGGTGAGAGAGAGGCTGAAGACAGTCAGTTAGAGGAGAGGAGTTGATGAGACGAAAAGCTTTTGATTCCACCCTGTCTAGAACAGCAGTATGAGTGGAACCCCCCCAGACATGTGAAGCATACTCCATACATGGACGGATAAGGCCCTTGTACAGAGTTAGCAGCTGGGGGGTGAGAAAAACTGGCGGAGACGTCTCAGAACACCTAACTTCATAGAAGCCGTTTTAGCTAGAGATGAGATGTGAAGTTTCCAGTTCAGATTATAAGTAAAGGACAGACCGAGGATGTTCAGTGTAGAAGAGGGGGACAGTTGAGTGTCATTGAAGAAGAGGGGATAGTTGTCTGGAAGATTGTGTCGAGTTGATAGATGGAGGAATTGAGTTTTTGAGGCATTGAACAATACCAAGTTTGCTCTGCCCCAATCAGAAATTTTAGAAAGATCAGAAGTCAGGCGTTCTGTGGCTTCCCTGCGTGATATGTTTACCTCCTGAAGGGTTGGACGTCTATGAAAAGACGTGGAAAAGTGCAGGGTGGTATCATCAGCATAGGAGTGGATAGGACAAGAAGTTTGGTTTAGAAGATCATTAATGAATAATAAGAAGAGAGTGGGTGACAGGACAGAACCCTGAGGAACACCACAGTTAATAGATTTAGGAGAAGAACAGTGACCGTCTACCACAGCAGCAATAGAACGGTCAGAAAGGAAACTTGAGATGAAGTTACAGAGAGAAGGATAGAAACCGTAGGAGGGTAGTTTGGAAATCAAAGCTTTGTGCCAGACTCTATCAAAGGCTTTTGATATGTCCAAGGCAACAGCAAAAGTTTCACCAAAGTCTCTAAAAGAGGATGACCAAGACTCAGTAAGGAAAGCCAGAAGATCACCAGTAGAGCGTCCTTGACGGAACCCATACTGGCGATCAGATAGAAGGTTGTGAAGTGATAGATGTTTAAGAATCTTCCTGTTGAGGATAGATTCAAAAACTTTAGATAAGCAGGAAATTAAAGCAATAGGACGGTAGTTTGAGGGATTAGAGCGGTCACCCTTTTTAGGAACAGGTTGAATGTAGGCAAACTTCCAGCAAGAAGGAAAGGTAGATGTTGACAGACAGAGCTGAAAGAGTTTGACTAGGCAAGGTGCAAGCACGGAGGCACAGTTTCGGAGAACAATAGGAGGGACCCCATCAGGTCCATAAGCCTTCTGAGGGTTTAGGCCAGCGAGGGCATGGAAAACATCATTACGAAGAATTTTAATACGAGGCATGAAGTAGTCAGAGGGTGGAGGAGAGGGAGGAACAAGCCCAGAATCGTCCAAGGTAGAGTTTTTAGCAAAGGTTTGAGCAAAGAGTTCAGCTTTAGAAATAGATGTGATAGCAGTGGTGCCATCTGGTTGAAGTAGAGGAGGGAAAGAAGAAGAAGCAAAGTTATTGGAGATATTTTTGGCTAGATGCCAGAAATCACGAGGGGAGTTAGATCTTGAAAGGTTTTGACATTTTCTGTTAATGAAGGAGTCTTTGGCTAGTTGGAGAACAGACTTGGCATGGTTCCGGGCAGAAATATAAAGTGCATGAGATTCTGGTGAAGGAAGGCTTAAGTACCTTTTGTGGGCCACCTCTCTATCATGTATAGCACGAGAACAAGCTGTGTTAAACCAAGGTTTAGAAGGTTTAGGACGAGAAAAAGAGTGAGGAATGTACGCCTCCATGCCAGACACTATCACCTCTGTTATGCGCTCAGCACACAAAGACGGGTCTCTGACACGGAAGCAGTAGTCATTCCAAGGAAAATCAGCAAAATACCGCCTCAGGTCCCCCCAACTAGCAGAGGCAAAACGCCAGAGGCACCTTCGCTTAGGGGGATCCTGAGGAGGGATTGGAGTGATAGGACAAGATAAAGATATGAGATTGTGATCGGAGGAGCCCAACGGAGAAGAAAGGGTGACAGCATAAGCAGAAGGATTAGAGGTCAGGAAAAGGTCAAGAATGTTGGGCGTATCTCCAAGACGGTCAGGAATACGAGTAGGGTGTTGCACCAATTGCTCTAGGTCATGGAGGATAGCAAAGTTGTAGGCTAGTTCACCAGGATGGTCAGTGAAGGGAGAGGAAAGCCAAAGCTGGTGGTGAACATTGAAGTCTCCAAGAATGGAGATCTCTGCAAAAGGGAAGAGGGTCAGAATGTGCTCCACTTTGGAAGTTAAGTAGTCAAAGAATTTCTTATAGTCAGAGGAGTTAGGAGAGAGGTATACAGCACAGATAAATTTAGTATGAGAATGACTCTGTAGTCGAAGCCAGATGGTGGAAAACTCGGAAGATTCAAGAGCGTGGGCACGAGAGCAGGTTAAGTCATTGCGCACATAAACGCAGCATCCAGCTTTGGATCGAAAATGAGGATAGAGAAAGTAGGAGGGAACAGAAAAGGGGCTACTGTCAGTTGCCTCAGACACCTGAGTTTCAGTGAGGAAAAGAAGATGAGGTTTAGAAGAGGAGAGGTGGTGTTCTACAGATTGAAAATTAGATCTTAGACCGCGAATGTTGCAGAAGTTAATGAAGAAAAAGTTGAGGGGGGTGTCAAGACACTTACGGTCGTCGACGGAAAGGCAGTCTGACCTGGGGACATTTATGGTCCCCTCCCCAGATGGGGACTCCGAGGCTGGTGTAGGAGTCGCCATGATTTTAAAATTTTTTGAGTGAAGGGTGTGTGTGTTATTAGGTGCTTGTAGTTTTGTGTGGAGGAAGAGAGTTGTCTTTAGAGGGCAGGCTGTGACTACCCCCTTGTGTTGTGAGACACAAAGGGAAACGTTCAGTGAGGTCACAGCTGGGTTTAATGATAAGTTCACAGCACCCCCTGAACAGTGCTTTAGACCTCACTGGGAGTAATTATCGTTTCGGCAGGTGTCTACTGCCTCCTCCTCCTAATATATATATATATATATATATATATATATATATATATATATATATATATATATATATATATATATATATATATATATATATATATATATATATATATATATATATATATATATATATATATATATATATATATATATATCGCATCGTTCTTTCCAAAAGCTATGTTATGTTAGGTTACGTTATATTAGGGTATGCTAGTTAGGTTAGATTCTTCTCCAGGTTGAGTTGGGTTTAATTAGTTAGGTCTAGGGTTAGGTTTGGTTGAGTTTGGTTAGGTTAAGTTAGTTGAATTAGTGTACATGAGGTTAAGTACTTGTTCTTCAAAACTATATTTCTCAGATAGATTTTGCTGTATTTTGAATAATTTTCATTGGAAATTGTCAGTTTCTCCTTACTCAAGATTAGGTGAGTAATGGGAAAACTAATGATTTCCAAGAAAAATAAATACTGTATCAGATTCTCTCAAAACACAGCAAAATCTATCAGAAAAATATAGATTTTTAACTAAAAACAAATGTGTTAATAAAACAAATAATTATCTGGTTTCCTTCCCTGGTGTAGGATGCCACCAAGGATCAGGGAGTACACCTGGTATGACAATACTACCTGGGAGAGATTTTAACAAAGTAATCTTTAAAGCTGGCAAGTAATATGTAAAGTGAAGAAGAAATGCTCCCTTAGGCAGACTTTATATTGCTTCTGGGGTCTTTGGCCAACAGAGTTTCCTATTTCTCTCTCTCTCTCTCTCTCTCTCTCTTCAAAGAAGTTAGGAAATTAGCAAAAATTATTGGTTGCTATGGGTGGCTACTTTTCACCATGCAAAGACCAGGTACTGGATGTAAACTGTATGAGTTGTAGTTTTATAAACTGGCAGCTTTGCAAAGACTTCCAAATTTGTTCAAGTCAGGTCAGGTGCAGGGAAGGGTTTGGATCTCTCATGCTGCATCAAGGATGACCAAACTCTACTCTTGGCTCTTGATGGTGAATAGCTGGATATGCTTCACAACTAACCATTTGGTGTGGGTAATTAGGATCAGTCCTCTCTCTCCTACAGACTTAGAAGTTAGCATAAGCCTGTGATTGTGAATGAATGGAGAAAGATGTCCTATTTGTGATACTTTCCCTCAGAAGGAGGATGTCATCTTGGTCTATAAATAGATTGTTGATACAATATTAAGACACTCAGCTGATTACAGAGTGGATAAAATTACTCCCACTGAGAGTATATGTTCAACTGTGAATTTTATAGCACTAGAGTTTTAATGATTATTTTCCACAGCTTATAGTACATATTTCTGCTTTTAACCCAGTGGTTAACAGCCACTTTTGGTCTGAGTCCAGAGTATAACTTTATAATTATTTCTGCTCAACTGAGATTAACTGCATCACTAACTATGAAACACTTTAAGGATCCATCATACCAGGTTTTGCACAAGAATTCACAGTTTATCTCATGTTTAATGTTCTCATATGAGTAGTACACATTACAGTGTAATATTTTGAGTCTTTGGAATTAAAACACATAGCGTCTCTCATATAATTTATGAGAGACAACAGCCTAGTTGTCAGTGGTAATAATCTGTAGCTAAATAAAATTAAAAGTTGATATATTCCTCAACAATACCAGACTCAGGTACAGCTCTTTCAGTGCTTTAGAACACTGCAAGAAAAATCATACTCCAATACATAATGCATCTTCTGCCATGGGATTCAACTGTGCTGTATAAAACTGAGAAAAGAAAAAATGTTTGCTCTATAAAGATGAGGCAGTGGAGGGGCCTCACTCACTTCCTCAGTGCCTCCTGTCCCTACACCAGCAATGTACTGAGTGGTGCTGAACTGGTAAAGGCAATGACTGCTCCCCTACAAGTACAATGCTCTTGGCTCTAGATGGAACATGAAGCCTTGGCAGCCCCCAGGAATTGGTGACAGTAGTTTGAAAACACCTGCACATGGAGTCAGTGTAGTTTGTGCTAAAGAGAGTAAAATGATCACAATAATAAAATAGAATTCTTAAGTGAATGGAGATGCTCCAACAATCCCCCGACCTTTCGTAGCGTTATAAACAAAAAGTAATTATCACATATCGCATAGGTATAGTATATATATATATATAATATGCACATACATGTACCTTACAATACATACGAGTAAGCTAAATCATTATCTTCACTCAGTCCAGAATATACTTTGTAAAACCTTTGCTAAAAATATAACCTTTGTCTTCTGTCTTTAGCAGATGCACGTACATTTATACACTGCACTCCATGTGATGAATGCACTAATACATGAAGATGCAACAGCATACAACAGAATTAAATGACATGCACTGATTTGCACTCCATAACAGTCTATAAGAATCCCTTAAGGGACTGGTTTAGCGCTTGGACATAAGCTTCGTGAAGCTGCCGCACAAAGTCATCCTTTTTGAGAAGTAAAGTGAAAGCCTGAACAAGCTGCTCCTGTGTGAGAGGTGTCACTTGTGAGGGGCAACCAAGCAGCCCATCATGCAGTGACTCCTGGGACCCATTCAGTGGCCGTACATCCACTACGGCAGTCGAGCTAGAGGCAAGAAGGTCAGCAAAGTTGCGGGGCCCAGGGGATTCTAGCGGAGGTGTGCCAGAAACAGGTGGCTCTGAAGTGCGAGAAGAGGTGAACACTTGAGGTGAAAGTAGTGAGGGTTCTGAATGAGGCAGCTGAGGAGCATAGGGCTGCTTTTGCTGTTGTTGCTGCTGCTGCTGCTGTACAGCTGGGGAAGCCTCCTCCTCCCTGGTCTGGCTAGACATCTTAAGGTTATCTTTGAAGCGGCCCTCCAGTTCTTGTAAGGAAATTGGTGCCCCAGTGGGCACACTGGAAGAGAGGGAGGAGGCATGGCTCTGATGCCCAGCACCAGGAATGGGCACAGGATTTGTGGCTCCAACACCTGGCTGGCCTTGGACTGCAGCTCCAGCAGGTAACTGCACCATGGCCTGGCCTCCTACTGCAGCTGCTCCCTGAAATAGTTTCTGCAGCACTGGATTGGTGCCAGGTGAGGATGCATTGGTAGATGAGGCTGGTGGTGGAGCAGAGCCAGAGGGAGAGTGAAGGCCAGCACCTCCAAGGCCAGCCATACCCCCTCCAGCCTGAGCAACAGACACTTTGGCAAAGAAATCTGCCACAGTGTTCTGTTCCCCTGCCTGCACCCTAAGGGGTGCTGGCTTCACCAGGTCATTATTCGTGCTGGTGGCAGTATTGACAATGCTGCGTGGCTCCTGACGTTTGCTCTCAAACTCTCCATGTGCCCGCGACAGCATACTCATGATGTCTCCGCCAGGCGCTCCAGCCACTGCAACAGCCGGGTCAGCAAGAATGTTAGGGGCAGGTTGTGGGGCTGGCTGAGGCTCCCCTTTCATGTGCTCCTGGATAGCATTGGCAATGCGCTGCACATCATCCCCATCAGAAAACCAGATTCCATAGATGACACCCTTAGCATTCCGGAAGAGGAGGTATGGTGGCTTGACCTGTATGTCACAAGAAGAAGACAGTGGCTCTATGAAGTTTGACTTGTTCAGCCTGTTGATAATGGTGACCATGTGATGGGGTGGTGCCAGCCTGGAATACACCATCAGAGTGCCCTCTACATCCGTCTTGGCCCAAGACTCACCCCCCTGCTCATAGGAATACAAGGCTGTGCGGTTGGCACTATCCACAATTTGCATCACATGCGGGTCTATCCTCCGCACAGAGTTCAGGCGTATTGCATCCCGGTTTTGATCCATGTCTGTGAACAAAAATTAAGGTCATGAGTTACAAGTAGTGTCTTTCATTGAGTCTCTTACTCAAACATTAGATACAAACAAAAAATAAGTAGCCTATATTCCTTTTTAATATTTCCTATGCAGGTTATCAAAATACTAAATGCATGAAGTCAAAATTACTATATTTTCCAATATAAAAACAAACTACAATTTTGGCCTAATCTGGGATTTTTTTTTTTCTTTTTAATAAATGATAAATAAAATAAATAAAAAAAATACAGCTAACACCAGATCCTCAATCTGAATGACTTGGCTTTCACCGCTCAATCCATTAACCAGCACAGCACACCACATAATTATTTGTGTGCTGGTTATAAAATGTTCATGCACAGCAAACATGAAAATTTAGACTGGCACCATTTGGTAAATAATCATGACAGGCTAAGTTTTAGTACCTACATAAACACAATTAAATGTCACCATTGATTTCCACCATCATCACTGGTCATTGGCAATAACATTAACTAGTATCAATCACTAATTGAATATCTACACTGCTGACACTATCAACTACCACCCTAATATAGGGCTATCATCACCACCTAAGCAGTAGATGCCCTCACTGTCATCATTTGTAAACACAGATGGTGGCAACATACAGGTGCTGCTAACACAAGCTTGCCTACTATGTACTGAACAAACATATTTGTAAGGTGTTACCAAGATTACACATGTATAACCATATTTGCAAATTATAATATATAAACATCATTATTTAGTGTAATGTCTTTATCTTCCATATTCTATGGTGCTGGATGCCTCATGAGGCTCTCATTTTTATGTGGTTATAAACAATCTCTTCTCTGATGTTCATCCTTTTCATATCTTCCACCATCACCAGGCCTTCTTAGGTCTCCCACTAGGCTGCCAAACACTTAAGGGTGATCCAAATTAAACAAGCTAAAACTGCTACTGCCACTGAAATTTAAATTATTCTAAATTTGCAGATCCAGTTCAACTATGAAAATTTTCTGAATGATGACACTGACACAGTGAAATAGGCAAAAACTGAGTATCTCAATAATATGGCTCACCAAAATGATACCCTAATATTTGAGAATAATAATACAATGCACTATCTCAAACTACAACAAATACAAATCAAAATATAGAGCAAAAAAAATAGTAAATCTGCAAAATTACATCCATCTCATGAGGCTCTCAATGGACACTCAATGGACACTCCAGAATGTCAGTCTCTTGACCACATGAGTGAGGGGCATTTGAACACTAAATCTAAGTAAACAAATAATTTCTCACCCAGGAAGGAAGACAAATTTTCCCTCAAAACTGACCTCTTAGTGGGCTAATCGTGGTCAGTCAGTCTCCTGGCCACACATCAAACAAACTGCAATGCTCCAGTTTTGTTAAAGTAACAATAAAAATTTGAATAGTAAATATAACAAGATATTATGGCATCTTAGCTGGGGCACTCCCTCATCACACTAAGACAACAGTATACCTCTTACTTTTGTTGTTGGATCTGAGAGACTGACCACAAAATGACAACAGGCACAAAACTTTGCAAACAATAAGTGAATCTGTAGAAGATCCTTGTGGTTGTTTAGCTGAAGCAATAGCAGGACTAGTTAGACAATGTAAACATAAACAGAACTCCAACTTGATCCAGAAATCTCTCTTATCAACTTGATCCACAAATCTCTCACAATAAGAGAACATCAATTTACATCAATGAGAAACCCAACAGAACACAACAAATTCAGCTAAATCCTAAAAGCTCATTAATGGCATTATTACTATTAATCTCTGACTGATGGTATAGGTATAAAGTACTGCAAATTATGATATCTAAGACAAAAACATGCAGATACCACTACAAGCTTGTTAAAATAAATTTTATTTCTGTGAATACCACCCAGTGACCTTACATTAATATTACTATAATGCTGCCAGCTGTCTTGAAATCCACATATGGCAAGATTTTGAGAGTTATGCAATTTCTGTGGCGTGTAATGCAGAGAATGTGCCTCAAGTAAGAAAAATTCACCACCTTGATAAAGCATCCTAGTAACTTTATATCATTACTTATAAACTGTTGCCAGGATGAGATTTTTGTATATAGAAATAACAAAATATTAATTTCACTAACTTCTATATTATGTATGGTATAATTTACTCCTTCATAATAAAACTCAAAGTTGAAAAGATAAAAGGAAAACATCATTTACAATAAAATTCCATTTTAATCCTGTCATGATCCTAGCAATGCTCTTGATTCTGAAAGACCTTTTATGTCCAGTGGGAATAATTTCATCTGGTGCATAAAAAATGTTGCCCTTGTACAGACAATGATGATTATCTGTCTGCATCAGACTTATGATCCTAAATCCCCAAAGCAGGGGTCTCAGACATATGTTGCTGCCTCAGCATCATTTGCTTCTAGGAAGGCATCCCCTGTGTTGAGGTTAATGCTCCCTCATTAACACTGAAAAACTTGGAGGTCGTGCGAGGTGCTGTGTTCTGCAAGAATCCTCACTGCCTCTAAGGCTTTTTCCATGTCCTTCTGTTTCAAGTTCCTTAATTTTTTTTTTCTTTCCTTGACAAGAACCTGAACCTGGATCTGGACTGCTTCCTGACTAGGGATTTAAATCATGCAGACCACTGATTGTGTATAAAAATGCCCAAAAATGTGTAAAAAACAAACTTTTAAAAGTTTGTCTTTTATACATTTATGAGTATTTTTATGCAGAATCAGTGGTCTGCAAGACTTGCATTAATAATGACTTACAACTTCTATATCCACACTGATGAGCTCTCTCTCTCACTCTCACTCTCTCTCTCTCTCTCTCTCTCTCTCTCTCTCTCTCTCTCTCTTATATATATATATATATATATATATATATATATATATATATATATATATATATATATATATATATATATATATATATATATATATATATATATATATATATTGGGTGGATGAAAAGAATGGAAAGAACAATTATAAAGTTGCCAGGCAGACTTGCAAGTACTGTAAAGTAGCTATTTCCTACAAAAAATAACAATTTTATTAACATTGTCATCATATCCGGACAAAATCGACAGTACACCCATGTCCAGCAAGTCCTTAGAAGCTACTGGCCTTTCACCTGATGGCCTTGGGCATCCCCTGGCAGGATAAGGAACTGAAGGCAGGTGGAGGAGTTGGCCAAGTGGTGGCACAGAGAAAAAATTACTCCTTCAATTCATTCATGTCCTCTTATTTAATTAAAGTATGTATGGTGAAATATTGCACATGAATGCAAAGCAAGAGTTTGACTGTTATTCAGGCATTAGAAATTACTAAAGACAAATAACTTTTGAGATACAGCCACTTACATTTTTGGGGGCAACATTTTAGACCAGTGACTAAATATGAGTCGATGCTAGCCAAGATATAGAATGACCAAGAAAAATCAATTTTTCAATGCAAGAGTGGTTAATGCCTAGAATAAACTACTAAATGAGGTTATGAAGAGGCAGTCTGTGAAAAAAAATTCAAATTTAAGTATGACCAACATAAAACAGAGAAGAGGCAGCTATTTATGAGCTAGTCTCTCTTGCCTCTTTTTACTTTCCACTCAGTAAGCATTCATTTGATAGGACACAGCCACACCTCCGGATTGCGTATTGAACTAAAATCCCATAACTGAAGCATACAGGATTAGCATCAAGGTAGCTCTAGAACTAAACTGGCAGCTGCATTGGATATCTCTTATCTTGCTTCTTTAAAACAGCAACTAAACAGGCTTTTCTCCCATATTTTTCTTTCCTTACTCAGCCTCCTTCACTTGTAAAAAAAAAAAAAAATTTAGCTTGTCAGAATGTGACCAATGTAATTTACCAGGAAACTAAACATGATTGATAAGAAATACTTGCCATGTCAATCAATATACGCACTGAAATTAACAAAATCAACCTAGACTGATATAAAAACTAAGAGGATACATGCACAATTTTCTAAAAAATTTATCATTCACTGCAATGCTAATGCAAATATTATGACAGCTCAAGGCCACACAAGGAAATGACAACATCACACATTCACTCATCCTCCACTCACAAAGCACCCTAGACTCACCTTGCATTTTGAGGGTCACGATAATGAATGTCAGGGCGAGTGCAGCAAGGTAAAGGCAGATCCCAAAAGGTGATCACTAAACTGCCTCAAAAGATCTACATCACAACTGCTAATCAACTACACACTGCCTCAAAACAAGATTCAAAAGCCAAAGAAAAATGTGCTACAGAATACCCCAATAATTGTTCCACAACAAAAACAACTTCGCCATAATAAAACGATTTAAACTGCACCTTTTTGTTAGTCCCACAAGAAGAATCAAGGTAAAGGGCTACAAATAACGGAGAACGGATTCACAAGAGAGAGAGAGAGAGAGAGAGAGAGAGAGAGAGAGAGAGAGAGAGAGAGAGAGAGAGAGAGAGAGAGAGAGAGAGAGAGAGAGAGAGAGAGAGAGAGAGTTGCTCCAGCCCATTTCTCTCAAGTCACATTCAGTCGCACACTCAAACGACATCGACAAGCCATCAGGAACAAGCACACACACACTGCCACAATGAGATAAAAACCCCAGCTGCTCCCACTGGGCTCCATCGACGACGCCATCGACAAACACACCAAGCTACTGTCACTCTATACAATAGAAGACACAAACACCACAATAACACACGCCGATTTGCACTGCTATCAAACAACCACGAAGGGCGGGAAAGGTGAGGGCGAGAGGAAAACCGCTAGCCAGTCAGCCAGTCCCTATAACATACCAGGCGACACACAGCAGCTAACGTCACTCCAACACTGCTAGAAGACACAAACACACTCGCCACACTATCACAGACTAATGTACATGACTACCAGACAACCACTAATGCCAGGGAAGGATCAGGGAAACATGGAATGAGGGAGCCAGCCAGCCAGACAGTACCACCACACTACATGTCACAACACACACCAGAAAGAAGAGCAATATTGAGTGGCACTGTTCTCCCTTCCCTTCCCGCCGCTCGCCATCCCCCTCCCGCCCTGTGCGTGAAACCAAGGCTCTACTGTAATGCTTGTGGTGGATACGGAGGCAAGACAGACTTACTGGAACACTTAATAGGATGGAAAATAGGAGAACTAGCGGCTTTTAGCACGCATAACAGTTAGCCAGTCCCTGCGAACGCTTGTGTGTAGTAAGCAGCACCAGCCAGCCAGCCAGCCGCCTTCATCCGGCTCATATTATGGTGCAGGTTTTCCTATTATATATATTTACATGTGGTGATTTGAATTAATTTGTTAGGTTTATTGTTACATAACACTAAAAAAATACAATAAAGGAATACCTGTGTCTAGACTCCACCCCACTTCATCCGGCTCATGTAATAGTTTTATTTTTATTTTTATTCCTTCTTCTTTTTCTTCTTCTTCTTCTTCTTTCTTCTTTTTATACTCCATTTATACATAGTGATTTTACTGGACCGGATGAAAAGACAGACCCGATTTGTTATTGCTATATCTCTGCAACCACGAATAATTAATATGCCTGCCATTTGAAAAGGCAAAGTACAAAGCTTCGAAAAAAAAAATTCAAATGGAGTTTCAACAATGGTCAATTTGGGGTTAGAGATATAGAAGCTATTTCTAATCGGGTCTCTCTCTCTCTCTCTCTCTCTCTCTCTCTCTCTCTCTCTCTCTCTCTCTCTCTCTCTCTCTCTCTCTCTCTCTCTCTCTCTCTCTCTCTATATATATATATATATATATATATATATATATATATATATATATATATATATATATATATATATATATTACCATTTTTCACTTCTTGTAGAAAGTGGGAGAGACCTACGCCTTTACTCGATTATAACATTAATGCTGTTCCCATGTTCAGAAAACGTATTCAGATGAAGAGCACTTTAATATTATCTTAACTTTTGATACTCTACATTAACTATAAACAATAGAGTTCTGTGAGTGCTGCTGACTCGAAAGTTTTTGGTTTCTCGTCATTCCTCTGCAGCCGCTGTAATCTGCATTGACTCGTATTATGGAACACTAGTTAAAAGTTTCTCATAAGAATGGATTTCAAAGCCCACGTAAATGGGTGTTTCTTCTTGAAGGTGCAAGATTCTCGTTAAAGTATCATAAGAATAATGTAGTATCTTTGAAAACCCCAATATTCTCTACATTCCTTCTAAGCATTATGAAGTTTTCGTTTCAAGCCTTTTGTGTAACGACAGTTTGTGATACTTATACAGCAAACGGTTGAATGCGGGAATTAATAATTCCAGTCTGTTTCGTTATTTGGGTTCTTCCTTGTTCACGATGTGTTCATAACTAAAATTATTTTTCGGCAAATTTTACAAGGAAGTCACTTCTATCATGTCATGCATCTCATCTAGAGTTTCCTAATATTATTATTCCTAAATCCTTTTGCCTATTCTTTTATTCAAAATCCTCTATTATGAAAAAAAAGAGAATATGTTCATTTTATGTACCTATTACATATAAATGTTTGAAATAACGAAGGCCCAGTTGAAATAAAGGACGTAATAAAAATGTTTTAGACATTTCCTGGAGATAGAAGTAGTCCTTGAATTCAAACCTAGAAAGAGGGCACGATATTCACCCACATACCAAGCTGACCATTTTAAATGCAAGAATTATTGAACTAAAAGTAAGATATTTTATATAGTGCACACACACACACAGTCTATGTAAGCCTTGAAACTAACACTTAAGTAGATTTTACATAAAAAAAAAAAAAAAAAAAAAAAAAAAAAATCACAGGCTGTTGTAATATTCAGACTCCAAATGTTCATTATATGTGCAATTTCTTTTCAGCATCATGATGGTAAGCTGACTTCACTTCATCCGAAGGCTGCCAGTCCAACACTATTATAGTGCTGGTCATTGGCCCACTGGGTGAATGACTAATGACTGTGGTGATACATCTCGTATGAACTCTGAACACTTATAATAGAACCAGGATGATATAGAGATCTGCATGTTCAGTGGTATGAGTACAATATAAAGACACCAACTAATGAAGGAGTAAAGCTGAATAACTTAGTTTTCCACAAAAAAAAAAAAGTGGGATATTCAATCATTCTTAAAACAAAATGTGCAAATATTAAAAGAATAAGGCACTTCAGTAACATTTTAAAGAGTGGGAGAGACAAATAGGATGTCAGCGTGGTCCCTTTAATTATTTTGCAGAGAGGCTAGCCAAGCCGTCCCTACACACACATTGACAACCAGTACTGTGTGTGTGTGTGTGTGTGTTGTGTGGCAACATATTGTGATATACATCTCATACTTACTCATACATCTCTCACATTTTCTCCTTTAATCAATCTTAACTAATGCCATGGAAGTTTTGGATTGTGAATTTTTCAGGTAATTGTAATAACGTCTTTATATAAGAATGAGAAGAGTCGGTGACAAACATTTACTTACTGTAGAAACAAAGATGAGTGGGAAGACTTGTGACTGTGTGTGTGTGTGTGTGTGTGTGTGTGTGTGTGTATTTACTTAGTTGTACCCTATGGGAAAAGAGCCATGTTTGTGCTGTCCCATCTCCATATCTTTTAATATCTAACTTAGCCTTGAATTCATGTATACTTTTTGCATTTACTATCTCCTCATACAGATTGATCCATACATCAATACTTCTACATGGAAAAATATACTTTTTGACGTCTTCTACAAGCACTCTTTTTCAGCCTCTTTTCATGTCCTCTAGTATTGTGTGTATCCCAAATCATAAAGTCATTCCAGTCCACCTTATCCACTCCCTCATATGCTTTATATATCACAATCAGGTATCCCCTTTCTCTCCTTTTTTTCTAGCGATGGTTGATGTAACCTTTCCAGTCTCTCTTTTCATATGTCAAGTCCCTGATATTTAGTACCATATTCATTGCTGCTCTCTGAACTCTCTTCAAGTTCCTTATATCCTTTTTCTTGTAGGGCAACCACAGTACCACTGCATATTCCAGCCTAGGTCTAATCAGTGATATAATCATCTTCCTGATTATCTCTTCATCCATATATGCAAAAGCCAGCCTTATTCTTCTCAGTAAGTTACAGGTTTCTCTGGTAATTTTGCTAATGTGTTTCTCTATAGTCAAATTCCCAGTCACTGAAACACCTAGAATCTTTTCCTCTTCTGCTCCACTCAGCCTTTCACCATTCAACACGTAATTTCCTTTTATTCTCCTTGCACTCTTTCTAAATTCTATTATTTTACATTTCTTTAGATTAAATTCCATTTCCCATCTATGACTCCACTCTGATAGCTTTAGATCTTCTTGTAACACTCCACAATCCTCCACATTCTCAACTTTTTTTCCAGCAACTTGGCACCATCCACAAAAGGGCTCTTGTAGCTATTTATACTCTGTCATATAATTTTTATAAACTGCAAACATGATTGGTGCAAGTACTGAACCTTGGAATTCTTCACTTGTGACTTTCCTCCATGATGATTCCTGATCTTTTACCACTGCTCTCATCTCCCTATTAGTCAAGAAATATTCCATCCATCTCAGCAAGCCACCCCTTAGCCCATAGTTATTCTTCAGTTTCCACAGTAATTTCCTGTGCAGCACTTCAAAGGCTTTCTTCAGACCTAAATAAACACAATCTACTCAACCACCTCTCTCTTCCATTATACACCACTCTATAATAAAAACTCAGTAAATTTGTAACACACGATCTCCCTTTCCTAAATCAATATTGTTGCTTTGTCATCTCTTAATTTTCGTTTAGGTACTGTATCTATTTATTCTTCACTAATCTTTCACACATACACACCACAGTTGTTTGAGATACAGATCTACAGTTCAAAGGCTCTTCTTTGTTACCACCTTTATAGATTAGCACTATATTGGCTCTCTTCCATTCAATCAGGACTCTAGTTTCATTTAGGGAGTTCTCAGTAATACTGTGGTCCACCCATGTCAACTGATTACATTCTTTCAATACCCATCCTGACACTCCACCATGTCCTTGGGGCCTTTCTAACATCTAATCACTCCAACTGTTTCTGGACATCTTCAGTCACTTGGATTTCTCCTAGATCAATTTTCTCTCATCTCACTCTGCCCCACAAATGTTCTACTGCTTGAAAACTCATGTTTATTATCTCTGCCATCTCAGCCAGATCCTCAAACATTTGACCATTCACCTTCAACCCATTTATTCCTTCTCTTTTTTTATTTTATTTTGCTATTCACATATCTGAAGAATAGTTCTGGTTCCTCCTTACATTTGTCCATAACATCTTTCTCATAACTTTTCCTTCGTTCTCCAATTGCCCTTACATATTCATTTCTTATAGTTGTGTAGTTTTGCCAGTTCCTGTGTACTTTTCTATTCCATGCCTTCTCCCTCTCTATTTCACATCTATTATACCAGTCATTGTTATATTCTCTCTGTATTTACTTTCAGTACATATCTTTTCAATCCCTCCTCATTTCCTCATCAATGAAAGCTTCCCACTTGCGCGTTACTTGCTCGGATAAATGCACTCCTCTCCACCTTAGCAAGGTATCTCTTCATTTGTTCAAAATTTTCCTGTTGAACAATAATAGTTCATGTCTTCTATATCTGCTTGTTTTGATAATACCAAATCAAGTCTAGATGGCTACTCTCCTCCTCTGTATCTAGTGTTTTCTTTATGTGTGTGTGTGTGTGTGTGTGTGTGTGTGTGTGTGTGTGTGTGTGTGTATGGCAATATATTGTGATATACATCTCTCACTCTCTTTTAATTAATCTTAACTAATGCCATGTAAGTTTGGAATGTAAATTTTTCAGGTAATTGTTTTAAAATTGTATGTAATCTTAATTAACCTCTTCATATAAGAATGAAGAGTCAGTGACAATTATTTGCTTACTATAAAAATAAAGATGTGTGGGAAGGCGTGCGTGCGTGTGAGCATATGGATCCAGGTCCTACTCTAAGAGGAATATTGGTCTAGTGTGTAGTAGATACATTATTATTATTAAAAAATACTTTATTTCATGTTCACTGCATTAAATTAAAATAACTTATATCTGGGTTTGTTAATATGTAAAAGATAGTCTGATTAGTCAAGAACTGTATTTAAAAGATATTAGGGAGTTGAGAAGCTAAATCTCACCCAGGATACTAATATCCTGTGTGAAAAAAGCTCCCTACCAAGGCAAATTTTTCTTATGGTGTCTACAAGGCTCAATAAAATTACTGA
>NC_087151.1:350000-355000 GCF_035594125.1 Scylla paramamosain | reverse complement strand
AAGGCTGCGGGAGGAAGGGAGGCATGCAGTTAGCAAGATCAGAAGAGAAGTTAGCATGAAAATAGTGGTAGAAGACAGCTAGAGATGCAACACTGCGGCAATGAGAGAGAAGCTGAAGACAGTCAGTTAGAGTGGAGAGTTGAGACAAAAAGCATTTAATTCCACCCAGTCTAGAAGAGCAGTATGAGTGGAACCACCCCAGACATGTGAAGCATACTCCATACATGGACGGATAAGGCCCTTGTACAGAGTTAGCAGCTGGGGGATTGAGAAAAACTTGGAGATGATTCAGAGCGCCTAACTTCATAGAAGCAGTTTTAGCTAGAGATGAGATGGGAAGTTTACAGCTCAGATTATAAGTAAAGGGCAGACTGAGGATGTTCAGTGTAGAAGAGAGGGACAGTTGAGTGTCATTGAAGAAAAGGGGATAGTTGTCTGGAAGGTTGTGTCAAGTTGATAGATGGAGGAATTGAGTTTTTGAGGCATTAAACAATACCAAGTTTGCTCTACCCCCAATCAGAAATTTTAGAAAGATCAGAAGTCAGGCATTCTGTGGCTTCCCTGCGTGAAATATTTACTTTCTGAAGGGTTGGACGTCTATGAAAAGACATGTAAAAGTGCAGGGTGGTATCACCAGCGTAGGAGTGGATAGGACAAGAAGTTTGGTTTAGATCATTAATAAATAAGAGAGTGGGTTACAGGACAGAACCCTGAGAACACCACTGTTAATAGATTTAGAAGAACAGTGACCATCTACCACAGCATCAATAGAACGGTCAGAAAGGAAACTTGAGATAAAGTTACAGAGAAGGATAGAAGCTGCAGGAGGGTAGTCTGGAAATCAAAGCTTTGTGCTAGACTCGATCAAAAGCTTTTGATATGTCCAAGGCAATAGCAAAAGTTTCACCAAAATTTCTAAAAGAGGATGACCAAGACTCAGTAAGGAAAGCCAGAAGATCACTAGTAGAGCAGCCTTGACGGAACCCATACTGGCAATCAGATAGAAGGTTGTGAAATGATAGATGTTTAAGAATCTTCCTGCTGAGGATATATTCAAAAACTTTAGAAAGGCAGGAAATTAAAGCAATAGGACAGTAGTTTGAGGGATTAGAACAGTCACCCTTTTTAGGAACAGGCTGAATGTAGGCAAACTTCCAGCAAGAAGGAAAGGTAGATGTTGACAGACAGAGCTGAAAGAGTTTGACTAGGCAAGGTGCAAGCATGGAGGCACAGTTTCACAGAACAATATGAGGGACCCCATCAGGTCCATAAGCCTTCCAAGGGTTTAGGCCAGTGAGGGCATGGAAAACATCATTGTGAAAAATTTTAATAGGTAGCATGGCGTAGTCAGAGGGTGGAGAGGAAAGAACAAGCCCAGAATTGTCCAAGGTAGAGGTTTTAGCAAAGGTTTGAGAGAAGAGTTCAGCTTTAGAAATAGATGTGATAGCAGTGGTGCCATTTGGTTGAAATAAAGGAGGGAAAGAAGAAGCAGTAAAGTTGTTGGAGATATTTTTGGCTAGATGCCAGAAGTCACGAGGGGAGTTAGATCTTGAAAGATTTTGACACTTTCTGTTAATGAATGAGTTTTTGGCTAGTTGGAGAACACACTTGGCATGGTTCTGGGCAGAAATATAAAGTGCATGAGATTCTGGTGATGGAAGGCTTAAGTACCTTTTGTGGGCCACCTCTCTATCATGTATAGCACGAGAACAAGCTGTGTTAAACCAAGGTTTAGGTCAAGAAAAAGAGTGAGGAATGTACGCCTCCATGCCAGACACTATCACCTCTGTTATGTGCTCAGCACACAAAGACAGGTCTCTGACACAGAAGCAGTAGTCATTCCAAGGAAAAACAGCAAAATACCTCCTCAGGTTCCCCCAACTAGCAGAGGCAAAACGCCAGAGGCACCTTCGCTTAAGGGGATCCTGTGGAGGGATAGGAGCAACAGGATAAGATACATATATGAGATTGTGATCGGAGGAACCCAACGGAGAAGAGAGGGTGACCGCATAAGCACAAGGATTAGTCAGGAAAAGGTCAAGAATGTTGGGCGTATCTCCAAGATGGTCAGGAATACGAGTAGGGTGTTGCACCAATTGCCCTAGGTCATGGAGGATAGCAAAGTTGAAGGCTAGTTTACCAGGATGGTCAGTGAAGGGAGAGGAAAGCCAAAGCTGGTGGTGAACATTAAAGTCTCCAAGAATGGAGATCTCTGCAAAAGGGAAGAGTCAGAACGTGCTCCACTTTGGAAGTAAAGTAGTCAAAGAATATCTTGTTGTCAGAGGAGTTAGGTGAGAGGTATACAGCACAGATAAATTTAGTTTGGGAATGACTCTGTTGTCGAAGCCAGATGGTGGAAAACTCAAAAGATTCAAGAGCATGGGCACGAGAGCAGGTTGTCATTGTGCACATAAACACAACATCCAGCTCTGGATTGAAAATGAGGATAGAGAAAGTTGGAGGGAACAGAAAAGGAGCTACTGTCAGTTGCCTCAGACACCTGAGTTTCAGTGAGGAAAAGAAGATGAGGTTTAGAAGAGGAGAGGTGACATTCTACAGATTGAAAATTAGATCTTAGACCACAAATGTCGCAGTTAATGAAGAAAAAGTTGAGGGGGGGGTGTCAAGACACTTAGGGTCGTTGACAGAAGGGCAGTCCGACCTGGGGACATTTATGGTCCCCTCCCTAGATGGGGACTCCGAGGCTGGTGTAGGAGTCGCCATAATTTTGAAATTTTGAGTGAAGGGGGTGTGTGTGTGTTATTAGGTGCTTGTAGTTTTGTGTGGAGAAAGAGGGTTGTCTTTAGAGGGCAGGCTGTGACTGCCCCCTTGTGTTGTGAGACACAAAGGGAAATGTTCAATGATGTCACAGCTGGGTTTAATGATAAGTTCACAGCACCCCCTGAACAGTGCTTTAGACCTCACTGGGAGTAATTATTGTTTCGACAGGTGCCTACTGCCTCCTGCTTGTGATGAAGTACACGTTTGTGCATGTTTGTAGTGGTTTTACTTAGGGGGCAGCTTTAGTGTGTCATTGAGGCTCTTTAAAAATGTGATAGGTGCCTAGATGAAGCTCCTGTGAAGGCACACAGAGTAATGCATGTTGGTGGATATGTGACATTACATCTGCCAATCACAACAAAACATATGGACCTGCACACTACAGGTGTGACATGCAATCACACCACTTTAGATTGCCAATCGAAAAACACCATGTGGATCTGCACACTGGAGGTGTGACATTGTATCACACCACCTGACTGGCCTTGGCACCACTTCAATTTACTTGAAGTCATAGCCTCAGACAGGTGCACAGATTGCGATGTTGGATTAATCAACATTTGTCAACTTCACTGCAGCAAAACAAAAGATTTGTTTGACTTGTGTCAGTCACAATTTTATCTTGGAAGAAAAAGATTATGGGATGTGTCGGAAGGCAGCTGTGCTGGACCTGAACCAGAAGCTCTGGTGCTCTCAAAAAAAAAAAAAAAAAAGTTAGGTTAGGTGTTCATGGCAAGAAAGTGTACTTAAGAATGCTTTCCTTGATAATATCCATATGGATACTGAAACTATTCTTGTGTTCATTAACACTTACATGCGCAAATGCTTCTCCTATGCTTTCATTCTGAGTGAAATAAACTTAAGTGACAAAAGGATTTGTGACCAGGCTAGTTTTTGCTAAGGTGTTAATTGATTAGTGTTGCAAGAAGGATTGACAAACTGGAGATGAAAGGAAAAATTGTAGAAATAGATGAGAGCAAGTTTGGAAAAAGAAAATATAATGTGGTTGTTCAGTGGTGTGCGCTGTGAAACTAGAGCACTTCACAGTTCCTGATTAGCAGCAAGACAGCAAGACACTCCTTGCCACAGTAAAAGACCACATTTTCCCTGGCATTGTTATCATATTTGATTGCTGGAAGGCATACAGTTGTTTACTAGAGGAAGAATACTGACAGCTAACTTAACCACTCTAACTTTATAGATCCAAATAAAAGAGCTATGCACATGAGCAGCTGTGGTGAGAAGTAAAAGAATAAAGTGCCTTTCTATGATGAAAGAATGAAGCACTTTGTAGGCTACATTGCAAGGTCAATGTTTATTATGGCCATTGTTGACCCAAACAAGAGTTTCCACATTCTTCTTCAAGAGGCTGCTTCTCTGCATAACCCCTATAGTTCAAACTGGCTAGAGGAGACACATGCTGCATCAAGGTCTTCATAATTTTCTGAGCATTCTGAAAAAATGTTGTATATTTGGATATTTTGGCGTTTTAAAAATTTAACCATGTAGTTTGACCCCAGCGCTGGATAAAGCAATAGTGCATACATGCCACCTTGCCTCCCAACTAGGTTGTTATGTCAAGTTAGGTTAAGGGAGTTGAGTGGGCCATACCCTCCTGTTAGGTTAGGAAGGGTCAAATGGAATTATGCCCCCCTCCATTAGTTTAGGTTAAATTAGATTTGGTGTTGGGAGTTTGAAGGGGAGTGCAGCCCCTCTGTTTTGATAGGTTACATTTGCCCCGATGCACAAAAATTTCTGGAAAGTCCATTTTCCCATATATTTTTCTCAAAGGCCAAATTTCACTAATTTCTGAGTTCCACACCTGAAAACCCCACTTTCCCACCAGGTCTCCAAGTTTGTTGGGGCTGGGGAGGGATGACAAAAGGTTATAATGGTCACTTCCAAATATATACAAGATTACAAACACTATCTCACATCCTTGACTAAACCATGTACCCCCATTTTTCTTTGTTAAAGAACATTAGCCAGCACTAGCTGCAGAGCACATACAAATATAATGAAATACAATAAAAACTGTAATAATTCAGACATACCTTTGTCTTTGACATCTGTCCAAGAAGGAAAAGCACTTTCTCTTCATGTTCTCTCTCCATCCTTGTCAGCTCTTCTCGATGAGTTTCCTTCAACTTCTTCAAGTGTGCCTCACTTGCATCCAATGACTGGGCCAGTTCATCATACTGGGTCTGTAAGAGATCAGT
>NC_087151.1:322500-345000 GCF_035594125.1 Scylla paramamosain | reverse complement strand
AACACCCTTTTTAACAGTTTGGAATATCACCAGGTTGAAATCTTTCAGTCCTCACCTCTCTGTCTTTCTGAGCCTTCCATTGTCTAAATTTTTCACTGTCCTCTTTCATTTGGCGGATGAGTTTCACTCTGGTTGCCTTCATAGCCTGTAAGATGAAACAAATTAAACATGAATGAGACAAAGAAACTTATATAATTTCTTTCTTGGAAAAAGTAACTATACAATCCAATTTATGATATTTTTCTCCCTGAACCAAAAAGCCTGTCTTTACATCCCAGGGTGTTATAAAGGAAAACTATAAGGGATTTCAATGACTGTCTCAAAACTCCCCTCCTGAAAATAGTAGAATTTCTAATCTATTAAGAAATACTATTTTTTTGGTGTATAGAGGCTGTACATGTATATAGAGCACAGATTAATCCAGAGGGCAAGTTTCTTTACAAATAGATCACTGTAGATCCTTCTCTTACCTGGATCTCTGAGTTCAGTTTGTTGACCTTTTGTTCTGATTGTTCCTTCATGCGTATAAGTTTCACCTGCTCCTTCTGTTTCTGTTTAAGATCTGCAATCTGTGCCTCTAGCTCTTGGACTTTCTTTCGTCGTTGTTCTGACACCCTGAACATGATAGCAAAAATTAGGTGGGCATTTCTAAGAGAAGGGGGTATATGATATGGAGGATGAGGTCTTATAAATCTGAAAGAAAATATCTTACAGCTTCCTAATTTCCATATAAACCTTCTATATTGCCTCAAATGTAATCTTCACTGAATACAAAGCAATCAAACCTACTTGCTAGAAGCTGAACCATGAGCAGCCACCTTCAGCTGCTGCATAAGTTCATCTCTTTCCTTACAGAGGAGGTCAATATGGACCTCAAGCTGCTTCTTTTCTTTTTCATGCTGTTCTCTCATAGCCACAAACTGTGTATCATTGACAGCCATCTTGTTCATCAATTCCTCTTTCATTGCCAGTGCTCTATTCAAACCCTGAAATTTCATACATTTGTTACATATATACATCTCTGAAATACATAATTTATGCACAGACATACAAGGCACCATACTTGCAATAAGGAAAATTACAACACCTGAGCACATTAAAAGTAAACAGACAAATACCTGCAGCTCTTCATTTAGCCTGGCTTGTCTCAGTGTAAATTCTGTTCCAAATTCCTTTGCCATTTCTTCCATGTTGCTCCCCTCCTGCTGCACCTCATTACATGGGGTATCGGAGGAAGGGGTGTCTGACTGGGGCATTATGGAGGTGTTGGTAGAGATGTTGTGGCGAGAAAGTTCATGATCCATTATAGCCTTAGCTCCTCGGTGTTGTTCACTCTGTTGACCGTGAAGAACATGAATGATAGGCAGCTTATCTCAAGCATTGAGACAACTGGTAATCATCCATCCATCTACCATATATTTCAGCATATGACATTTCAATAATCATAGAAAAGACAAAAAACTGGGTCATCCTATATGTCAGATACAAAAATAATTACCTTAAAGTTTTATACAAAATATCATTGTAAATAAACAACCTTATATCATGACTTTTTGGGGAAATTAGACATTAGTAAAATGTCCTGAAATGTACTCCCATTGAAGTGTTTAAACAAAATTTAATGTAGTACAACTACACTCCTCTGCTGGCATTGTATATGAACTGACAAAGCAGCAAGGTGTGCAAATATTCTCTAATTTTTCCTAAAGCTGAAGAAGGAGCTATAAAAAGGTCTTCACGGCATGGAACCCCAAGCTAAGTGGCAAAGGAAAGCAAATGAATGAATCCCTCTAGCTTGCAATGTTACAAAGGTTCATCGAAGTCCATATACCAAGCAAAAAATTCAAGAATGTCAGTGTATCTAATCAAGACACATAATATATAGAAGATTTAATCTGAGAGCCTGACACACACAGGTAGCACAAGGCAAGGGTTTGTTTATGTTCAGAAAAACTAATTTTATCACACATTAATTTTACACCATCTTCATTCATCCATCCTTTTTCATGAAAATGTACAAAAACAAATGGTGGGAATTTTATTTTAGGTTTAGTTTTGTGCTTGAAGATGATGGTACCTTATTACTGGTAATACATTCAAGGTATTTTATTCACTGTATTGGTATATCACCGTCTCAGTTGTCTGGTGCTCACTAACTTCACTTATGGATACCATCTTATACCACTGACATCAGCTAAAACCAATAAATTCAAACTGAAATTTGGGGTTCATCTTATCTACTCAAATATACAGTATCTATCTATATACCAGGCCAGCAATCCCACGTTGGATGGTCCAGACAAGGTGCAGATTTGTTTTGAAATACCTTTTGCACCAGTTACCCTAAAAATCTTCCCACTTCCCTACCACACTATTGTTGGTACATGATTTCATCATAGGATTGGGGCTTGAGGGCTGTGAATCAGCCCTTGATTTAGCAAGGCAGTAAACTCTGGACCCCACAGTGACCCAAAATGAAGTTTCTGCAAGAAATGTTCAACAGAGCCAGTACCATCTGATGTGTGTTGCACAAGTGCTTAAAAGGAGGTCCTGCCAGCAGCCAAGGCAGACTGGGCATTGCAGCTCCTCTAACCTGCCCTGCTCCTCAAGTTAGCTGTTGCCTCACCTCCTCACCCCTCCCACTGTCAAGATGGCTGCCCCACAATTTCTACAGCTCAGGAATTATTTACCCAGATAGGACATAATGAATGAACTTAGTGATGTCAAATTCATCAGAAAATATTTAAACTGTGCAGGTATTCATTGATCTAGTAAGGGAAACCTTACAGAGTGACACAGAAAGGAGAAATCTACTTACCCCTGGAATGAAGATGATCATAACACTACTACTACTGGGAAAATGCTGTTATGCAGTAATGATAGCCTTGGGGATTGTCAAGAGAGCCATCCTTGCCACCAAACCATTTGAAAACTATTTGTTTACACTGAGGCGCTCATATTGGATTAGATTTACTGTGTTTCAAAGATTGATTTACTATCTTACCCACTGTATCTCTTCTCCCAATACATAAAAATGTAGGAAACATTTATAGAAACTACAAATAAGTAGTAAATGGTAGCTTTTGCTTCATCTTTTAGTATTTGAAATCAAGCATTACATATGGTTATGACAGTTATGATAGATGGTTTTGCTCGTCATAACCTATGACAGCATACTCAGCCCCTTCATAATGTAATTCATAATAAATAAAAATAAAACATTAGTTATTAAAATCATAGTGAAAATATCAACAAATATAGTTTAGGTACACTATCAAGAACACTGTACACAGAAATTGAATGAGGAAAAGTATTACTCATTATGCAGAGGCACAAAGGAACCCAAACTGTGGAAATGAATGCAGTGAGAATTAGAGTGAACCTAAAATTTATTTCTTAATGATTTGGTTGAATACTCTGAAAAGAAACAGGCTCATTTCTATGCAGATTGCTTCAATAAGAAAAAGCTTTGGATATTCATCTGCAATTTTATCAAGACTCCTAATGGACTGGGTTATTCATTAAGACTCAAAACAGGAACCAGCTCAATCTTATGATCCCCCTTCCCAAAATCAAACTTCTTACATGGTTTTAAATTTATACACAAAATTTACAGGAACCAGCTCAATCTTATGACCCCCCTTCCCAAAATCAAACTTCTTACATGGTTTTAAATTCATACACAAAATTTAACAGTAATGACTTCAAAGATTACTTAAAACATTGACTGTGTGCTAGAAACGAACAGATCCCAATGAAATATCCAAAAACAGAAATCTCACCTGCAATTCAATAATTTTAGCCTGCAATTCTTTGACAAGGTTGATGTGATCCTCAAACTGTGGGTTGGAAGACACATCTAAAGTCTTGTTCAAGGTCTCGTAGGTCACTCCAGTCTGTGCAAGCAGCTCCTCCATCTTCACCTTCATACGTTCTCTTGACATTTCCGCCTGAAAAGTATTCCATAAAAAGTTACCTTCAGCATTAAGATAGGATTCATTATTCATCAACTCACCCTTTTTTATCACTATTCATCCATTCACACTCCTTTTCATACTATAAGTACTTCTCCAAACAAGAGAGGCAGTGCACATGATCTTTTTTTCTTTTGGCATTTGGGTGCTGAGTGGTGTGAATGTAAAGTTGTATGCCCTGCCTTGGCTACCCTCCTTTTGGGGAGAGGTAACTTTGATATATGTATACATATACTTTTTTTATGTAAGAGGGGTTATGGCCTGGAAAAATGGCCCACATCTTGTCTTGGCTACCCTCCTTTTAGGGAGAGATAGCTATGGTATATGTATATATGTACTTTTTTTACATAAGAGGGGCTCTGGCCTGGAAAAATGCCCCACTGAGATGCCAGTGCCTAAAGAGAGGAACCAAATAGATTATCCAAAGTTGGATGATACAAGTCTTGAAATCTACCTACTCTTCCACAACCTTTAACTACAATGAAACCCTTTCAATTAAAATCACTATGAAATCAACAATTCTTGATAACTATACAACCAACAGGGAAACGCAGGGTGTTTAACAAGGCAAGGATAGGGTGTGGAGTAGAGGATGTGATGAGTGTACTGAGAAGGTATAGGCTGAGGTGGAGTGGACCTGTCAGGAAAGGGGAGGAGCATATACTTAGAGGAGTGTTGGAGGTAGTTGGAAGAACGATGGGAAGACCATAAATGACCAGGAGATATTGTATGGAGGGAGACATAAGAAAGATGAACATCAGAAGAAAATATCTGCAACTGAAAAAAAAGTGAAACACATGAATATTTTTGGGAAAATAAAGTTAAACAAAAATTATAATGAAGTATGGAGCAGTCTTATAATTCCCTGCATGTCACAGATGACTAAAAAGGACAGAAGGGCTGAAGACTAGGACCCTTCTGGTATTACCCACTCCCATGAAAACAAAAAGCACAAAGAATGGTAATGCAAAAGGCATTCAAGTAAAGGATTCAAAGGACTCTAAACCCTCACCATGATTGCCTTCTCTGCCATGTTGGTGTTTTCATCTAGAGCCGTCTGCAGTGCACGAGTCAGCTGGTTTATCTCCTCCTGCATTGCTCTGTTCCGATCCAGGAGAGCATTCATCTGTCAAGCAATTATTAGACATGTAAATGTAATTTCAAACAAATAAATCAGTTTTAAATACAGTTATCCTTCAATAACCACAGTTTCACTTTTACATGGATTGCTACCAACCATAAAGTTAAATAAACAGAGGCAATGAGAAGCAACCTAGCAATGTTCATCTTTTTTTTGTTAACCGATAAATAAAATGATTGCAACCATGTACATGCATTTCTGGGAGCTCAGGGGAGCTTAAGGGGAACACTAATAATTATTTTCCACAGGTTTTTCCTATCTGCGGGTGTGTCTGTTACTTAACCCCTGTGGATGATGAGGGATGACTGTATTTGCATTCCTACCTGAGTGAATAGCTAAAAGACACATAGAGCAAAATACTTACCTCCTCAGAGGAGCTCACAACTGTTCCTCCATTGCCATTGTTGGAAGCTAACAACTGAACCTGCAGCTGCATGACCTGAAAGATACATTTTTTTTTTTAATTACTACACATAATGTGCTTATGAGAACATACCGCCTGAAGGAAAGGAACATGCATTGAAATTTACTATTGCAAAAGGGATTGAGATTTTTTTTTTTGACTCACGGAAGCTGGAGTAGAAATTCTATGTTTAATCACCTGCTGCCTCAGCTTAGCCAGTTCAGCAGCCTGAGGATCCCTGTTGATGATGGGCTTGTTTTTAATCTTGCGAGCACGGTCAGCATAGCGAAGAGTACTGAGGGATTCCTCTAGGTTACTGTCAGCTGGTGACACACATGCTACCATTACTGTGTGGGAATTGCCTCCAAGGGAATCTACAAGGCAAGATATACTGTCAGTGCCTCAACATTTTTATGTAAGAAAATCCAGAATTCAATGAATACAAAGTCTGAGCACATGGAAATTTCTCAGCTTTACAGAATGTCTATTGATACTCTTATTTCATAGTTTCATAACAAAATGAGAATGCTTCCTTTTGTCTTCTCTTCATCCCATTAAAGATGTTTTTAAAATTCTTACAACATGTTTCTTTCTTAATTTTTGGTGTAGAAAGCAACTGATGATACGAGCTTATAACAAATTTGAATAAAAATACATATTTGTCTATAAGCAAAATAAAATAAAAACAAATGAATAAAAATTACCTTGCAATAATCGGGTCAGTTTGGAATCTCTGTAGGGAATGTGGCCTCTGCCTCCTTCCTCACAGAGAGCTGAAATTACATTACCAAGAGCCAGGAGACCTCGGTTTATGTTAACTCCCTCTCTGAACCGCTCCCCTGTGGCGCCAGTCTTCTTGGCACGCTCACTGCCAGCCAGGTCCACCATGTGAAACTTGGCAGACACAACACTCTCCCTGAAACCAAAACATTACCTTATTGATTTGACATGTCAAGTGAACTGTAAGACCACTGATTGAACATATTTCTGGCATAACATGAAATAAAATCAGAGAGAGAGAGAGAGAGAGAGAGAGAGAGAGAGAGAGAGAGAGAGAGAGAGAGAGAGAGAGAGAGAGAGAGAGAGAGAGAGAGAGAGAGAGAGAGAGAGAGAGAGAGAGAGAGAGAGAGAGAGAGAGAGAGAGAGAGAGAGAGAGAGAGAGAGAGAGAGAGTTAAGCAATGCTTTCTGAGTCACTTCCTAGGATCTCCCGCCCCATGCCTCATTCTTTGCTGAACTAACTTAAAATTTCACGTTTCATATCACTGACTCCTTATCCACATGACCAAACCAATACAATCTATCTATCACCATCCCTTTGGTGACATCTCTCATTGAAACAGTACACAAATGCTTTATAGATGCTCTTTTCTGATGCTCCAATTTTTTTTTTTGTCATCTGATTACATACATCTAATTCATTAACTACACTAACCATGAAGAAAACAACCTATCCAAGTGCAGTAAAAGACATGCTGGCTTACCCTTTCTTTTTATTTCTTTGCTCAACATGCATGGAAAAAATTGCATGTGATCTGCTTGAGTGTGCATTCATGGCAGTGGCCCCTGTAGCCCGATGTAATGCACCCTGTTGGGGATAAAATTAGAAAATCAATTAAAGTATCAATTTACTGCTTTCAGTGCTTATGTATTAAAACTAACATTATTGAATATTAAGTTTTACCTCTTTATCATCAAGAGAGATAATCAAGAATATTAAATCATTAGTAATCTTTAAACTTAGGGAATTTAGTTTAAGGCATTATTGTCCAAGAAGCCCATCAAGAAAGCTTACCTACAGATTTTTCTGGTCGGTACTCTTTTTCTAGGAACTGAGGAATGAGTGCTCTCTTTCTTGGAACTGAAGAATGATATCTAATATCAGAATTTCTAACAACTTTGCTCAACAGTAGTGAATAATTTCTATAGTATATAGATGAAACAGAAGTTAAACTTGGAGAAATATGATGAATGAGAGAAAAAAAATACAGTTGTGTGACTTTTAGATACCTTACGTATTATATTTACCCCAAGCTCCTGCAGTAAATATAATACCGTGGTTCATGAGACTATCCCTTTCCACCAGGTGCTAACAAGTTAAGTGTGAACAATGTGACTAGGGATGTATGGTGTTTAATCTGGGTTGCGAAGGTGGGATTGCCAGGCCTAGTATATTCAGATGAACACGTGTGCAAATGGAAATACAAAATGAAATGAAGCGTTGCTTGCTGGATTGGGTGAAAAGAAGCACAATGTGATGATCTGACCCTATTAAAAGGATGAAAACCAAAGAATATAAAGAAAATGCAAATGAAATTCATGATCCTAATTAGGGAGCAAGTCACTTAGGTGGAAGGATTAAGTAAAAGACAGGCTAATGTAGTACCCATCTTTAAGAAAGGAGATAAAACTTTAGCGTCTAATTATAGACCTGTCAGCTTAACTTCAGTTGTAGGTAAAATGTTAGAGTCAATAATAGCGAGGAATATTAGGGAACATTTAGACAAACATAACTTGATAAATCAGTCACAGCATGGCTTCACGAAGGGGAAGTCTTGCCTGACAAACTTGTCAAGTTTTTACAGTAAGGTGTACGAGGCAGTAGATAATGGTGATAGTTATGATATCTTATATCTGGACTTTAGTAAAGCATTTGACAAGGTACCCCATCAAAAGCTCCTGAGAAAGGTTAGGGCACACAGGATAGGGTCATGGCTTGGTAAAAGGCGACAGAGAGTGGTAATAAACGGCTCGAAATCCGAGTGGGGTGCCACAGGGATCAGTATTAGGACCAGTTATTTCTAATATATATCAATGACTTGTATAGTGGAATTAGTAGTGATGTTAGTAAATTTGCGGATGACACAAAGATAGGTAGATTAATTATGTCAGAATCGGATGCCATCGCCTTGCAGGCAGATTTAGATAGAATGAATGAATGGACAGATAGATGGCAAATGCAATTTAATATCAATAAATGCAAAGTGCTTAGTGTAGGTAGAGGAAACCCACACAATAGGTACACATTAAACAACCAAACTCTGGTAGGTACAGGGTACGAGAAAGATTTAGGAGTTATAGTTAGCTCTGAACTCCGTCTAGGGAAACAATGCATAGAAACCAGAAACAGGGCAAATAGGGTACTAGGATTCATTTTAGGAGTGTTAAAAGTAGAAGGCCGGAAGTAATATTAAAGTTATACTTGGCGCTGGTCAGACCTCATCTAGACTACGCTGTGCAGTTCTGGTCTCCACATTACAGGAAAGATATAGATCTGTTAGAATCAGTACAGAGGAGAATGACTAAAAGGATACAGGGGATAAGGAGTATTCCTTACGAGGTGAGGTTGAAGCTGTTAAATTTACATTCTTTAGAGAGACGTAGGTTAAGAGGGGACCTGATAGAAGTCTTTAAGTGGTATAAGGGTTATAACAAGGGGGATGTAAGCAAAATTCTTAGGATCAGCAACCAGGGTAGAACAAGAAATAACGGGTTCAAGCTTGAAAAATTTAGGTTTAGAAAGGAGATAGGAAAAAATTGGTTCTCAAAAAGTGGTAGATGAGTGGAACGGACTCTGTAATCATGTTGTTAGTGCTAGGACACTAGAGAGCTTTAAGAGAAGATTAGACAAGTTTATGAATGGGGATAATAGATGGAAATAGGTAGGTATATTTCATACAGGGACTGCCACATGTAAGCCTGGTTGCTTCTTGCAGCTTCCCTTATTTCTTGTGTTCCTATGTTCTTATGTATGAAAGACAAGCTGGCAAAGGGCAGGGCACCTGAATAAGCAAGGAGTTAACATTTGGATAGGAAGAGATGGTCTGCTAAGACCATCCCTTTGGGGAACACTAGGAGAAAGCAAGAAAACAGAGACTGGCAGAGAACTGGAATGCTTTATGCCAAGTGGGAACATGACTACACATTTACCTAATGATGTTATCAGGACATGGGGGAAAATGCTTTATGAATATGGAAGTACATGACAAGCTTGTAACTCTTACCTTCTATAGTGCTCTACATACCAAGTAGCATATCTTACTGTACTCAATATGGTAAAACAAACAATATCTACAAAGACTACCTCACCTGTTCCAGACATCTCATGGTCTCTTGCATGCTGGTCACAGGTATCTCAGTAACACCAACAATTTTTATACCTCCTCTTGGATCTTCTCTGATGTCAACAGCACATTCTTCCCTATTACTTTTGCCAGCAAGAAGGTCAAAGAGAGTTTCCTTATATAACTGCAATTGTCAGAAATAAAAATAAAATTAACAACTTTTACAATTTTACTTGGAATAGAACATTATGCAATAAATAAAGTAATAAGGCAATGTGAGAATAGACAGAAAGAAATCTGACTGAAGTGGTCTAGAATAAACATGTAAGTCTAGAAGTGGGGAGAGAAGTACTGGAAGGCTTTTCTTTCAGTAGTGGTAGTGGGGAGAGAAGTATTGGGGGACCTTTTTTGTAGTAGTGAGAGTGGTGAGAGAAGTATTGGGAGGCCTTTCTTTCAGTAGAATCTAGAGAAACTGATGGTAATAGTTGTATATTGAAGTACAAAATAAGCTAAATTATTCTTATTTCACTGAAAATGGCCACATCTGCATAAAATTAAAAGTAAATGTTAATATTTTCTCCCCCCAAAAATAATTTTGTTACTTCAAGTAACATTATGAAAGGGGCATGATTTTTTTTTTTTATGTAGGAAGGATACTGGCCAAGGGCAACAAAAATCTAATTAAAAAAATGCCCACTGAAATGCCAGTCCCATAAAAGGGTCAAAGCAGTGGTCAAAAATTGGTGGTTAAGTGTCTTGAAACCTCCCTCTTGAAGGAATTCAAGTCATAGGAAGGTGGAAATACAGAAGCAGGCAGGGAGTTCCAGAGTTTACCAGAGAAAGGGATGAATGATTGAGAATACTGGTTAACTCTTGCATTAGAGAGGTGGACAGAATAGGGGTGAGAGAAAGAAGAGTCTCGTGCAGCGAGGCCGCGGAAGGAGGGGAGGCATGCGGTTAGCAAGATCAGAAGAGCAGGTGGCATGAAAATAGCGGTAGAAGACAGCTAGATATGCAACACTGCGGCGGTGAGAGAGGGGCTGAAGACAGTCAGTTAGAGGAGAGGAGTTGATGAGACGAAAAGCTTTTGATTCCACCCTGTCTAGAAGAGCAGTATGAGTGGAACCCCCCCCAAACATGTGAAGCATACTCCATACATGGACAGATAAGGCCCTTGTACAGAGTTAGCAGCTGGGGGGGTGAGAAAAACTGGCGGAGATGTCTCAGAACACCTAACTTCATAGAAGCTGTTTTAGCTAGAGATGAGATGTGAAGTTTCCAGTTCAGATTATAAGTAAAGGACAGACCGAGGATGTTCAGTGTAGAAGAGGGGGACAGTTGAGTGTCATTGAAGAAGAGGGGATAGTTGTCTGGAAGGTTGTGTCGAGTTGATAGATGGAGGAATTGAGTTTTTGAGGCATTGAACAATACCAAGTTTGCTCTGCCCCAATCAGAAATTTTAGAAAGATCAGAAGTCAGGCATTCTGTGGCTTCCCTGCATGATATGTTTACCTCCTGAAGGGTTGGACGTTTATGAAAAGATGTGGAAAAGTGCAGGGTGGCATCATCAGCATAGGAGTGGATAGGACAAGAAGTTTGGTTTAGAAGATCATTAATGAATAATAAGAAGAGAGTGGGTGACAGGACAGAACCCTGAAGAACACCACTGTTAATAGATTTAGGAGAAGAACAGTGACCGTCTACCACAGCAGCAATAGAACGGTCAGAAAGGAAACTTGAGATGAAGTTAGAGAGAGAAGGATAGAAACCGTAGGAGGGTAGTTTGGAAATCAAAGCTTTGTGCCAGACTCTATCAAAGGCTTTTGATATGTCCAAGGCAACAGCAAAAGTTTCACCAAAGTCTCTAAAAGAGGATGACCAAGACTCAGTAAGGAAAGCCAGAAGATCACCAGTAGAGCGGCCTTGACGGAACCCATACTGGCGATCAGATAGAAGGTTGTGAAGTGATAGATGTTTAAGAATCTTCCTGTTGAGGATAGATTCAAAAACTTTAGATAAGCAGGAAATTAAAACAATAGGACGGTAGTTTGAGGGATTAGAGCGGTCACCCTTTTTAGGAACAGGTTGAATGTAGGCAAACTTCCAGCAAGAAGGAAAGGTAGATGTTGACAGACAGAGCTGAAAGAGTTTGACTAGGCAAGGTGCAAGAACGGAGGCACAGTTTCGGAGAACAATAGGAGGGACCCCATCAGGTCCATAAGCCTTCCGAGGGTTTAGGCCAGCAAGGGCATGGAAAACATCATTGCGAAGAATTTTAATACATGGCATGAAGTAGTCAGAAGGTGGAAGAGAGGGAGGAACAAGCCCAGAATTGTCCAAGGTAGAGTTTTTAGCAAAGGTTTGAGCAAAGAATTCAGCTTTAGAAATAGATGTGATAGCAGTGGTGCCATCTGGTTGAAGTAGAGGAGGGAAAGAAGAAGAAGCAAAGTTATTGGAGATATTTTTGGTTAGATGCCAGAAATCACGAGGGGAGTTAGATCTTGAAAGGTTTTGACATTTTCTGTTAATGAAGGAGTTTTTGGCTAGTTGGAGAACAGACTTGACATGGTTCCGGGCAGAAATATAAAGTGCATGAGATTCTGGTGATGGAAGGCTTAAGTACCTTTTGTGGGCCACCTCTCTATCATGTATAGCACGAGAACAAGCTGTGTTAAACCAAGGTTTAGAAGGTTTAGGACGAGAAAAAGAGTGAGGAATGTACGCCTCCATGCCAGACACTATCACCTCTGTTATGCGCTCAGCACACAAAGACGGTCTCTGACACGGAAGCAGTAGTCATTCCAAGGAAAATAAGCAAAATACCTCCTCAGGTCCCCCCAACTAGCAGAGGCAAAATGCCAGAGGCACCTTCGCTTAGGGGGATCCTGAGGAGGGATTGGAGTGATAGGACAAGATAAAGATATGAGATTGTGATCGGAGGAGCCCAATGGAGAAGAAAGGGTGACAGCATAAGCAGAAGGATTAGAGGTCAGGAAAAGGTCAAGAATGTTGGGCGTATCTCCAAGACGGTCAGGAATACGAGTAGGGTGTTGCACCAATTGCTCTAGGTCATGGAGGATAGCAAAGTTGTAGGCTAGTTCACCAGGATGGTCAGTGAAGGGAGAGGAAAGCCAAAGCTGGTGGTGAACATTGAAGTCTCCAAGAATGGAGATCTCTGCAAAAGGGAAGAGGGTCAGAGTGTGCTCCACTTTGGAAGTTAAGTAGTCAAAGAATTTCTTATAGTCAGAGGAGTTAGGAGAGAGGTATACAGCACAGATAAATTTAGTATGAGAATGACTCTGTAGTCGTAGCCAGATGGTGGAAAACTTGGGAGATTCAAGAGCGTGGGCACGAGAGCAGGTTAAGTCATTGCGCACATAAACGCAGCATCCAGCTTTGGATCGAAAATGAAATGAAAAGATGAGGTTTAGAAGAGGAGAGGTGGTGTTCTACAAATTGAAAATTAGATCTTAGACTGCGAATGTTGCAGAAGTTAATGAAGAAAAAGTTGAGGAGGGTGTCAAGACACTTAGGGTTGTCGACGGAAAGGCAGTCCGACCTGGGGACATTTATGGTCCCCTCCCCAGATGGGGACTCCGAGGCTGGTGTAGGAGTCGCCATGATTTTAAAATTTTTGAGTGAAGGGTGTGTATGTTATTAGGTGCTTGTAGTTTTGTGTGGAGGTAGAGAGTTGTCTTTAGAGGGCAGGCTGTGACTGCCCCCTTGTGTTGTGAAACACAAAGGGAAACGTTCAGTGAGGTCACAGCTGGGTTTAATGATAAGTTCACAGCACCCCCTGAACAGTGCTTTAGACCTCACTGGGAGTAATTATCGTTTCGGCAGGTGTCTACTGCCTCCTCCTCAAAGCCACCTCCTTTATTAACCAGATGTTGAGCCTTGCTATGGCCAGCTGTGCTATGCCCAAGCTCCTGAGGTGTAGTAGAGTGATCCACAAGACTATTCCTTACCACCAGAGGCCAATAGGGCTAAGAGTGTAAATGATGTGTATAAGTGTGTGGTGCTTTGTCTGGGTCATCCTGTGTGAGGTTGCCAGCCTGATATAAAGATAGAAATACATACAAATTTTGAATACAGAAGTTATCACTCATTACAAGAAAACCTCAAGCCAGTGAAAACAGATACTTAGCTCAACACAAAACAGTATTCTTTGAAATTCATACTTTATATATGTAATCAAGAATAACTCAAAAGACTGAAGTGTTTCTCTCTCAACTTAAGTACTTGTTTCTCTCTCTCTCTCTCTCTCTCTCTCTCTCTCTCTCTCTCTCTCTCTCTCTCTCTCTCTCTAGTTATTAAGTGTAGATCTTTTCATTTTGGGGAGAAAGAACAAAATTAGCAGCTACCAACACAACATTTCTTACCTCAATAAAGGAGATTTTAACCAAGTATTCATTGTCAGTTTGACTAGCAACACCCTCAAATATGTCCTGAACAGCACGAGGGATGATGCCAGCACCCTCTGAGTTCTCTATCCCAGGGACATAAGCTGTGCCCATGGTGTGGGTTTTTCCAGATCCTGTCTGCCCATAAGCCAAAACAGTTACATTGTAACCTGAAAAAAAATAAAAAAAATAAAGAAAAATAAATAAATAAATAAATAAAATAAATAAATAAACAAATAAATAAAAAATAAAAAAATAAAGAAAGAATAAATAAAAATAAATAAATAAATTAATTAATTAATTAATTAAAATAATAATAATATTAATAATAATAATAATAATAATAATAATAATAATAATAATAATAATAATAATAATAATAATAAATAAAAAAATAAATAAAAAAAAGCAATATATCTATAGTGTTTATGACACTATTTCTCAGACAAAGCACTGTTCTGTCAATTGGACTGCACCTGTGAGGGAAAAAAAGACCACACAATGTTGAGATACACAGGGCATGTAAGGTGGAAGACAGGGTATATTAAAAGAAAGTGACTAGGTGTTGAGGACAGGATGTGATGAATATATTATGGAGGTGATACTGGCATGTCAGGAAGGAGGAGGAAGGCCACATAATCAGAGGAGGTAGTTAGAAAGATACCAGAGGAAACACTGAGGACCTAGAGATGGTGTGTGAAGGAAGACACAACCATAAGGAAAAATAAGGATGTTATGAATATGACAAACTACACAAACCTCTACCTAATGACTATGACAGTGACTCAACTGTGATGTAAATTACCTTGTGCATTATGCCTTCTACCTGTGATGTAAATTACCATGTGCATAATGCCTTTTACCTGGAATCGAAATTACCCTTTGCATAATGGCTCTAAACTACCCTGTGGATAATATGGCAATTTTGGCAGGAAAATAAGTAAGAGAATCTGAAGGAGTGAGAAAAAGATAACTTAGGTGGGGAACATACTATGTATAAATAAAGTAGATAAAAAATCATGAGTGAATCACATACCAACCTTTAAACAGATTCTTAACCACATTCTTCACAGAAGTTTCATAAACGTAGCCCTGTGTGCAGTCTGTTGCATAGGCATAGTCATATGTGAAGGCTTTGTCAGTTCCCCTGACCACAACCTGATTGAATGAAAGATAAAATCTGTTATGATCTGTGCTTTGCCCAACCACTATTCACCTGTCACATTCACTCCAACAGTGTCCTACTGTAGTGGTAGGATAGTCAAGCTTGACTCTTCTCCACTCCCAGCCTCAGAAATCTGTATGGTTCTTCACTCCTGCCTCAGGAATCTGTACAGTTCAACATGTAATGAGTTGTGTACCTGGACTGTACTGTCAGGGTTTGATCAATGGATGCTCCCACTCATGGTTACCTCTAGATCAACTTTACTGCCTCTAAATGTGAGGCATTACTTGACAGCAATGAAGATCCAATACAAGGAATACTAAGTTGGAGGAAGAAAAAATACAGCATGTGGACCCTTGGGAAAACTGACTCACATTTGTCTTTTGACTATATTACATAAAGAAGAGAGCTTCTAAAACGGGACTTCTGTGCAGAGGCTTCCATCATATCTCTTCATGTTGATGATTGATAATTTGTAAGGAAACTTATAATATCGAATTATTACTCAATTACAGGTTTGTGCTAAAGCCTTTAACAACCTTCATAAACCCTTTGAACAGATCCTTCATACATGAAGCAACAGTTTGATTAACACACACAACTCATCCACAAGGCACTGGAGAACAAGCCTTTATCATCAGTGAAGTTTAATTAAAACAGCTATGCTATATAACTACATAAATATGACTACTGTACAATCCATTTATGCTGCTATCAAATATTCTGTTTAGAATTTTTTTTATCTTCAATTTTGCTCTCCAAGGTCCCTGCTGCAGAACACCTTGGCAAAACTGCCAGCTAATAGATAATATATCATAATCTGCCATCTATTTTCAGTGTTGCATCACCATGATATCAAAAAGGATCATCAGTTTATTCTAATATAGTACAATATGCATTTGTGGCCAGCCAATACTTTAGCATAACAGAAACCAAAGAAACCAAGCACAAGAAGTGTTGACAAATGGGAGGGAGGGGGAGAGAGAGAGAGAGAGAGAGAGAGAGAGAGAGAGAGAGAGAGAGAGAGAGAGAGAGAGAGAGAGAGAGAGAGAGAGAGAGAGAGAGAGAGAGAGAGAGAGAGAGAGAGAGAGAGAGAGAGAGAGAGAGAGAGAGAGAGAGTGGGGGTGGGTGAGGGGGGACAAGAATATGAATGGTGTTGTGACATTACTAACCTGTGGGGAATCATGGGTGATATCAATGCTTTGCTGGCATCCTTCCCGTACCTCTCTGTGGCTCAGAGGCCGCAGCCGTACGGCTACCCTTACTGGGATCACCTTGCCTCCAATGCACTCCTCACTGGCCATCTTGTATCCTACACAAAAGAGAGAGAGAGAGAGAGAGAGAGAGAGAGAGAGAGAGAGAGAGAGAGAGAGAGAGAGAGAGAGAGAGAGAGAGAGAGAGAGAGAGAGAGAGAGAGAGAGAGAGAGAGAGAATTTATATTTTATAAATGGTTTTACACACACACACACACACACACACACACACACACACACACACACACACACACACACACACACACACACACACACACACATCTATCTATCTATCTATTATATATATATATATATATATATATATATATATATATATATATATATATATATATATATATATATATATATATATATATATATATATATATATATATATATATATATATATATATATATATATATATATATATATATATATATATATATGGTTATATCTACTTGATTCTTCATACACTAACACAACATATTACTTAAGTTCTGTCCTTCAGCAGTTCTTAAGTAAAGAAAACACACAACTGCCAAATGCAACAGATAAGAAATGGCCAACAAGATTTGCACTTAAAATTATTTAGAGTATTTTGTGGGCCATATATAAGTCACATTAGATTTCCCCTGCCTCAGTAAGGTAAGGATGTCTCCTTGCTATACACACACACACACACACACACACACACACACACACACACACACACACACACACACACACACACACACACACACACACAGTGCACTTCACCAAACATTCCCAGGCACTCCTCTCAATGATAACATGTGTAGAATCAAGATCTGACAGCAGTATAATAAAATGTTATTCTGATACTTTGCAGGACAGTGTCTCCCCAAAGTCTGCTTAGGTTTAGATTAATTCCGTCCATTAATTTCACATTTCCACATTTATACATGTTCACTGAGAGGTAGAGCCATTTTACTAAAACATTCCAAACTGCCTTGTAGGATGCACTTTCCTGCCTTACCTTGCCTTGATTTTCTTACCTGGATCCGTCTTGAATCCGTCACCAGTCTCTGCTGCATTTTCCAACCATAAGATCTTAAGAGAGAGAGAGAGAGAGAGAGAGAGAGAGAGAGAGAGAGAGAGAGAGAGAGAGAGAGAGAGAGAGAGAGAGAGAGAGAGAGAGAGAGAGAGAGAGAGAGAGAGAGAGAGAGAGAGAAAACTAACACTCATTTAGTCCAATCTTTCACAGCTGATTCCTCCCTTCATGATTTGAAGGCATCGTATTTTTTTTTTTTTTTTTTTGCCGAAATAAATTGTCAGTCCGGAAATGAGTAAGCTAAGGTTCTTTCCCTCACTAATGAGTCCTGCTTATGTCAGGGGAAGCCAAACCAATGATTAGCCTACCTGAATAATAGTATGTCGCTGGAAAAACTGCCTTGGCTGAGCGGTAACTGCGTGTTCTACCACAGTGTTTTTAAATGTTCTAACTTCCCAGCCGCTCGCTTCTCTGCGCCTGCGCCAAGAGGGACCCTAACTCTAATGTGCACACAGGATCACTCTGCCCGCCACAAATTAAATATTGAGGATAATTTACTACTTGAGAAAATACTGAAAAAAAAAAAAATCAAATTGACTTAGACTCACAGACGCCCATCTGGGTGGAAGAGATTTTGCGGAATATTCCATCAAGTTCCCCGTGAAATGTTGGTGACTGAATCTCAGTAGTAGTAGTAGTAGTAGTAGTAGTAGTAGCAGTAGTAGTAGTAGTAGTAGTAGCAGTATTAGTATTAGTAGTAGTAGTAGTAGTAGTAGTAGTAGTAGTAGTAGTAGTAGTAGTAGTAGTAGTAGTAGTAGTAGTAGTAGTAGCAGCAGCAGCAGTAGTATTATCATCGTCATCATCAGACTCACCTGAAGGGAAGATCTTGGGCAAAAATCATATTCTGGAAACCCGTTTCTGCTTTTATACACTTCATAAATGACTGGCACCTCGAGGCACTGTGGGAGAGAGAAAACGGGAATAATTTACTCGATTTAGTGAAGCTCCCCCTTAAAATTCCCGGGGCGGAAAGAAAACGAGAGCCATTTCGGAGTATTAGAAGAGAGACACGCATAAAATGTTTTCTATTGAGAGGTAACACATTATTACGTTCAGCACTGCTAAAGGGGGAATTATTTTACTTTAGTTAACCCTTCAAACTTCCCTGCAAAGCCAATGGAGAGCTAATTTTCCGCACAAAATAGATAGTTCATTAATTTGGATACCTTCTGAGTTATCGCATTGGAGAAAATGGATGGATATTTAAATATTCATGAGGAACCTTACAGGTATCTCAGCCGTAGTCTTCTGTTTCGTGAATTTAAACAGCAAAACGTGAGCGGTCGCGCCAGCCACAGCCAGGAGGCGCGACTCAGGGCAGAGGGAGAGGTGGTGTATTGCAAACGTGTCCTCTTCCCCGTTTATGCTCCGTGTACGGGGGTTTTTGAATACCTGGAGAGAGAGAGAGAGAGCTCACACAAAGTTCCTACACAAGGTTGTGTACGTTTTTCTCACGTCATGTGCGTCTGTGTGCGCATTTGTTACCTGTGTGCGTAGAGCGTCGATTCTTACGTCTACATGGCTGTGTGTACACGGAAAATGTCTACATATGACTGTTTTTTGGGGGATGGGCCCCACACACACACACACACACACACACACACACACACACACACACACACACACAGACAGACATACACACGGTTTTGCGTACACGAGTTCCATGTGCGCATTCTCAGGTATACACATGTGCGTATTAGAAAGTTTCCCTCCACGCACATGCATTAGAGTACAAAGTTTCCTCCAATGTTACCTCCTTTCCTCCAATCTTTCCTCCACCTCTCTCTCTCTCTCTCTCTTGAAAACTCCATCCCTTCAGTAGACAAAGTCCAAACAAGATAAATGCTAAATAAAAGAAACGGCAACGTATCTTTTTTTTCCAGAATTTACGTTCTTGAGAAGGAAAACCCAATATGAGCGCAGTCACTGAAGTATTATGTTTGCTCTCTCTCTCTCTCTCTCTCTCTCTCTCTCTCTCTCTCTCTCTCTCTCTCTCTCTCGTAACAGCAAACACTACTTACTTCATCGATGAGACGAGTTGAGAAGGAAGAAAGTCAAACCACACACTAACACGTGTACCCGCAACCGAGTCGCCACGCACACTCACTCTTTCAACCCGACGTCAGACAGATGCTAGGAAAGTCTTGAGCTCAGAATCTCTGAATCCATACCTATGAATCTGACAAACACCTCCGAGACTCTCTCTCTCTCTCTCTCTCTCTCTCTCTCTCTCTCTCTCTCTCTCTCTCTCTCTCTCTCTACATGAAGTAAAATTATGTCTACACCAACATGCATCTGCGTGATCAAAACGATTCTCTCTCTCTCTCTCTCTCTCTCTCTCTCTCTCTCTCTCTCTCTCTCTCTCTCTCTCTCTCTACATCAAGTAAAATTATGTCTACACCAACATGCGTGATCAAAACGATTTTAAGATGGTGTAAAGCTTTTGATCCCTTTCGAATACAAGTACCCAGTTCGAACGCGTGACTGGCGACCAGTGAGACAAGCACAGCCCCATCCTATCCCCTGATTTGATACCCCCAGCTGTTCCTCCATTATCTGCCTACTTCATTATCACCTTTTAAGCGTCCATCTATCATCACACACTATTGTTTATCTAGTTATGGTGCGAGTATAGTCTTCACAAATCTATTTTTCACAACATCCTACTAAAATTCTGCTGCTAAACGCCTTCCTGACTTTGAATTTCATGAAACAGTCAGGTTACTGCGAGTCTGGTACATTATTCAGCCACCATCGCATCAGTAAATGCAGTGACACCTTTATTCTTCATTGTAATCCTGTCAGCTTACTAAATACGCATTCCCAACGGAGTCCGCGAACGTGTAAGGGGAATATTTGAATAGGATAGACTCTGAGACACGTTAATAGTATAAAGAAGCAAGGTAGTCTCCACACAGGACACCACGAATCCTTGCTGCTTCACTCTCTCTACTTGTGCATCGTTCGAATCAACAGAGCCGAACTTGTGACTACAGAAAAAGCCTTGCGCAGGGACGGGAGCACTGTGTTAGGGAGATAAGTGTTGTACCCAGGCGCTTTCAGACATTCCCCACAAGAATTTACTGCTCCAAGAAAAGTGTATTCTTATAAATTCACACGTTTTTTTGTACCCATGTATCAGGTATGCCTCCCTTCCTACGCCTCTCCATCCCCCGACAGCTACACCAGTCATGTTAAAATGCAAATAAAATAAAATCTTAAACGTTTTTTTTTTTTTTTTTTTTTACTGTATTTTGGGCCGTAGAAAAAAACCGATCAAATACTGTTATGATTTCAATCGAACAACGCGTACATAAGAGGAAATAATATAAAGGCTTAAGTAAATTTTTTCCAGTAGATAGAATTCTTCCAAAGACAAAATAGGTGATTACAGAAACATCTTCACTAAAAAAAAAATAAAAAAAAATAGTTCCCACGAATCTCCTTGAATGAACTGAGCATTAAATGTTTTGCATAAATATTTGATTGGCTCTCTCTACCAACCCTCTCTCTCTCTCTCTCTCTCTCTCTCTCTCATCCACAGACCCACTCCCCTTCGACATACCAACAAATACCAGTATCACCTTCCGTTCATCACCTTTACTGAGAAGACTGCGCCGTAAATCAATGGATAGCCAAAATGGAAGAAGCAGGAGTGCGTGAGGGCGAGATTGTCAGAGAAAAGGGTGAACAGGGGGAAAGTGAGCAGAAAGTTGTTGAAGTGAGTGAAAACTAAACCAAGAAAACTTTTTTAATATTCGCTGAACTCTTCCCTGTGACGCAACAACAAGAGCAGCAGCAGCAGCAGCATGCGTATTAACTCTCTCTGATATATTTCATTTGCGACTTTTCTGGTGGCGATGCCGATAGAAAATTGAAAGTAAAAAAACCGACGCAACAACAACAACAACAACAACAACAACAGCAGCATGCGAGGCAATTATGCGTACCAGTTATCTTGGAAGTCGATTCCCGACTTTTCTGGTGCGATGTCGGTAGAAAATAAAGAATAAATAAACTGTGGATTGAAAAAACTGACATTCAACCTGTCCCTTAATATATAGAGCCCAGATATGACCTCAGTGACGTTGCCGCTGGTTATCAATCAGTGAAATTAATATGCTATGCAGAGTAAGTGCACAGCTGGCGTGTTCATTTTCAGGACCCGTCGCAGTCTAGTGTGTAAAAAAAAAGCAAATCGGTGAGACAAGAGAAACTGTATTATATATTGTAATTTCACCACCCCGTGGGCCGTCACACTTACACTTTTAGGGTCCGGTGCTTCCTGCATACGTGACGGTGAACTTACCCTGCGGCGCTCCGTGTTCTCCCCTGGCTCCCCTCAGAAGGCGAATAGTAAAACACACTTGTCGGCTTCTGGCCCTCTATTCTCCGTTGCTCACACTACACAGTAGTCCTATGCTGTAGCTCGGCACCCCGGGCCTCTTGTCGACCCTCGGAAGGCTTCTTGACGCCTCGCTCCAGCTCACAAAGGCACATACAAGTACAGGAGGCAGTGTCGGCGACGCGCGAGCTTTCTTCCCTCACCAGTGTTTTCCCGCCACTCTGTCTCCCAAACTGTTCCGCCACCAATCCCAGGGCTGCTACACGTCACGTGATACTCCCGAGCCCCAGGGTAGGCGGCCGGCGAGGTGACGTAGTGTGACGTCATCCTCCACTTCCGCTGGGACTCAGTTTGGGTATCTTCATGATCTTGCCCTCTCGTGACAATATATTATATATATATATATATATATATATATATATATATATATATATATATATATATATATATATATATATATATATATATATATATATATATATATATATATATATATATATATATATATATATATATATATATATATATATATATATATATATATATATATATATATATATATATATATATATATATATATATATATATATATATATATATATATATATATATATATATATATATATATATATATATATATATATATATATATATATATATATATATATATATATATATATATAT
>NC_087151.1:295000-317500 GCF_035594125.1 Scylla paramamosain | reverse complement strand
GATAGTTTCACCGCCAGACGAGCACTCGGTTGTTGTGTTGGCGTGACTTGGGCCGGCCACAGCTGGTGGTGAACCACACTCGGGCCGTGGTTGACTCGGGCCGTCCTTCACTCCCATGTCCTGGGTGGCCCTCCTTTTACTGGCCGGTAAAGGCACAGAGTCTTTCTCACGTCTCTTCTTCTCAGAGGACGACGATGACGAACGCCTTGGCGTTCCGTGAGCCTCGTTCTGGTCCGACATCGGTCTGAACAAAAAGAAACAGTACCGTGTCACATAAAAGCCTTTCAAACACACAAGGCGAACAATATATGTCCATGGATCATATATGTTACTTCCACCAAGAAGGGACGGTTCGTCGGAAGGTGAAGGCTTACCAGGCTACGTGGAAAAAGTCGGTGAAAGGTGAAAAACTAACTGGAGCAGGAGAGGTCTGGACTGCGTGGAGGCCAGCTGTGAACTGATGTGGAGCTGGTGGCGTGAGCGTCTCGTTGTCTACCTTGTGACGTCAGTTAAATGGTTGTGAAGTGAAATTAGATTTTCTCTCATATCAAGTTGAATTGGTTTAGCTCTCTCTCTGTCTCTCTCTCTCTCTCACGATTGATTCCAAAGGCCACAAAGATGATTAGCAGAGGTTTTCGTGAGTGTTTCTCCTGACAGTAATGTAGGAATGTTGTTAATTTGTCACTAAAACCATAAAAAACATCCTTAAAAACCTGTGCCACTTTGAATAGAGCCTTTTAAAAGCGTGTTTCTCCCATCAGTCGAGAAATGTAGTTATTTATTTACATTTTATACATAATACACACACACACACACACACACACACACACACACAGGTGGTCTGGCAGGGAAGTGTTATGAGAGATGTACAAACGCATAGCAAGGCAAGGCACACAGCTTTCACACTCACCTCACACTCACTCACAACACTCTTTCAACACCTTAACCTTTGTTGGGGAAGAGAAGCACTTAACCTTACAAATACACTTATTATAAGCTTATCTCTTACATATACCAAGACAAGGCACACAACTTTCACTGTTACTCTCACCCACAACAATCTTTCAATGCGTTAACCCTTGTTGGGGAAAAGAACCACTAAAATATTATCTCCTACAAATATATTTAAACACTCACTCAACATGCAACACCTTAGCCCTTGATGGAGACGAGAAGCACTCCTACCGAACCTTACAAAACCACTAATTAAAATCTTATCTCCTACATATACCAAAACACACAATTTTCACCCTCATTCACTCAGCACGCAACACCTTAGCCCTTGATGGAGACGAGAAGCACTCCTACCCTAATCTTACAAAATCACTCACTAAAATCTTATCTCCTAAATATACCAAAACAAAAACACACAATTTTCACCCTCATTCACTCAGCACGCAACACCTTAGCCCTCGATGGAGACGAGAAGCACTCCTACCGAACCTTACAAAACCACTAATTAAAATCTTATCTCCTAAATATACCAAAACCAAAACACACAATTTTCACCCTCATTCACTCAGCACTCAACACCTCAGCCCTTGATGGAGACGAGAAGCACTCCTACCCAGCCTTACAAAAGCACTCACTACAATCTTATCTCTACTTCATTTACCCATCCATACACCAACCTTGTAACTCCACACAAGACTCAAAGCACCACAGTCACCCACATCTATCTATGCCACAATGACTCTTGAAGCTGGTGGAGCACAGGGTGGACCGAAGGGCATCAGCTCCACACTCTGGGATGCCTGTGGGGGAGTTCATACAAGACCAGTGAGTACCTTTTCTGCATTCAGGCTCCCCTCCACCCTCTTGCACAGTACCTGAGGCCATGAGGGGGTGGTGAGAGGCTAAGAGGGTATGAGGGAGGAGGGAAGGGATGAAATTTGGTGAAAAACAGAGAACACATATGAGCAGGAAAATTGAAGTAGAGAAGAGGGAAAGGAAGAAAAGAGAAGAGATGAAAAGACAAAGAAGGAGAAAAGAGAGAAAACAGAATTATAAACACAATTTTTGACATCACATCTAAAAATCTCTCTCTCTCTTTAGTGCTCCTTAAAAAATTCTCTCTCTCTCTTTAGCTCCTTCAAAAATTCTCTCTCTTTAGGTCCTTCAACAATTCTCTCTCTCTCTTTAGCTCCTTAAAAATTCTCTCTCTCTCTCTCTTTACAGCACTCCTTCAAAAAAATACACTTGCTAAGAAGCTTTCACAAATATCCATGTATCACCTGCTGTCCAGATACTGCTCACCACACCCAATGAACATCAATACAGAACACACTCCAGCACCAGCAAGTCACACACCTCCAGGGATGCCCCACTGATGACATCCAGGAGGTCTTTCACACTGCCCCAGGACTTGGACATCTTGTGGCCGCCACCATCACCCTGGAGGCCATGCAGTAGCACAGTCTGGGGAGGGAGGGTCATATAACACAGGTGATATAACACAGGCAATACTGGTAACAATTAATATCAAGTTGCATAAGAGGAAGGAGAAGTAACAAGCAGGTAGTCAATTCTTTCAATCTATCACCATCTATAAACATTACTAGCCTTCTGAAACCTCCATCTTTTTATCAAACGATTAGTAATGCTAGAGTTTACAGTATTAACAGATATTTTAGTTATATACCAATGAAAATATGGACTAATTACACATCTACAATTAGTTACCGGAGTTTGTGATAATACATAAGACAAAGGAACAAAAACAAGATTAATAACAGAGAACAGAACCAGGAGACCAAGACCCAGACGACCTCACCTCAAAGGAAAGCCTCCTCATCAAGTCGAGTCCCAGCATGACCACCTGAGCCACCCAGAAGAGGATGCCGTGACCAGTCTTCAAGGTCGTTGCGTAGAAGCGAGCAAGGTCAGGCATGGTCTCTCCCCTCCCCTGACCCGGCCAGCCCAGCGAGGCAAAGGGAAACAGGCCAGAGGAGAAACAGGTGTCCAGATCTTCCTCCTGCTGGGTGGACATGGAGGTCAAGTGAGTGCCTGGGGAGGAGGACAGGGTGAAGACGGAAAGTTGCGATTATTAATGTAGCCGTCAAGACTTTTATTCATCTATTGCTACATGAAGTTTATTTTTTTAATGAGGGTTTGCGCACACACACACACACACACACACACACACACACACACACACACACACACACACACACACACTTTCTCTTTATCATCCTCTTCCTTCTCTTCTTTTCTTCTTCTATCTCCTCCTCCTCCTCCTTCTCCTTATATTCAGGTCAGGTCAGGTCATCCAATTAGAATAAAATCAGACAGACAGACAGAAACACACAGACACACACACACACACACACTTGAATGATATAAAATAATGCAGTTTTCCCTCACAGAAATATAGTAGGGTACCCAGAGTAGGTTAATTAAGGTGATACAGACAAGGACTGCACCTCAACTGTAGGGAAAAACTACAATTTGGTACAGCTTTGCCCCAAGGTAATACTGATAATAGGAACACACTAGGAGATACAACACAAAGAAAGTATATCAACTGAAGGAAAAACAATAAAAAAGTAAACATTTCTCTCATATATCAGACCATCCAAACTAACACTAGGTAAACACACACACACACCTTCCTTCTCCACAGCCTTCCGTCTTGCATCCTCCTCCGAGCAGCCGCCACCCACACCTCCTCGCCATCTGCTGCAGTGATGTGGTACACTGGCATTCTGTGGCCCCACCAGAGCTGCTGGGAGACACACCAGTTTGTGATGTTGTCCAGCTAGCTATGCCAAGCCCTCCTGTGCAGCTGTGGCACCAAGTTCAGACAGCCGCTCTGCACAGCCTCGGACGCCTCCTGTGCCAACTCCTTGCACCGAACGAACCTGTGTAGACATGAAAGTAAGCAAGCAAGTGTTTGTGGCTAATTATAATACTCAATATGCCAGTATCATCTTCAGCATCACCATCTGCTCACCACTGGGGCCTCAGCACGGGCTCAGTGACATCCTGCGTCCTGCTGCAGTGAGGCACCGTCATGGGGTGGGCGTGGCACCCTCTGTACAGCCCCAGTGCCGACAGGGCCGACGGCACTGCCCCTCGCGCCTCAAACCTCAGCAAACCCTGTGGGGGGAGTGAAGCCCTGTTATGCTTAATAGTGAGGACAGTAGTGATGATGCAGTTAATAGTTTAAGGCTTAATGAATGGTATTACTGCATCTTATAAACCACCACAGCTCAGTCTTTGTGGTGGTAAACAGTGCAGACAACAGTACTGCTACAGTTCATCATTAGCAAGACTTGACAAATACTATCATAGCTCAAGAACCACAATGAATATTATACACCTTTCACATATCTAAGGCCTATGCTCTGAAACATCTCAGCACCACTATTTCAAAAGGACTCTAGATGAAGCTACATAGGTTTTTAAGAATGTTTTTTAAAGTTCTAGTGACAGATTAACATTTGTATATTATTAACAGGAGAAACACTCTTGAGAACCTGGCTAGGTATCTCTGTGGCCTTGAAAAAATATTCCTGATGAAATAATACAGGTTTTCAAGAATGTTTTAATGGTTCTAGTGATAGATTAACAACATTTCTACATTATTAATCTTGAGAACCCAGCTAGGTATCTCTGTGGCCTTGAAAAATACTCCTGATGAAATAATACAGGTTTTCAAGAATGTTTTAATGGTTCTAGTGATAGATTAACAACATTTCTACATTATTAATCTTGAGAACCCAGCTAGGTATCTCTGTGGCCTTGAAAAAATACTCATCATGAAATAATACGGGTTTTCAAGAATGCTTTAATGGTTCTAGTGATAGATTAACAACATTTCTACATTATTAATCTTGAGAACCCAGCTAGGTATCTCTGTGGCATTGAAAAATACTCGTGATGAAATAATAAAGGTTTTCAAGAATGTTTTAATGGTTCTAGTGATAGATTAACAACATTTCTACATTATTAATCTTGAGAACCCAGCTAGGTATCTCTGTGGCCTTTGCAAATAGTCTTGGAGAAAGTGAAGTCCCTCCTCTATTACCTAATTAAGTCAGTACACCTGTTTAGTTACCCCTTCACCACCTACCTGAGTCTGCCAGTCTGTAAGCGAAGTCATACATCTTTCCGAAGCTGACCGGTTTGCTGTACCCCGGGACTGCGAGCTCCGTGGGTCCTGTCAGGTGCAGGTGGTCCACTTCAATGTCCGAGATGGCCGACTGAAAGCTGCAGCACCAGTTGACGAGAGCCTCCTTGCGGTACACCAGCCCAGCATCGTACAGACAGACAAATGCTTCCGTCACTGCGAGGAAAAGTGTTTTGGTGAAGTTTCTTGTTTGTGCGCACGCGTGTGTGTGTGTGTCAGAGGTTACAAGGACAGGTATGCTTACGGATGTACAGACAGACACACAGGCCAGCCTCTCGCTGCATCCATGGTAAACACAGCTGTCCCAGTCAAGTGAAGCCCCCAGATGCCGCAGTTGGTCGAATATCATTGTTCCTTCCTCCTCTTTCACACTTCACCAATAAACCTGCAAAAAAAGGAAAATTTGTCTTTTAAATATGTAAGTTTGTTGTACCCAGTCTACTGCCCAAGAAAACAGAAAACTGGGTAACTATTTTGACTGCATAGAAAAATTACATACACACATACATACACACACACACACACACACACAGTTTTGTATATTCATGTCTCTCTATCATTCTAGTTTTCTCAAGGCAAGACTCACTTCTGTCTGTCAAGGTCGTGTTTGGTGTTCCCCTGGGCGTCCCACAGGTGCCTCTCCACCACCACCTGTGTTGCTGACCCTGTGTGGTCTGCCCCTGGGATGAACACTGCCTCACCACGCTGCATCTGTGCCTGCATCAGAGAGAGAGAGAGAGAGAGAGAGAGAGAGAGAGAGAGAGAGAGAGAGAGAGAGAGAGAGAGAGAGAGAGAGAGAGAGAGAGAGAGAGAGAGAGAGAGAGAGAGAGAATATTAACATGGGACAGAAGGGGTTATTATTAAGTTAATTTTAATGAGAGAGAGAGAGAGAGAGAGAGAGAGAGAGAGAGAGAGAGAGAGAGAGAGAGAGAGAGAGAGAGAGAGAGAGAGAGAGAGAGAGAGAGAGAGAGAGAGAGAGAATATTAACATGGGACAGAAGGGGTTATTATTAAGTTAATTTTAATGTGAGAGAGAGAGAGAGAGAGAGAGAGAGAGAGAGAGAGAGAGAGAGAGAGAGAGAGAGAGAGAGAGAGAGAGAGAGAGAGAGAGAGAGAGAGAGAGAGAGAGAGAGAGAGAGAGAGAGAGAGAGAGAGAGAGAGAGAGAGAGAGAGAGAGAGAGAGAGAGAGAGAGAGAGAGAGAGAGAGAGAGAGAGAGAGAGAGAGAGAGAGAGAGAGAGAGAGAGAGAGAGAGAGAGAGAGAGAGAGAGAGAGAGAGAGAGAGAGAGAGAGAGAGAGAGAGAGAGAGAGAGAGAGAGAGAGAGAGAGAGAGAGAGAGAGAGAGAGAGAGAGAGAGAGATGGTTATGTTAGGTAAGTAATTAGTTACATAGATTGAGATAGATAGATCGATAAATGGTTAAACAGAAAGTTAAATAAACAGAGAGAGAGAGAGAGAGAGAGAGAGAGAGAGAGAGAGAGAGAGAGAGAGAGAGAGAGAGAGAGAGAGAGAGAGAGAGAGAGAGAGAGAGAGACTTAACCTAACTTAACCTAACTGAATTAATATAAACCTAACCTGATGGAAACAAATAAATGAAAATAAAAAGCTGCAGCCGGCCTCACCTTTATTGACAGGCGCCTTTTTTATGTTCATACACATTTCCCTGGTGGCACACGCTGCTAGCCGCCCCCTGGCCACGCCCCTCGCCACCTCACTCATGTACAGATCCATTGCCCCTTTAAAAAGCAACAAATTCACCCGTATATATAGTCTGACTCTGCGTTTGTTTACATTTCTCTGGGTCTCTGTCTGGGCTCAGGCCTGCAGGATGGGAGAATGATAGAAAACGAGAGATTTTCAGGCAAGACTAGTATAAGTTGAGGCTCTATTATAAAATACCGTGATACAATATTACTATTACTAATAATAATAATAATCATAATAATAATAATAATAGTAATAATAATAATAATAATAGTAATAATAATAATGAAAAACACACAATGCACATGATCGCAAGACCACTCCTGCACACACACACACACACACATACACACTGAACATTACCTATTCACTTGAGCACATACTTGGTCATCGTCTGAGTTTTGTAGATCATGATTGACAGAGACAGAGACAGAGAGACAGAGAGAGAGAGAGAGAGAGAGAGAGAGAGAGAGAGAGAGAGAGAGAGAGAGAGAGAGAGTACTAGTCATCTCTATCATTGAACATAAATTCCTAATATATGTAAAGGTTTGTGTATACTAACCTTACTTAATGTGTATAGATTTCTGAGCATATACCAGCATCTCTTATGAGTTTATGTGTGTATATCAGATTTAGCAAGTGTATGGATGCGTCTCTAAGTGTATCCCAGTATTTGTATACAAGTTTGTGTGTGTATACCAGACTTAGTAAGCGTGTGTGTGTTTCTAAGAATATACAACCAATAGCAAGTGTTTGTATATGTCTCTAAGTGTATACCTGTCTTAACTGTCTGTTTGTGCGTGTATACCAGCATTACATAGTGTTTGTAATGGTTGGTGTGTATACTAGTCCTTTTTAATTGTTACCAACTATCCCAGCCCCTCCAGACCCACCTGAGGCATACAGCGTCACCCCAGAGTACAGCCCCAGGTTGGTCTGGCTAGCCCCGATGACGATGAAAGCAGGAACCATCATTATCACCTGCTGTGATTGATGATGATGGCTTCTACACACACACACACACACAACCTCAGACAGCAATTCCTGGAAGAAGAGATGACAGAACAGCATGCCAGCCACAGCAAGAGCGAGTGCGTGAACAGCCACGGCCACCAACCAGTCAGTACTTCCCTAGCAGAAGAACGTGGCCCCCAGAGTCGACCAAGTGGTGAAGTCTGTGCTCAATATCCTTTATCATGACTCTCTCTCTCTCTCTCTCTCTCTCTCTCTCTCTCTCTCTCTCTCTCTCTCTCTCTCTCTCTCTCTCTCTCTCATCCACCATTAGCCAGTCTCCCTCTCCCTCTCTCACCATTGGTCAGTGGCCTGTACAGCAGACACCCAGTTGTCATGGTGAAGGGATTTTCTCCAAGTACTGTACCTCCATCACTCCCTCCAGGCTCCTCCCACTTTCCTCCAGTCACTATGTAAGCTTGATGATCAGCAGCTGTCCCTCTATACCACAAGCTTCACTCTGGGCAGCTCTCTGGAGGCCTCCGAACCTGTGGGTGTAAGGTTAGGTTAGGTTAAGTTAGGTTAAGTTAGGTTAGGCTAGGTTAGGTTAGGTTGGTTAGGTTAGGCCTGTGGATGGTGTGTGGAGGAGGACAGGACAAGGAGACCAGTGGGAAGGCTGTGGAAGGCCTGTGAATTTCAAGGTAATGCAACACCTCACACCAACAACACCAGAACAATGCCTCACCTAGCCACCTGCAGCCACATCACAGTCTCTCCCCCTCGTAGGTAATGGCAGCAGTGGTGGTGGTGGTGGTGGTGGTGTTGCAAGGAGGAGGCAAGGCACCCATGACTGGAAAAGGAGAGGTGAGTGCCTTGAGGCTGCAGGACGGGGTGTGCAGCTGTGTGGGAGACAAGAGGGTGGGTGAGAGGGAGTGGGCACATGGGAGAGAGTGAGTGTGTTCTATGGCAAGTTCTATATAGGATTTCAAGGGTGTTTTTGTATATGATAGGGAAAATATTAATACATACATACATACATACATACATACATACATTTTCATCTCCCAAGCACCCCTCTTCTCTCCTCCTCTTCCCTCTTCCCCTGTTTCATGCAAATAGGTCAACACACACACACATTCATAGAGGGATAGATATTAGCACAGCATGATTTAAACCACTAATATAACTATCAAACACACACACACACACACACACACACACACACACTTCTCCACAAATCTGAAGGCACTGTGGTTTCCAAGCCCTTAAAGTGAAAGAGTGTTGAGGGCATAATATTGCACCACTGCCAGCATGAACTTGTCACTAAAGCTGTCATGCGCCTCACACGCCTCCTGTCACCCGCTCATGCCAGCTGCCAATGCAGAACGCACCCTCCAGCACTCAATGTTTGGGACGATAGTTCTTTGTTAATGGAAGATAATTAGATTTTCTCTCATATCAAGTTGAATTGGTTTAGCTGACACTCTCTCTCTCTCTCTCTCTCTCTCTCTCTCTCTCTCTCTCTCTCTCTCTCTCTCTCTCTCTCTCTCTCTCTCTCTCTCTCTCTCTCTTTCACGATTGATTCCAAAGGCCACAAAGATGATTAGCAGAGGTTTTCGTGAGTGTTTCTCCTGTTAGTTATGTAGGAATGTTGTTAATTTGTCACTAAAACCATGAAAAACATCCTTAAAAACCTGTGCCACTTCAAATAGAGCCTTTTTAAAGCGTGTTTCTCCCATCAGTAGAGTAGAAATGTAGTTATTTATTTATATTTTATATATAACACACACACACACACACACACACACACACACACACACAGGTGGTCTGGCAGGGAAGTGTTATGAGAGATGTACAAACGCATAGCAAGGCAAGGCACACAGCTTTCACACCCACCTCACACTCACTCACAACACTCTTTCAACACCTTAACCTTTGTTGGGGAAGAGAAGCACTACTGCCTTAACCTTACAAATACACTTATTATAGCTTATCTCTTACATATACGAAGATAAAGCACACAAATTTCACCGTTACTCTCACCCACAACAATCTTTCAATGCGTTAATCCTTGTTGGGAAAGAGAACCACTAAAATATTATCTCCTACAAATATATTTAAACACTCACTCAACACTCAACACCTTAGCCCTTGATGGAGATGAGAAGCACTCCTATCCTAACCTTACAAGAGCACTCACTAAAATCTTATCTCCTACATATACCAAAACAAAAACACAATTTTCAGCCTCACTCACTCAACACACAACACCTTAGCCCTTGATTGAGATGAGAAGCACTCCTACCCTAACTTTACAAGAGCACTCATTAAAATCTTATCTCCTACATATACCAAAACACACAATTTTCACCCTCACTCAATCAACACTCAACACCTTAGCCCTTGACGGAGACGAGAAGCACTCCTACCCTAATCTTACAAGAGCACTCACCAAAATCTTATCTCTACTCCATTCATTGATCCATACACCAACCCAGTTACCCCACACAAGACTCAATGCACCACAAAGTTATACACATTCATCTATCTATGCCACACTGACTATTGAAGTTGGTGGAGCACAGGGTGAACCAAAGGGCATCAGCTCCACACTCTGGGATGCCTGTGGGGAAGTTCCTCCCTGATACCAGTGAGTACCTCTTCTGTATTCAGGCTCCCCTCCATCCTCTCACACAGTACCTGAGGGCATGAGGGGGTGGTGAGAGGACAAGAGGCTACGAGGGAAGGGATGAAATGTGGTGAAAAAACAGAAGAGAAAACAGATGAGCAGGAAAATGGAAGCAGAGAAGAGGAAAAGGAAGAAAAGAGAAGAGATGAAAAGACAAAGAAAGGGAGAAAAGAGAGAAAACAGAATTATAAACACAATTTTTGCCATCGCATCTAAAAATCTCTCTCTCTCTCTCTCTCTCTCTCTCTCTCCTCTCTCTCTCTCTCCTCTCCTCTCTCTCTCTCTCTCTACAGCGCTCCTTCAAAAAAATACACTTGCTAAGAAGCTTTCACAAATATTCATGTATCAACTGCTGTCCAGATACTGCTCACCACACCCAATGAACATCAATACAGAACACACTCCAGCACCAGCAAGTCACGCACCTCCAGGGACGCCCCACTGATCACATCCAGGGGGTTTATCACATTGCCCCAGGACTTGGATGTCTTGTGGCCGCCACCATCACACAGGAGGCCATGCAGCAGCACAGTCTGGGGAGGGAGGGTGATATAACATAGGTGATATAACACAGGCAATACTGGTAACAATTAATATCAAACTACGTAAGAGGAAGGAGAGGTAACACACAGGTAGTCAGTTCTTTCAATCTATCAGCATCTATAAACATTACTAGCCTTCTGAAATCTCCATCTTTTTATCAAACAATTAGTAATGCTAGAGTTTACAGTATTAACAGATATTTTAGTTATATATCAATGAAAATATGGACTAATTACACACCTACAATTAGTTACCTGAGTTTCTGATAACACATAAGACAAAGGAACAAAAACAAGATCAATAACAGAGAACAGGACCACAAAGAATGCATATCAACTGAAGGAAAAACAATAAAAAGTAAACATTTCTGCCATATATCAGACCATCCAAACTAACACTAGGTAAACACACGTACCTTCCTTCTGCACAGCCTTCCGCCTTGCATCTTCCTCCGAGCAGCTGCCACCCACACCTCCCGGCCGTCTGCTGCAGTGATGTGGTACACTGGCATTCTGTGGCCCCACCAGAGTTGCTGGGAGACACACCAGTCTGTGATGTTGTCCAGCCAGCTATGCCATGCCCTCCTGTGCAGCTGTGGCACCAGGTTCAGACGGCCGCTCTGCACAGCCTCAGACGCCTCTTGTGCCAACTCCTTGCACCAAACGAACCTGTGTAGACATGAAAGTAAGCAAGCAAGAGAGAGAGAGAGAGAGAGAGAGAGAGAGAGAGAGAGAGAGAGAGAGAGAGAGAGAGAGAGAGAGAGAGAGAGAGAGAGAGAGAGAGAGAGAGACTTAACCTAACTTAACCTAACCTAACTGAATTAATACAAACCTAACCTGATGGAAACAAATAAATGAAAATAAAAAGCTGCAGCCGGCCTCACCTTTCTTGACAGGCGCCTTTTTTTATGTTCATACACATTTCCCTGGTGGCACACGCTGCTAGCCGCCCCCTGGCCACGCCCCTCGCCACCTCACTCATGTACAGATCCATTGCCCCTCTAAAAAGCAACAAATTCACCCGTATATCAAGTCTGACTCTGCGTTTGTTTACATTTCTCTGGGTCTCTGTCTGGGCTCAGGCCTGCAGGATGGGAGAATGATAGAAAACGAGAGATTTTCAGGCAAGACTAGTATAAGTTGAGGCTCTATTATAAAATACCGTGATACAATATTACTATTACTACTACTACTACTAATAATAATAATAATAATAACAATAATAGTAATAATAATAATAATAATAATAATAATAATAGTAATAATAATAATAGTAATAATAATAATGAAAAACACACAATGCACATGATCGCAAGACCACTCCTGCACACACACATACACACTGAACATTACTTGAGCACTTACTTGGTCATCGTTTGAGTTTTGTAGATCGTGATTGAGGGTGATGCAACCACCCTCAATTATTCTCACTGTGTTCTCCAAATACTGGTTGCAAGATGTAGCAGTGACTGATGAGGATCTAAAACTATAATTATGTCATACGATAAGAAAAATTTAGGACACACACACACACTATCAGTCAAATAGCCTTTGAATCAGGAGTGCTTATACCTCATGTCTTAATATCGCTCTTTTTCCTAACAGTATACTGAGGTCGACAAACTGAAAGGCTTTGGAAGTGTCAACAAAGACTGATTTCCCTAATTAATTGCTTGGTATGTCAGTTACTTTGAATCGTCTTTTTGCCTGGTATATTTTGGACTCTAATTATTAATGCATCTGCTAGTCCATCATCACATTGTATCCAGCCACTTTGAAGCTTTCCTTAACTAAAAACATCACTCCTTTCTTGTTTGATCTTTTTCATAAGTTGTATCTATTTTGTTCAATGTTCTCTACTTGTAACTCATCACAATTTTATTTCTGTAAGGTGAATTATATCCAGACTCATCAGGATAAACATTTGGCTTAATCCCAAGATGAGGCTATTAATATTATTCTGCATCACACTCCATAGGGCTTCTTTCTCCTTCACTGTTTTCCAGCCCTCCCTCATGTTCAGGTACCACTTCCTCACTTTCTTGTCCAAAACTCTCCACTACAATATCTCCTGCTATTGTTCTTACCCTCATCTATTGCCTCTACATCCTCAGTTAGTTAACTCTTCCCTCTCCTCTTCAGTGAGTTAATATCTGTTAGCTCATCCTTAGCCAGCCTCCAGACAACTGCCAGAGTATCTTTCTGTGATTTAAATTAGATTCTTAACGGTCTGTGCCATTTACCTATGAATTTCCCTACCCTGTGATGAGATGGGTGTGTGGGTGATGGGATGTGTGAGTGACTGGGTGAGTGGGTGATGGGATGGGTGACAGTGAGCAGACTGGATGTGTGACTGACAGACTGACTGGATGGATGGTCAAGTTGCACAGATTGGATGAACAGACACACTCACTAACCTAAAGTGAAAAATAAATAAATAAAATATATATTACACAGTCCTTCACGCATAGTCTCTCTCTCTCTCTCTCTCTCTCTCTCTCTCTCTGTGGCTCCTGGTCCCCCCTTTTTTTCAAGCAAGGTATTATTCGCTCACAGGCGAGGGTGTCATGAGGCGCCACCTCACTCATTGTCGCCAGGTTGAGAGGTTGTGCAGAAATGTACTAAACCAGTGCATAAGGGAACGAATATATCCAAAATTCATACCCTCTTCAGTAATAATTAAACCAAAAAATAGTGAAAAATAAACCAAAACATATAAGAGTAAAGACTAAATAAAAAACAAGAGAAAAACACATAAGAATAAATAAAAAGCAGCCAAAAAATGTAATAAAAGTCAATTCCTTAAAAGAACCATTTCAAACAAAAAACTCAAATATATGTAAACCAAAACGCAAAAACAATTACGTAAACCCAAAACATTATATGTACGTAAACCCAAGAAATTGTATATACGCAAATGGAAAAAAATACGCACCTCCGCAAACCAAAAAAAAATATCCGTAAATCCTAAACCAAAAAAATCCGTAAAAGAAAAAAAAATCCGTAAAAGCAAAATACGTAAAACCAAAAAAAAAAATACGTAAACCAAAAAAATACGTAAAATAAAAAATATACGTAAAACCCCAAAAAGGGGAACCAATATCCAAAATTCATACCCTCTTCAGTAATAATTAAACCAAAAAATAGTGAAAAATAAACCAAAACATATAAGAGTGAAGACTAAATAAAAAACAAGAGAAAAACACATAAGAATAAATAAAAAGCAACCAAAAAATTTAATAAGTCAATTCCTTAAAAGAACCATTTCAAACAAAAAACCAAAACGCAAAAACAATTACGTAAACCCAAAACATTATATGTACGTAAACCCAAGAAATTGTATATACGCAAATGGAAAAAAATACGCACATCCGCAAACCAAAAAAAAATATCCGTAAATCCTAAACCAAAAAAATCCGTAAAAGAAAAAAATCTGTAAAAGCAAAATACGTAAAACCAAAAAAAAAAATACGTAAACCAAAAAAATACGTAAAATAAAAAATATACGTAAAACCCCAAAAAAATCCGTGGAAGTAAAAAAAATCGTAAAATCGTAAAACTAAAATAACCATAAAACCCAAAAAAATATTCATAAAACCAAAAAAATATCCGTAAAGATAAGAAAAAATATTCGTGAATCCAAAAAAATTGTAAAATCATAAAACTAAAACAAATAATCGTAACCAAAAAAAATATTCATAAATCCAAAAAAATATCCGTAAAGATAAAAAAATATACGTGAATCCAAAAAAATTGTAAAATTGTAAAATTAAAATAATCGTAATAATAATAATAATAATAATAATAATAATAGTAATAATAATAATAATAATAATAATAATAATAAAAATCGTAAAACTAAAAAATTCATAAAACCAAAAAATATAAATAAATAAAACCAAAATATTCGTAAATCCCTAAAATACTTGTAAAATTATAAAACAAAAATATTCACAGAACCAAGAAAATATTCACAAAACCAAAAGAAATATTTAAAAAATGATAAAATACATATACTTGTAAAAGCAAGCCACCAAAAAAAAAAAAAAAACATAGGACACCAAAAGTACAATAATGACACCAAAAGTACATTTGTAATACTAAAAATACACAGCTGATACCAAAAAATAAACAAACATTCATAAAACCAAACAAATACATACAAATAAAAAATAAAAACTTTGAAAGACCCCAGATAATAAAACTAGAATGGGTATTGATGCGGAGAAAAAAGTGTGAAATACTGGTAAAAACAGACAAAACCACACGCCACAAACACTGACCACAGCAACGAATGAATAAACATGAATATCAAGTTAACGTAAATATAACTAAATTTAGTACAAAAAGAGAAAATAATTACCGTAATGGAAGCTTCCTGACGGTCACTCCCACCACGGCCCCACGAGGGAACGACCGGGCCTGCCGCTGTCCACCCAGGTCCCCCGCCAGAACTAAAGAAAGGGGAAGGAACTGGGCACACAAGGTGCATTAGACATGCATGGCCTAGCAGGTAAAATAGCTAAATATATAAAAATCCTAAGTCAGAATACAGATCGCTAGGACTTACAGATGTACACACATGGCATACACCTGTGCATCCTAGAAAGCTGCAAGAGCTGACAATACATAGCTAAATCCTGAGTTAAAAACTGTCACAACATGCAGATGTACACTCCAGGCATACACCTGCACATCACAACAGCTGCAAAAGCTAAATATATAATATCAATCCTAGACTGTATATATAACATATATATTACATATATTAAAAAAATATACATATATATAGGTATATATATACTGATATATTTATAAAAAGCTAAATATATCAATCAATCAATCCTAGAAAATGTATATATAACATATATATTACATATATTAAAAAAATATACATATATATAGGTATATATATACTCTGATATATTTATAAAAGCTAAATATATCAATCCTAGACAATGTATATTTAACATATATTATGTATATTGAAAAAATATACATATATATAGGTATATAATATACACAAATTATTTAATCATCTAATGCAAAGTCTATATATATATAAACATGATATATATATATACACAAGTTATATAATCCCACTAAAGCAAAAATGTATACATATATAAGTATTATAAATAATACATATATATACATACACATACATTTATTAATAATTATCTAACCCCCCGCCGGCAGGGTTGCCAACCCGACCGGCCCGCTGCCGCTGGAACATCTTCTTTCTGGGAGAGAAAAGGGAGAAAAAAGGGCGCACTCTAGGTGCATTATACATCCTGACATAAATGTAGCTAAGACATACATGAAATGAAATAAATATATATATATCAATAATCCTATCCTAAACCAAGCCGATCGGCTGACCAGGCCGACCGGCTTACCTGTTGCTGCTACTACTGCAATCGCGCCTTCGCTGCCATCGCGCCTTCCCTCCATCTCCCCTCGCGCCTGCCACACACTAGCTAGGAAAGGGAAGAAAGGCGCGCACAGCGGCGCTACATGCCTAACGGGTTAAGGTAGCTAAGACATAAATAAATAATTGATACACACATCAGATATACGTCTTAAGGACGTATATCAAAATATATGCATCAAAAAAAATATATGGATCACTATATATATGCATATATCCGGAAATATATACATATACATTACGCGATCCTACCAAAAAAAAAATCATACCTGCCAGTCGGATGGCTAGTCCGACTGGCATACCGGCGGCGACATCTTCTTCTTCTGCAACCAGGAACCCGGAACATCTTCTTTCTGGGAGAGAAAAGGGAAAAAAGTGCACCCGAAGGTGCATTATACATCCTAACAAGCATGTAGCTAAGACATATATATATATATATATAAAAAAAAAATATATATATCACACCTAACCTAAACCTGACCGGTCGAGTGGTCAACTCGACCGGTGTACCTTATACCTGTGGCTCCCGCGTTGCCGCAGCAAGTGGAAACAGACAGCAGACCACAGCCGTCCTCCCATGGCAGCCTGGAAGAAAAGGACCCGTTGAGAAAACATGGCTATGCGTCCATTGCCTATAAAGAAAAGGCTGCCATCAGTCTGAGTAACAGAAGACAACCTTGCCTATCCTGACCAGATGGCCTCACCGACAACACCACCATGCAAACAAAATGACCATCAAGGCAACAATTCACACCAAAAAAAAAACCCTGGCAACAATAACTGCCAGAGGGCGAACCTCCCGCGTCAGAGGAAGCATTACAACAACAACAGTTAAAACACAAACAAACATTTATTTCATTGTCTGCTGTTTCTTCATAGATACATTTACATTAAAGAGACCTAGATGACTGAAGCAGAAGTCTTCACTCTTGGCTGAGGGTGAAATGTTCCTCTTCTCTCTTGTGGACACCTGTGGGAACCATTACCAAACAAAACAAAGCAGTATTAAGCCAAACACCAAAAAAAAAATATATGTAGAAGTCTTCATTCTTGACTGAGGGTGAAATGTTCCTCTTCTCTCTTGCGGACACCTGTGAGAACCCTTACCAAGCAAAACAAAGCAGTATTAAGCCACCCAAAAAAAAAAAAAAAAAAAATTAACAAAACCGCGAAATATAACATCAATAAACTTAATATATAAATAAAACATGTAATTTATCAATAAATTTGCAAAAAAAATTATTTTCCCTCCCACCAATAAAATAATTAAATAAATCAAATAAGCTGTAAAAGAAAAATAATAAATATTTATGTTAGTATATTTGTTATTATGTTAGTATATTTGTTAGAGCCAGTAGTAGAAAATTACCACCACCACCACCACCACCACCACCACCACCCTAACTACATTCATTGTTTCTATAATGCCCTGTATATTGATAAAGTACTACTACTACTACTACTATTACTACTACTACTACCACCACCACCACTATAGAATCTTCTGTGGTCTTGTATATTTCTTGCATTCCAAACACACTTCTGAAAAGAGAACACACACACACACACACCACACACACAAATAAAATAATATAATAAGAATATAATAATCTAGCACTCTTAATAATAATTATCTATCTTAATCTCACTCTTAATCTCACTCTTACTAATAATTATCTATCTCTGTATATATCTATCTAACTAACACTCTTAATAATAATTATCTATCTATCTTAATCTCACTCTTACTAATAATTATCTATCTCTGTATCTATCTATCTCTTTATCTCTTTACTTTGCCGGTAACCAAGATTATTTGCAGCACATTCCAGGATGGTGTGGGCCTGTTTCTGCTCCGTCATCTTTCTTCACTGTTCCTCACCATCACCTTCCTTCCAAGGTATCTGCAAATAACAGGGAAAATTAGAAGAGTTGGTCATATTTCCTCCACCCACCCTGCCCTTCCTTATATATATATATATATATATATATATATATATATATATATATATATATATATATATATATATATATATATATATATATATATATATATATAATTTTTATATTTTTTTTATGTAGGAGTGACACTGGCCAAGGGCAACAAAAATCTAAGAAAAAAAAAAGCCTACTGAAATGCCAGTCCCATAAAAGGGTCAAAGCAGTGGTCAAAAATTGGTGGATAAGTGTTTTGAAACCTCCCTCTTGAAAGAATTAAAGTTGTAGGAAGGTAGAAATACAGAAGCAGGCAGGGAGTTCCAGAGTTTACCAGAGAAAGGGATGAATAACTGAGAATACTGGTTAACTCTTGCATTAGAGAGGTGGACAGAATAGGGGTGAGAGAAAGAAGAAAGTCTTGTGCAGCGAGGCTGCGGAAGGAGGGGAGGCATGCAGTTAGCAAGATCAGAAGAGCAGTTAGCATGAAAATAGCGGTAGAAGACAGCTAGATATGCAACATTGCAGCGGTGATAGAGAGGCTGAAGACAGTCAGTTAGAGGAGAGGAGTTGATGAGACGAAAAGCTTTTGATTCCACCCTGTCTAGAAGAGCAGTATGAGTGGAATCCCCCCAGACATGTGAAGCATACTCCATATAAGGCCCTTGTACAGAGTTAGCAGCTGGGGGGGTGAGAAAAACTGGCAGAGACATCTCAAAACACCTAACTTCATAGAAGCAGTTTTAGCTAGAGATGAGATGTGAAGTTTCCAGTTCAGATTATAAGTAAAGGACAGAGCGAGGATGTTCAGTGTAGAAGAGGGGGACAGTTGAGCGTCATTGAAGAGGGGATAGTTGTCTGGAAGTTTGTGTCGAGTTGATAGATGGAGGAATTGAGTTTTTGAGGCATTGAACAATACCAAGTTTGCTCTGTCCCAATCAGAAATTTTAGAAAGATCAGAAGTCAGGCGTTCTGTGGCTTCCCTGCGTGATATGTTTACCTCCTTAAGGGTTGGACATCTATGAAAAGACGTGGAAAAGTGCAGGGTGGTATCATCAGCGTAGGAGTGGATAGGACAAGAAGTTTGGTTTAGAAGATCATTAATGAATAATAAGAAGAGAGTGGGTGACAGGACAGAACCCTGAGGAACACCACTGTTAATATATTTAGGAGAAGAACAAGGACCGTCTACCACAGTAGCAATATCACGGTCACAAAGGAAACTTAAGATGAAGTTACAGAGAGAAGGATAGAAACCGTAGGAGGGTAGTTTGGAAATCAAAGCTTTGTGCCAGACTCTATCAAAAGCTTTTGATATGTCCAAGGCAACAGCAAAATGGGTTCAATTTTAATAGTAATGTCGAGGCAATATATAAAAAAGTTAATTCTAGAATGCATTTCATGAGGAAACTTAAGAAACTTAAGATTAACACTAAAATTATGCAGTTATTCTATACAGCAGTAGTGCAGTCAGTCATTTCATTTTCCATCACATGTTGGTATGGTAATTGTAGCTCTGATTCTAAAAATAAACTAACCCGATTAATCAAAAACTGTGCAAAATTAGGCGTAAAAAATATCAATTCATTGATGGATATATACAGAAAGTTCTCTCCACAAAGATGCGAAGTAATTATCAATGAGGTAACACATCCACTGAATGGCCATTACCAAAAGTTACCCTAAGGGAAAAGGCTGAGATCATCAAAATGTAAAACAGCCCGATTGTGTAAGTCCTTTGTGCCGGCAAGTATCACAATTTTAAATAATGGCCCTCTCAACATATCATAGCTAACTATACTAAGACTTGGGAACCAGTTACCAGTTATCTTTTTATGTACCAGTTATCTTTTTATGTTTTAATCGTGTGAGTATGAATATTTTAGATTAATAAGACCTGTTAGTTTTAGACCTTGTATGAAAGATTCAATCTTTTATCAAAACACACAAGACAAATTTCATGTATGTTACGTGACCAATAAATAAATATTATTATTATTAAAAGTTTCAGCAAAATCTCTAAAAGAGGATGACCAAGACTCAAACTTTTAATAATAATAACAAACTTTTAATAATAATAAAACAAACTTTTAATAAATAATAATAATAATCATAATATTTATTTATTGGTCACGTAACTTACATGAAATTTGTCTTGTGTGTTTTCATAAAAGATTGAATCATTCATATATATATATATATATATATATATATATATATATATATATAATATATATATATATATATATATATATATATATATATATATATATATATATATATATATATATATATATATATATATATATATATATATATATATATATATATATATATATATATATATATATATATATATATATATATATATATATATATATATATATATATATATATATATATATATATATATATATATATATATATATATATATATATATATATATATATATATATATATATATATATATATATATATATATATATATATATATATATATATATATATATATATATATATATATATATATATATATATATATATATATATATATATATATATATATATATATATATATATATATATATAAGCCTTCCATCAGCAGAATCTCATGCACTTTATATTTCTGCCCAGAACCATGCCAAGTCAGTTCTCCAACCAGCCAAAAACTCCTTCATTAACAGAAAGTGTCAAAATCTTTCAAGATCTAACTCCCCTCGTGACTTCTGGCATCTAGCCAAAAAATATCTCCAATAACTTTCCTTCTTCTTCTTCCCCTCCTTTATTTCAACCAGAAGGCACCAATGCCATCACATCTATTTCTAAGGCTTATGGACCTGATGGGGTCCCTCCTATTGTTCTCCGAAACTGTGCCTCCGTGCTTGCACCTTGCCTAGTCAAACACTTTCAGCTCTCTGTCAACATCTACCTTACCTTCTTGCTGGAAGTTTGCCTACATTCAACCTGTTCCTAAAAAGGGTGACCGTTCTAATCCCTCAAACTACCGTCCTATTGCTTTAATTTCCTGCCTATCTAGAGTTTTTGAATCTATCCTCAACAGGAAGATTGTTAAACATCTATCACTTCACAACCTTCTATCTGATCGCCAGTATGGGTTCCGTCAAGGCCACTCTACTGGTGATCTTCTGGCTTTCCTTACTGAGTCTTGGTCATCCTCTTTTAGAGATTTGGGTGAAACTTTTGCTGTTGCCTTGGACATAATAAAAGCTTTTGATCTTTTGATAGAGTCTGGCACAAAGCTTTCATTTCCAAACTACCCTCCCACGGTTTCTATCCTTCTCTCTGTAACTTCATCTCAAGTTTCCTTTCTGACCGTTCTATTGCTGCTGTGGTAGACGGTCACTGTTCTTCTAAATCTATTAACAGTGGTGTTCCTCAGGGTTCTGTCCTGTCACCCACTTTCTTCTTATTATTCATCAATGACCTTCTAAACCAAACTTCTTGTCCTATCCACTCCTACGCTGATGACACCACCCTGCACTTTTCCGCATCTTTTCATAGACGTCCAACCCTTCAGGAGGTAAACATTTCATGAAGGAAAGCCACAGGATGCCTGACTTCTGATCTTTCTAAAATTTCTGATTGGGGCAGAGCAAACTTGGTATTGTTTAATGCCTCAAAAACTCAATTCTCCATCTATCAACTCAACACAACCTTCCAGACAACTATCCCCTCTTCTTCAATGACACTCAACTGTCCCCCTCTTCCACACTGAACATCCTCGGTCTGTCCTTTACTTATAATCTGAACTGGAAACTTCACATCTCATCTCTAGCTAAAACAGCTTCTATGAAGTTAGGCATTCTGAGATATCTCTGCCAGTTTTTCTCACCCCCCCCAGCTGCTAACTCTGTACAAGGGCCTTTTTTTTTAAGTAGGAGTGACACTGGCAAAGGGCAACAAAAATCCAATAAAAAAAATGCCCACTGAAATGTCAGTCCCATAAAAGGATCAAAGCAGTGGTCAAAAATTGATGAATAAGTGTCTTGAAACCTCCCTCTTGAAGGAATTCAAGTCATAGGAAGGTGGAAATACAGAAGCAGGCAGGGAGTTCCAGAGTTTACCAGAGAAAGGGATGAATGATTGAGAATACTGGTTA
>NC_087151.1:280000-282500 GCF_035594125.1 Scylla paramamosain | reverse complement strand
TGGACGACTCGTGTTCCCTCCTGGTGGTCAGTGGAGAGCCGTGGGAGGGCGGGCGTGGATGGCGGAGCAACAGGGAAAGAAGGTGGAGGCTTTCATCCACTTAGCGCCTCCCTCTACCCATCTCCCCTTTCATCTGGTAACACTGGTGGTCTTGGCTGGCAACACTGACACACACGCAAAACTCCTGTAGTGTTCTATACGTCAAGGTCACGCAGGCAAACAGACCACAGCCTTGGGTTTGCTGTGGTGTGCGGCCGCGGCTGTGCTAAGCGAGAGTCAAGGCCAGACTAACTGCTTCACCTGACCTGACTCTGAGTCTGGCTAGCGGCTGGCCACTCCCTGCACTCTACTTCTGGTAACACTGCACGCAACACAATCTGCAACAATAGACAAACACGTTAATGATAAGAAATAGCGAGAGAGAGAGAGAGAGAGAGAGAGAGAGAGAGAGAGAGAGAGAGAGAGAGAGAGAGAGAGAGAGAGAGAGAGAGAGAGAGAGAGAGAGTGTGTGTGTGTGTGTGTGTGTGTGTGTGTGTGTGTGTGTGTGTGTGTGTGTGTGTGTGTGTGTGTGTGTGTGTGTGTGTGTGTGTGAGAGAGAGAGAGAGAGAGAGAGAGAGAGAGAGAGAGAGAGAGAGAGAGAGAGAGAGAGAGAGAGAGAGAGAGAGAGAGAGAGAGAGAGTGTGTGTGTGTGTGTGAGTGTGTGTGTGTGTGTGAGTGTGTGTGTGTGTGTGTGTGTGTGTGTGTGTGTGTGTGTGTGTGTGTGTGTGTGCCTGTGAGAGAGACAGAGAGAGAGAGAGAGAGAGAGAGAGAGAGAGAGAGAGAGAGAGAGAGAGAGAGAGAGAGAGAGAGAGAGAGTGTGTGTGTGTGTGTGTGTGTGTGTGTGTGTGTGTGTGTGTGTGTGTGTGTGAGAGAGAGAGAGAGAGAGAGAGAGAGAGAGAGAGAGAGAGAGAGAGAGAGAGAGAGAGAGAGAGAGAGAGAGAGAGAGAGAGAGAGAGAGAGAGAGAGAGAGAGAGAGAGAGAGAGAGAGAGAGAGAGAGAGAGAGAGAGAGAGTGTGTGTGTGTGAGAGAGAGAGAGAGAGAGAGAGAGAGAGAGAGAGAGAGAGAGAGAGAGAGAGAGAGAGAGAGAGTGTGTGTGTGTGTGTGTGTGTGTGTGTGTGTGTGTGTGTGTGTGTGTGTGTGTGTGTGTGTGTGTGTGTGTGTGTGTGTGTGTGAGAGAGAGAGAGAGAGAGAGAGAGAGAGAGAGAGAGAGAGAGAGAGAGAGAGAGAGAGAGAGAGAAAGTATGCATTACTCCGCCGTGGGTGGCTTAGGGCGGCAGGGGCAGGGGGCGGGCCAGGTGGTTGAGCACGTGGAAGGTGGGCTGGCTGGCTGCACAGCATCTCCATCATCAGATTTCTTCCCGGGAGAGCAGCGCCGCGCCCCTCCCTCACTCTGCGCCTCCACTATGCACCACACTCCACAGGCACCGCACGCTGGCACGGCAGCAGCAGCAGCAGCAGCAGCAGCAGCAGCAGCAGGTCCGCGGGGCAGCAACAGTCACTCAGGGCTGCAAGGTTGGCACTTTGTCAACAAAGAGTGAGAGGCAGGCGGCGGCGGCGGGAGCCACACCCACGTTCTTCACCTCTCCATTGCTCTGCCTCTCTAGATAATCAAAGGTCCCGCCCCGTCCCGCCCCCCACCGCGCCGCCCCGCGCCTCATTGGCCCGCGACGCGAGCCCCGCCGCGGCCGCCGCTGCTCATTGGCTGGCCGTGGCGGGACGACTGAATGACAAACAGGGTTTCGATGAGTGTCTATTTCATGGAGTTATTTGGGTTCATATAAAGTTTTTCTGGGCTTTGTGTCAAGTTTATCATCAACAATGTGGTACTTAACACTGCTGGAGGGATCTACCGGGGCGCCGCGGCCACCACCGCCCCTCGCCGCCTGCGTCAGAGTGTTAGGCCCACGCGCACACAAACACACACACACACGGTGTCAGTCATATAATAATAATAAAAATAAACGGTTTTATTGTTGAGGCAGTTGAGGCAGGGCGAGACGCGTCAGGCGGCAGCATGTGTCTGAGGCGTGGATGATGCAGTAGTCCACTTGCAAACTTCTCCAGAGCCTCTCGGTGCCTGGTGGATAGTCTGGACAGACTCAGGGTGGTCAGGGCTTCTTCATAGGTGGCCCCTCGCACCGTATGCGATGAAATTATTCTTCACATTGCCAAAACTCTTCTTTCAAAAGACACATAGAAATGCGAAGGTGGCGGAAAACGTGAAAGCCGTCGCAAGAGGAGTGGGTCTACAGCAGAACAACCAACTGGATGAGCTCCTGGAGGAAGCCCGAGCCGTAGTAGTAGTAGTAGTAGTAGTAGTAATAGTAGTAGTAGTGGTGGTGGTGGTAGTAGTAGTAGTAGTAGTAGTAGTAGTAGTAGTAGTAGTAGTAGTAGTAGTAGTAGTAGTAGTAGTAGTGGTGGTAGTGGTAGTAGTAGTAGTAATAGTAGCAGTAGTAGTAGT
>NC_087151.1:265000-277500 GCF_035594125.1 Scylla paramamosain | reverse complement strand
TACCTACAGCTGTACATGCTGCGCAGACTCAGGTCGCTGGGGACGCCGACAGATGAGTTAAGGGGGGTGTACCTCACCTTCATCCTCCCCAAACTCATGTACGCCTCCCCAGCGTGGTCCTCCTCCCTCACACACACTCAACAGCTACAGCTAGAGAGTGTGCAGAAAAGGGCGTGCAGGGTCATCCTTGGCCCTGCATACACCACCTATGAAGAAGCCCTGACCACCCTGAGTCTGTCCAGACTATCCACCAGGCACCGAGAGGCTCTGGAGAAGTTTGGAAGGGGACTGCTGCATCATCCACGTCTCAGACACATGCTGCCGCCTGACGCGCCTCGCATTGTTAAGTTTTTCCCCATCCCCTATGTACATTTTCAGTTTGTTAACTGCCTAAATAACAAACCGTTTATTATTATTATTATTATTATTATTACACACACACACACACACACACACACACGGGGAAGGGAAGATCTGCGCATAACTTACAAAGAGAAAGAGAGAGAGAGAGAGAGAGAGAGAGAGAGAGAGAGAGAGAGAGAGAGAGAGAGAGAGAGAGAGAGAGAGAGCACCCACGTAATTCACTCGGTAGTAGTTGGAGTCCCGCTAAGTGTTATTGACTGGAGTGAGGCAAAGTTTTAAGCTTGGATTATTAAACTTAAGTCACACTCACTTCCCACACACTAAAGTCCTGCCGATAATTCCTCTCTCTCTCTCTCTTTTTTTACTTTAATGCTTCAACTCCAGAGAGAGAGAGAGAGAGAGAGAGAGAGAGAGAGAGAGAGAGAGAGAGAGAGAGAGAGAGAGAGAGAGAGAGAGAGAGAGATTGACATTGGCTTTGTTCTCTCTCTCTCTCTCTCTCTCTCTCTCTCTCTCTCTCTCTCTCTCTCTCTCTCTCTCTCTCTCTCTCTCTCGTAAGGGTGAGCTAACCTAAACTTCTGACCTTTCTCATTCCCTAAAGACACACACACACACACACACACACACACACACACACACACACACACACACACATAATAACCTTTGAATCTTTACCTTATCCGCAGCTCAGATCTTCCTTCCCTCTCCTCCTCTTCCTCTTCTTCCTCTTCCTCTTCTTCTACTTCTTCTTCCTCTGCCCACTCACGTCAACTCAGCGCCTGCGAGAGAGAGAGAGAGAGAGAGAGAGAGAGAGAGAGAGAGAGAGAGAGAGAGAGAGAGAGAGAGAGAGAGAGAGTGAGTGTTGTGTGGAATGATGCTTCGAAAAATTGAAGACGAAGCGAATCGGGTTGAAATGATACGAGTGAATGGTGGGTCGTTTGTTTGTTTGTTTGTTTGTTTGTTTGTTTGAGTGTTTGTTTTATTGTTGCTGTTGTTGTTATTACGGACTTCTGATATTGGTGCTACTACTACTACTACTACTACTACTATTCTCCCGTTATTAGTACTACAGCTGTTCTTACTACTACTACTACTGCTACTACTACTACTACTACTACTACTACTACTACTACTACTACTACTACTACTATTCTCCCGTTATTAGTACTACAGCTGTTCTTACTACTACTACTACTACTACTACTGCTACTACTACTACTACTACTACTACTACTACTACTTCCCATACATTTTCTCTCCATGGAATTAGGAAAGGAGCAGGTAAGAAGATCAGAATGAAGGAAGGAAGGAGGGAAGGAAGGAAGGAAGGAAGGAACACAAAGATAGAAGGAAAAAAGAAAGACAATTTGATTATAAAAATTAGGGAAAGAGCAGGTAAAGATAAAGATGAGAAGGAAGGAAGGAAGGAAGGAAGGAAGGAAGGAAGGAAGGAAGGAAGGAAGGAAGGTGTAGTGGAGATAAAAATCAAAGGAGCATCTTCCGATCTAGCTCAAACACCCCAGTTAATTAAGAGATGAAAACTTCTCTCTCTCTCTCTCTCTCTCTCTCTCTCTCTCTCTCTCTCTCTCTCTCTCTCTCTCTCTCTCTCTCAACTTTTTTTCTGTTATAACTTAATTTTCTTAATCTTTTGTAATGGGAGAAGTCTGCTTGGAAGAGGAGGAGGAGGAGGAGGAGGAGGAATAAAGTGATGAATGGTGGTGGTGTTGGTGGTGTTGATGATGGTGATGTGATATGGTGGAAATAAAAGAGAGAGAAAGAAATGCTGAAAAAAGAGGAGTATAATGTGTACTGTAACTAACGTGAGAGAGAGAGAGAGAGAGAGAGAGAGAGAGAGAGAGAGAGAGAGAGAGAGAGAGAGAGAGAGAGAGAGAGAGAGAGAGAGAGATAATGGAGTGGTGTTGTAGAGGTGTTTACAGTAGGCGAGACGAAAAGATGTTATTTCTGGATCTGGGAAACCCGTGAACTGTGATGCTGTGTGTGACGGTAGCAGGAGGAGGAGGAGGAGGAGGAGGAGGAGGAGGAGGAGGAGGAGGAGGAGGAGGAGGAGGAGGAAAAGTATTATATGAAAACAAGCATCACCATACGTATTCTCTCTCTCTCTCTCTCTCTCTCTCTCTCTCTCTCTCTCTCTCTCTCTTTAAAGCTATCAACGGAAACGTGTGTGTGTGTGTGTGTGTGTGTGTGTGTGTGTGTGTAAAACATTTTATATAATTCATCTTGTTGCTCTCTCTCTCTCTCTCTCTCTCTCTCTCTCTCTCTCTCTCTCTCTCTCTCTCTCTCTCTCTCTCTCTCTCTCTCTCTCTCTCTCTTCGTCTCTCTCTCTCTCTCTCTACCTATCTATCTATCTGTTCCGCTCTGCTCTGCTTTGTTCAGCTTTCCATCCCAGAGAGAGAGAGAGAGAGAGAGAGAGAGAGAGAGAGAGAGAGAGAGAGAGAGAGAGAGAGAGAGAGAGAGAGAGAGAGAGAGTTTCAGACATTTTCATTCAGCCTCAACAAAATGTCGCTTTTCAGCAATCACATTTCAGCGGCTGGCTAAACTCACGCGCCGGACGGTAAGGGGGGAGAGAGGGAGAGTGGGGAGGGAGGGAGGGAGAGAGAGGTGGGGGAGGGGGAGGCGGGAAGCGAATAAGTGGTGTTCTGGTGAATGCGTGATGAATGAAAAGGAATGAAAGGAATGCGCTCTCTCTCTCTCTCTCTCTCTCTCTCTCTCTCTCTCTCTCTCTCTCTCTCTCTCTCTCTCTCTCTCTCTCTCTCTCTCTCTCATTGTGATTAAAGAAAACAAAAAACGTGAATTATGGAAAGGAAAGAGGAAGGAAAATAAAATAAAATAAAATAAAAGGAAGAGGAAGAAGGAAGGAAAAAAAATATTGTGTTCTGTTTCCTCCCTTTCATCCTTTTATTTACATACAGTGCTCGCCATAAACATTGTCGCGGGAGACCACGGTGTCCGTTTCAATGATCAAAACGCGCGCGGTTTCCTTGGCGGGCCTCGGGTGCTTTAAATTCAGTTATCACACATCTGGCACCTCACCCGGGGTGTTGGGCAGCTTGCTAAGGCGGGAAGAAGTGACAGGCGCCTGTCAATCACTCTGATTGGGGGCTGTTTTGTTGCTGTCCTCCCGCGCCACCCCCACACTGGCTTGCAGTTACTCTCCTGTTTAGCTGTTGTCCTGCACAATGGTGCGCTACCAGATGTTGTCACGGGATGACATCGTAGCCATCTCATCTCTCCACAAGGCTGGGCACTCCACACGGGCTATCTCTGACCAGACGGGTGTCAGTGTCCGTCAAGTTCAACGATACGTGAGGCGCATGGCTGAAATGGGCGGCAACAAAATACCCGCGAAGAGGAAACCACCAGGAAACACCCGCAAAACTTCCCTACGAACCCTGAGGGTGGTACACCTTGAACTTGAACGCAATCCACGAGTATCAGCCAGAAAAATAAGGGAAGACAACTTTGGATTGCTGAGTAATGTGTCTGTGAGGACATTATCGCGCCGTATCCACGACGACCTCCAGTACCTGAGTTATGCAGCGCGCCCCAAGCCTGTGGTTTCTGTAGCCCAGCAAGAGAAGAGACTTGCATTTTGTGACAGGATGAAGGACTGGACTATCGAGCAGTGGCGTGGCGTGCTGTGGAGCGACGAGTCAAGATTCAAAGTGACAGCCAGCAGTCAAGGTCGCGTGTACCGGCGCCCAGGCAGCGATCCCCTTGACCCCCGCTACACTGCTCCTGCCGTCAGGTTCCCTGATTCGTTGATGGTATGGGGATGCTTTTCCTACCATGGGGTGGGGAGCCTCGTGGTGTTACCCAAGAACACCACAATGAATCAGGGGAATTAAATTTAAAGCACCTGATGCCCGCCAAGAAAAGCGCGCGCGTTTTGATCCTTCAAACGGATACCGTTTTCTCCGCCGACAATGTTTAGGACGACCACTGTATTGTAGTTTGCATTATGTCCTTTATTCCTCCTCGTCTTTATTTATCATCTTCATTTACCCTCATTCATAAATTTAAGCTGCTCTCCTCCACTTCCTTCTCCTCCTCCTCCTCCTCCTCCTCGTTTATCTTCCTCCCCATTATCATATTTCTCTCTCTCTCTCTCTCTCTCTCTCTCTCTCTCTCTCTCTCTCTCTCTCTCTCTCTCTCTCTCTCTCTCTCTCTCTAACCGACTTCTAATCTACTTCTTTCCCCATTTCCCAATAAGCAAGTGATGTTTTGGAGGAGGAGGAGGAGGAGGAACAAGAACAAGAACAAAAACAAAAAAAAATAATATGAGGAAGAGGAAGAAGAGGAAGAAGAAGAAAAGGAGGAGGAGGAAGAACAACAGAAACAAGAGCAAAAACAAAAAAGGAAACAAGAACGAAACGAAGAAGAAAATTAAGAACAAAAGAAGAAGAAGAAGAAGATAATGATGATGGAGGAGGAGGAGAAGAAAAAAAGAAGATGAAAAAGAAGAAGAGGAGGAGGAGGAGGAGGAGGTACCTGGGCTTGCTTCTACTCAATTAGCCGCCATCTGACTCGGCTTCATGCACGGGTCCATCAGCCCAGTCCCGGTAGAAGGAAGCCCTTAAAGGAAGCGTTACAACAAGAGAGGTAACGGAAATAATGGTGAGAATTATATTTAAGAGAACGTTGAGATGAACACAATAATAAAAGTGATAGAAAAATAAAGGAGTAATATCAAATAAGTAGTAGTAGTAGTAGTAGTAGTAGTAGTAGTAGTAGTAGTAGTAGTAGTAGTAATGATGATGATGATGATAACAACAAAAACAACAATAACAATAACAACAAGAGCATCCTGAGAGAGAGAGAGAGAGAGAGAGAGAGAGAGAGAGAGAGAGAGAGAGAGAGAGAGAGAGAGAGAGAGAGAGAGAGAGAGAGAGAGGATTATGTTTGTTCTCAGCACACTTAAAATAACTAAGTTTTCATAAGTTTAATCTTTCTCTCCATGTTGAATGTCACGTCTCTCTCTCTCTCTCTCTCTCTCTCTCTCTCTCTCTCTCTCTCTCTCTCTCTCTCTCTCTCTCTCTCTCTCTTTGATCTTGGTTTAGCGCTGGGGAGGAAGGAAAGAAATATCATAAGGGATGAACAAAGGAATGGAAAATAAAGAACGGAAGGATGGAAAGAACAAAGAAGGAAACAAGAAAAGAAGAAAGACAGAAAATAAAGAAAGAGAGAAAAAGAAATAGCACGAGAAAAAAAAAAAAGCGAAAGATGCGTGGAGAAAAATATACAATAAATTTTTATTGAGAGAACGAAGACAGGAATAAGAGAGAGAGAGAGAGAGAGAGAGAGAGAGAGAGAGAGAGAGAGAGAGAGAGAGAGAGAGAGAGAGAGAGAGAGAGAGAGAGAGAGAGAATGAACAAGATAGTGTAATGGATGATATACCCAATAGGAGGAGGAGGAGGAGGAGGAGGAGGAGGAGGAGGAGGAGGAGGAGGAGAATCTTGTCTTAGGAAGCTTATATCTGTCAGAGAGAGAGAGAGAGAGAGAGAGAGAGAGAGAGAGAGAGAGAGAGAGAGAGAGAGAGAGAGAGAGAGAGTACTTCAAAGTTTTGTTGAGAGATTAAATTATATTATTCTCATATTTCAAACTTTATTTTTTTTAATCTTTTTAATTATAATGAGTGGAGATAGAAGAGGAGGAAGAGGAACTCTCTCTCTCTCTCTCTCTCTCTCTCTCTCTCTCTCTCTCTCTGTGGGCCCGGATGGTCTTAACTTAGGCTGGGGAAGTTGAGTGAATGGTGAGAGAGAGAGAGAGAGAGAGAGAGAGAGAGAGAGAGAGAGAGAGAGAGAGAGAGAGAGAGAGAGAGAGAGAGAGAGAGAGAGAGAGAGAGAGAGAGAGAGAGAGAGCCTCAATAAGACAGAAGGTTGAAGTTTGGGAGAGCATGTGTTGGTGATGAGAGAGAGACAGAGAGAGAGAGAGAGAGAGAGAGAGAGAGAGAGAGAGAGAGAGAGAGAGAGAGAGAGAGAGAGAGAGAGAGAGAGAGAGAGAGAGAGAGAGTGTGTGTGTGTGTGTGTGTGTGTGTGTGTGTGTGTGTGTGTGTGTGTGTGTGTGTGTGTGTGTGTGTGTGTGTGTGTGTGTGTGTGTGTGTGTGTGTGTGTGTATGCGCAGGCTTGTCATCTCTTCATAGCTCATTTGTTTTGTTGTTTTTCCATTTGTGTGTGTGTTTGTTTGTTTGTTTCGCTCTTGGGTCGTGGTTAAGTTTCTCTCCCTCAACACACACACACACACACACACACACACACACACACACACACACACACACATAAAGGGAGGATAAAGAGGTGTTGTTAATGAGGGTTTGGGGAGGAAAATTTACCCTCCTCCTCCTCCTCTTCCTTCGTATCCTGCTCCCCACCCATCCTCTTCCTCCTCCTTCTCTTCCTTCTTTCCTTCCTTTTTCCTCCCTCCTCCACCTCCTACTCCGTCTCTTCCCTCATCCTCTTCTTCCTCGTTTCCCATCTCCCTATCTCGTCCCCTCCCTCTCCTCCCCATCACTTCCCATCTCCTCCCCATCACTTCTCCTCTCCTCCCCTCCCCTCCTCCCCTCTGGTGTTCGTACAACGCTAATTATCACCCCAGAGAGCAGCTGCTTCTCCTCTCTCTCTCTCTCTCTCTCTCTCTCTCTCTCTCTCTCTCTCTCTCTCTCTCTCTCTCTCTCTCTCTCTCTCACTCTTCCAATTATTCTGTCCGTGAGCTAACTCTACGTTGATGATGACTGTAATGCCAGACAGTCACGCAGTGGTGGTGGTGCTGGGGGTGGTGGTGGTGGTGGCGGCGGCGGCGGTGGTGGTGGCGGTGGTGGTGGCGGTGGTGCATGGAGGTGAAATCTCATGTCTAGTATTTCAAACTCACGATGACCCACCAGGTGTTGTCCGCTTTATTGCCACATATTGAACCAAACATTCACTATAAACTGGTAACTGTCCACTAACCAGGGTATATTAGCATGAAATGTTCTAAATACCTTTTGATTTTTGCATTAGATAGTAAGTGATATGAATAATTGTTATATATATAAAGAAAAGAAGATACTTCATGAAAAAATGTGGCATATCAGGTCAGTTGACGTTGCCACCTGCTCCCGACCCAGAATCTAACGGGAGTGGGTGGGGGAAGGGTCGCCTCGACACAGGTGTGCGACTGAGTCATTCACCTCTTGGTAGCCAGGATGGAAGGTCACAGCGCTAACTCCCCGTCCCGCGCTTTTAAATTTTTAAATAATGCGTTGCAGTCCAGCTGCGAAAACACACATATCAATACAAAATATTTGTTATACTTTTGTATTCCATCATATATATCACTTAAACATATCAGGAAAAATAAATATCAGAGTTTCATTCTCTCTTATAAGCACGTGTGGGTGTCTTGATTCTTATAACAAAGTCATACATGCAAATAAAGAGAACGGTTGTCTCCGTTTTCTGAGGGGGTGGGTTAGATTTGGCACAGCCGCTCCTTGAAGCGACCAACACCTGGTGGGTCATCGTGAGTTTGAAATACTCTCTCTCTCTCTCTCTCTCTCTCTCTCTCTCTCTCTCTCTCTCTCTCTCTCTCTCTCTCTCTCTCTCTCTTCCAATTATTCCGTCCGTGAGCTAACTCTACGTTGATGATGACTGTAATGCCAGACAGTCACGCAGTGGTGGTGGTGGTGGTGGTGGTGGTGGTGGCGGCGGCGGTGGCGGTGGTGCATGGAGGTGAAATCTCATGTCTAGCCACAGGTAAGTCAAGGTGTGGTGCAGGAAACTAATTAGCAGGCGAGAGAGAGAGAGAGAGAGAGAGAGAGAGAGAGAGAGAGAGAGAGAGAGAGAGAGAGAGAGAGAGAGAGAGAGCGCTAAGTGAATTATATAGAGAGGGGTGACCACTAATAGGATGGGCTGGGTTGGGCTACTGGCTTTGTGGTGAGCGGCTTGGCGGGGTGACGGGGAGTGGGGCGGCGCGAATTGGATACCCTATGTTGGCCGAGAGGGGATTTAAATTGCTAATGTTTTCTATTTCACTGCAACTTACAAAATTAACAAAGAACACAACAACATAAGAGGCGGTGCAGGGAGCCATCAGGCCTACACGTGGCAGTCCCTCGGTAGTAGTAGTAGTAGTAGTAGTAGTAGTAGTAGTAGTAGTAGTAGTAGTAGTAGTAGTAGTAGTAGTAGTAGTAGCAGCACAAGAGGCGGTGTAGGAAGCTATGAGGCCTACACGTGGCAGTCTCTCTATAATACATGTCTGCCTATTACCAGCTGCCATACTTACTAAAAATCACTTTGGAAATCTTAACACGCACGAAAAACAAAGAAAAAAAGAATCAAAAGCATATTTTTTTCCCCTTTCCCCGAGGCTGTACAAGTCAAAGGAGTTATTCAAGAGACTGCAGCACAAAAGGAAGCTAAAAAAAAAAGAGAAGGAAGAGGAGTAAATAAACAAAAAGAATTAATTTATTTTTCTCTCCCTAGTTTTAATTTCAAGGATCTGTTCTCACCTGTTGGCTAATTAAGGTAGAATTCGTGGCCCAGGTATGTTAGCAGCTACCCTCGGACACACACACACACACACACACACACACACACACACACAGAGAGAGAGAGAGAGAGAAGAGGCCTCGTGCAAAGTACAGGTAATTACAGGTAACAACGCAAACCCTTTAACACTCCCTTAAAAAGAGAGAGAGAGAGAGAGAGAGAGAGAGAGAGAGAGAGAGAGAGAGAGAGAGAGAGAGAGAGAGAGAGAGAGAGAGAGAGAGAGATAAGTAAAATATAAAGAAGAAAAATAAAGGCGAAGGAGACAGAAACACACACACACACACACACACACACACACACACACACACACACACACACACACACACACACACACACACACACAGGAACAAACATCTTTGGGGGAAATTTGCAAATGGTGTCATGCATTTACCAAACCCTTCCCTTTTTTTCCCATTTTTTTCCTCTACTTTTTCCCGAAACATTTTTTTTACGATGAGATGCAGTTTAGAGAGAAAGAGGAGGAGGAGGAGGAGGAGGAGGAGGAGGAGGAGGAGGTTAGGACACATTGTAAGACTTAAAACCTCCATCTTTTATCCTCTGTATTAATATTTGATGAAAGAAGTAGTAGTAGTAGTAGTAGTAGTAGTAGTAGCAGTAGCGGTGGTGAAGGTGGTGGCAGGTCTCGCATCAGAATTTAGGAGGCGATGAGCGGGAGGGTAAATGACAGAGCGAGAGGGGAAGGAAGCACGGACAGAGGAACATTAAGGCAATGATTCACGAACACAAGCATACGAGAGAGTGACACGCCAGTCACAGCGGGGCCAGTGGGTGAGTGGCGGGGAGCAGTGCAAGGCAAGACTGTGTGTTTTGACTCGACAGGTCCAGCCATGCACGATTCATATTTGCTACGCCACCTCGATCACCACCACTGTTTACAAAGGCCACAAAGATGATTACCTTGGTTCTCAAGAGTGTTCCTCCTGTTCATAGTGTAGAAATGGTGTTAATTTGTCACTAGAACCTCAAAAACACTCTTAAAAACACCTGTAACTTCACTAACACTATTTTCAAAGGCCACAAAGATGATTAGCTGGATTCTCAAGAGTGTTCCTCCTGTTCATAGTGTAGAAATGGTGTTAATTTGTCACTAGAACCGCAAAAACACAGTGTAACTTCAACTAGAGTCTTTTGAATGTTGTGAAAGTGTGACGAAGAAGTGTTTGAGAATGCTGGCCAACATCTTACCACACTGACCAACATAGAATAGAGAAACAAGAGTATTAGCCAGTTCTCAGCCCTCAGTCAGTCCCGCCCTTCAATTTGGCACCAGCGTGATGGCATTAAATAGATAAAGAATAAAAGCAACAATATTTTCTAAGCTTGTTTTCAGTATATATTTAAAGGAGCGCTCATTATAATGGTAATTCAATTAAACTTTCACGCTATACTCTCTCTCTCTCTCTCTCTCTCTCTCTCTCTCGCTTAAACAATATCCCCATTCCAGAAATTAAGTTACACCGAGGCTGGAATAGGAAAAGGAATGGGTCAGTAAGGAAGAACACAGCTTTATTGCATATAACACACACATTTGAATGCCTCCTCCTCCTCCTCCTCCTCCTCTTCCTCCTCTCCTCCTCCAACTATTGTCCTCTTCTTGCTCTTCCGCATTCTCTCTTTCTCACTTCACCATTTCTTCTCTTCTGTCCTCCTCCTCCTCCTCTTCCTCCTCTTCCTCCTCCCACTCTGATCTTCTATTGTCTCCTCTTTTAACTGTCTCCTCTTTCTCTCTCTCTCCCTCTCTCACTCCAGCACCACCTCTTCTATTCTGTATCTTCCTCCTCCTCCTCCTCCTCCTCCTCGACCTCCTGTCTCGTGTGAAATTGCGATATTGTCCGTCACGTTTATGGAACAGACAGATGCGAGAGAGAGAGAGAGAGAGAGAGAGAGAGAGAGAGAGAGAGAGAGAGAGAGAGAGAGAGAGAGAGAGAGAGAGAGAGAGAGAGAGAGAGAGAGCGTGTGTGTGTGTTTGTGTGTAAAAAAATCTCAGAAAATTAAACTGAAATTGAAAAAGAAAAAAAAATAGAAAAGAATTGAATGGAGAAAGGAAAAGGAGGAAGAAAAGAGGAAGAGTAGGAAGAGGAGGAAGAGAAGAGGAGGAAGGAATGCCGCCTCTTCACATCTGCATCTTCCTCCTTTATCCTCCTCTTTTTCTATCTCCCTCTTTATCAAATTATTCACTTCCTCTTTCCTTCGCTGCCTTTGATCTCTCTCTCTCTCTCTCTCTCTCTCTCTCTCTCTCTCTCTCTCTCTCTCTCTCTCTCTCTCTCTCTCTCTCTCCCTTTCCTTCCTTCCAAAGTGGAGATAAGGTGACGTCTGTGTGTGTGTGTGTGTGTGTGTGTGTGTGTGTGACAATAAGCTCCTCTGATTGGGTGCATAATTTGAGCCAATCCCGGCCCGCGGTTGCTTCCTTTTCACATGATTAGTTAGGAAGGAGGATTAAGAGGATTGGGAGAGAAGAGGGATTACTCAGGTGATATGGGAGGGAGGGAGGGAGGGAGGGAGGGAGGGAGGGAGGGAGAGAGGGAGAGGGAAGGAGGAGACGGAGGGAGGATGACGAGGAAGGAAGACTTTTACATTTTTTAAAAGGAGATAAGAAATTGATCAAGAATTGTGGGTAATAGTAGTAGTAGTAGTAGTAGTAGTAGTAACAGTGGAATCTCATCTGGTTTTATTACAATTGTTAAGTCCCCCCTATTCAACGTACACTGTCACTATTGCTTCATTGATAAACCTTTCATTATTATTAGCATTAGCAGGTGGTGGTGGTGGTGGTGGTGGTGGTGGTGGTGACTCACACTGTCAGCTGATTCTCCTCCACCGCCAGACTGCGTGGGCTACCTAACGTGAAGCCCCCTCCTCCTCCTCCTCCTCCTCCTCCTCCTCCTTCTCCTCCTCTTCCTCCTAGGCGCCCCACCCCGCCACTACCACCATCACCACCACTACCACCGCCGCCGTCACCACCACTATCACAATCACTATTCTAACTGCAACTACTACTACTACTACTACTACTACTACTACTACTACTACTACTATCACCACCATCACTACCATTATCCTCACAATATCTGACACACACACACACACACACACACACACACACACACACACACACACACACACACACACACACACACACATACATACATACACACACACACACACACACACACACACACACACACACACACACACACACACACACACACACACAGGAAAAAACAGTAAAAAAAAGGACAAAAAAAAAGAGGAATAAATGAATGATTATTATTTTCCTCAATGAGAAATTCACTCATTCAACACGAGAAGGAAAAACAAAATCAGGGGGAAAAAAAAAACACGGAAATTTCTAGGACGGCATGACCAGCTTTGATTTTTTTTTTTTAGTTATTGAAGGAAAAAAAGTCGGGAAGGAAAAAGGAAACAAGGACAATAAATAAATAAATAAATAAATAAATAAATAAATAAATAAAGCAAAAAAAAGAGATAAAAGGAGGAGCAAAGAGAGAAAAGAAAGAAAGAAAGAAAGAAAGAGAGAAGGGATAGAAAAGAAAGAAAACAAAGGATAGCCAA
>NC_087151.1:235000-252500 GCF_035594125.1 Scylla paramamosain | reverse complement strand
GGGAGATAAGAGGGGGGAGAGAGAGAGGGGGAGGGGAGGTGTTGACACTCACTGGGGGGACCCAACACCAGGGATATCATATTTCTCCCCTCCCCCCACCTCCCCATCCCCCATTCTCCCCCACTCTCCCTCCCCATTCCCGTCTCCTTTCCTGCTTTCAACTATTTCTCTCTCTCTCTCTCTCTCTCTCTCTCTCTCTCTCTCTCTCTCTCTCTCTCTCTCTCTAAGTAAAATAATAATAATAATAATAATAATGATAACAATATTGAGAGAGAGAGAGAGAGAGAGAGAGAGAGAGAGAGAGAGAGAGAGAGAGAGAGAGAGAGAGAGAGAGAGAGAAGGAAGGAGAAAAAGAAAACTCTCTCTCTCTCTCTCAGAAAATTTGACCTTTTCAACCAATAGAGAGAGAGAGAGAGAGAGAGAGAGAGAGAGAGAGAGAGAGAGAGAGAGAGAGAGAGAGAGAAATAGTAGTAGTAGTAGTAATTATTAAACTAACCGAACAATTACTACTACTACTATTACTACCACAACAACAACGAGAGAGAGAGAGAGAGAGAGAGAGAGAGAGAGAGAGAGAGAGAGAGAGAGAGAGAGTGTTTGAAATAGTAGTAGTAGTAATTATTAAACTAACCTAACAATTACTACTACTATTACTATTACTACCACAACAACGAGAGAGAGAGAGAGAGAGAGAGAGAGAGAGAGAGAGTGTGTGTGTGTGTGTGTGTGTATATTATTAGTATTACTGATTAATAAGGTGACGTGGCATCAGAGGTAAGACCACAATGCAAAGTTCTCAATATATATATATATCCTTAAGGACGTTCAGTTAACAATTCCTCAAACACACAAACACACACACACACACACACACACACACACACACACACACACACACACACACACACACACTTTCTTTCTAGTTTTCGTCACCCTTCATCGTTAATTTCCTAAAATAAATGAATAAATAAATAAAATGCAGAAAAAAGGACCTTACCTCTTCCAGTCGCGAGTCAAAGGCCACATTATTTTTCACTTTTCACGATTCAAATGGGAGTCCACGCCTTCATAGCACCGGGGGAACTATGCTTTGTGGTTATCCTAATGGTCAGTTCATTGACGTGGGCACACACACACGCAAAAACAGAAAAAAGAGAAAAAAAGAAACGGACTTAACAGGGAGATATTCTGGCAACGTCCGTCTCCGCCCGTTCACAGACCGATACTGCCTGACTGAGTGATGTTGCCTATTAATCTTTTTAGTTACCTATCTTTATTTTTTCAATGTTTCAGAGCTTCCTGTCATTTATTTTGTAATTCTTTTTATTTTTTTATATTTTATTAAGCGTTTTGAATGGTTTATAAAAGTTAGTTACGGTTTTATGAGATAATATGCATTATTTCAACAATGGTAGATCATGTTTGGCTTTGACTTCGTCTTTATATAAAATTCTTGCATTAATATGAACACTGCATATACTTCTAATAAAAAAACAGACAAGCTTTGATATTATCCTTTAGTTGATGTTCTCCCTAGTAAGGATAAGAATATATAAATTTGAGCTGTCATGAAACAAAGCGAGACGAGGCCACAGTCATAGCGAATCGTCCGAACACTGTGCCCATGTCGACTATCTTGGTACGGTCTCTCTAGGCGGTTATTCTCTTTTTTTTCAATATTATATAAATCACATCAATCTTTTCCTCTTCTTTTTTTATTTCCTTTATTTTCTTTTTATTTTATTTCCGTAATTCATGTTTTGTTTTTAATCAGATCTCTCTCTCTCTCTCTCTCTCTCTCTCTCTCTCTCTCTTAGTTACATGGTGATATGCTTCGTGAAATGAGGAAGGAAGGAGAGAGAGAGAGAGAGAGAGAGAGAGAGAGAGAGAGAGAGAGAGAGAGAGAGAGAGAGAGATAATACAATGAAAGATGAAATAATGAATGAACCAATAAATGAGATACACACACACACACACACACACACACACACACACGAGGACAGACAGGCAAAATACGTAGAGAGAGAGAGAGAGAGAGAGAGAGAGAGAGAGAGAGAGAGAGAGAGAGAGAGAGAGAGAGAGAGAGAGAGAGAGAGAAGGAAGAGAATGAAAAATAAATAAAAGAAAAAAACAAGAATAATGATGATAACAATAATAAAATAAGAGAGAGAGAGAGAGAGAGAGAGAGAGAGAGAGAGAGAGAGAGAGAGAGAGAGAGAGAGAGAGAGAGAGAGAGAGAGAGAAACGACGAGAAAAAAAAACAATCAAGAAAAAAAAATAGCCTAACTGTTTACGTTTGGTTAGGTTAGGTTAGGTCAAGCTGAACTTATGAGACCAGCTTGACGTGACAAGATACATTTAAAATTACGATTAATTGACGAGGGTGAACTGTAGCGTTAATAACAGACAAAGGACGTAATAATTCAGTTTAAAAGGTCAAATTAATATCTCTTAATTACAGAAGTTTGCTAATTACTCTCTCTCTCTCTCTCTCTCTCTCTCTCTCTCTCTCTCTCTCTCTCTCTCTCTCTCTCTCTCTCGGTGTTTACAAGAAATCAGCTGTTTTTGTTACAGGGCAAGGCAAAAAGCTTAAACGCACCATAACATTGAATTTTTTTATTATTATTATTATTTTAAGAGGTTTTGCTTGCAGATTGAATAATAATTAGTGGAGAGAAGGATATATTGATTTGGCAATGTGAAGTGGTCGCGAGCAGTGGTTATATAAGTGAATATTACTGTGTTAAAGTGATTACAACAAATTTTGCGTTACCCTGTACAGATGACGATGTCCCTTGGAGTTTCAAATCTTGGCTGAAACTCGTATTTGCGGATTTTCTTTGAATGATATACCGCTTGTAGATGAATCATGAGCACCACTGCCTGATGTGAGACTGGAGAAAGTATCAGGAATATTATTAATTTCACTTGATCAAGCATATTATAAATCTTGCCACTGGATCATGTCGGCTAGGCTAGGCTAGGCTACCCTAGACGTGCCTTCTCAATTTTTAAAGTAACCTGATAGATTTTCACGTTTCTTTTAATAGTGTACACAGGGGAATAACTGACGCGTCTACACTATTAAATTCAGTGAAAAATATTCACTATTAACTTTATTACAAGTAGAAATATATACAGCCTTTCCCTTCCTTCCATCTAGCTACCCTCACGATCGCCTCGAACATCACCGCACACATTAATACACATTTCTTGATGATTTTGTTTACTATGATAATTCTGAAGGCATGTATGGATACGTCAACTCTTTCTTTACGTCCACCTGGAAGGAGAATGCAAAAGCTCAACAAATAAGTGAGAAATAGCGTAAAATTCAGTAACTTTTTCTCCGCTCAGGCAACCATGGTGGGCGAAAATAAGATTCAACACAATTTCTCTCTCTCTCTCTCTCTCTCTCTCTCTCTCTCTCTCTCTCTCTCTCTCTCTCTCTCTCTCCTGGATTACTGTAGTTGCTTTTAAAGGTTGCTGAGACGTGACGCAATATTTCCAGTCTTACAGATAATGTACCTCTGGAATCTTGAAAGCACCCTTGAAAATGCGTAAAGATTCTCCCTTAAATTTGTTGATGGAGTCTTGAAACCACCCTGGAAAATGTGAGAGAGAGAGAGAGAGAGAGAGAGAGAGAGAGAGAGAGAGAGAGAGAGAGAGAGAGAGAGAGAGAGAGAGGCTGTACATAAGCACCCTGGAAAATGAGAGAGAGAGAGAGAGAGAGAGAGAGAGAGAGAGAGAGAGAGAGAGAGAGAGAGAGAGAGAGAGAGAGACTGTACATAAACAATTATATCTTTCACACACACACACACACACACACACACACACGTACGTTTCCCTAAGGGCATTCCATCAGTGTGACGTAATGGGATTAACTTAACTCATCCCCAAAACTCCCACAAACTGACTAACTTCTTCCTCTTCTTTGTCATCTACTGTGACACAAGTTAGGGAGGTGAAGAGAGAGAGAGAGAGAGAGAGAGGTGAGATGAAGTGAGAATATTCCTATGTATTTTCTGTCATAACACCTCATATCACCTTTTGTCTCCCCTGAACCTCTAAAAATATCAACATTTAGACAAGTTAGGGAGGTGAAGAGAGAGAGAGAGAGAGAGAGAGGTGAGATGAAGTGACATTATTCCTGTCTCTCTCCCAGCTTAAACTTTCAACAATATTTATAATGAGAAATGTAGACAAGTTAGAGAGGTATAGAGAGATAGAGGTGAGGTGAAATGAGATTATTCTTTTGTTTATTGCCTAACACCTTTCTCTCTCTCCTTCTCTTGGCCTCTGCCTCCTCAAAAACAGCCTATATTAATGAACTGGTGATGGTACAGGCCTATAAAACCTTGTAACAACATTTCATCATAAAATCTGCCAATGCTGGTTGAATTATAATCAGTCATTCCTCATGCTAACCTTATTATTATTATTATTATTATTATTATTATTATTATTATTATTATCATGTGATGCAGAATATCATGGTGTTTTGGTTGCAAGAGTCCACGTAAATATAGATTGAGCCATCGTATTCATGTTTTTCATTGTGTGGTGTTGTAAATATACTTTATCTGTAAATAAAAAATGTATCCTATGACATTTGTTTATTTTATTATATGTGTGTTAGGTTAGGTTAGCATAGTCTTTATACAAGCTCTTGGCAGTGCATATATATCACAGACACATTGTTAGTAAATCAATTTGAAGCAGAACCAATTGTTGTGTGTGTGTTAGGTTAGCCAATCACACCCTTATCTTTGAAATATTCCTTTGTATATGCTTATGTACCACAGCCAGATACACACTGATTAGGGAGGTGGATGGAATAGTGGTGAAACACTGAATATACTGCTTGACTCTTGCATTGGGGACGTGGACAGAATAGTGGTGAAAGACTGAATATACTGGTTGACTCTTGCATTGCGGAGGTGGACAGAATAGTGGTGAAAGAGTGAAGATATTGGTTAACTCGTTTTCTATGATTTTATTGGAGTTTTCATTAATTTATGGTTAAATTGTGAGTGATAGGCTAACCCTTTCACTCTTTCAGTCTTCAGTATCATTATAAACAGTCTACTGTGTCTTTCATAACTTCTAATTAATTTTAAGGTTTGCTTATAAACTCAGTCCTCTCGTTTTCTATGCTTTTATTCGAGTTTCCGTCAATTTAAAGGTTTAATTATAAGTGATAGGCTATTTGGCGCGGGGAACCGACTCCCTCTCTCTCTCTCTCTCTCTTAACACCTCACAGTGCTTCAAGTGACATATTTTCATTTCTATTCGCTTATAAAGTCAATGTACCCTCGCATTTCCTGCCATATAATTAAAGTATCCGGTTGTACCCCATGGTGAGGGTCCGCTTGTTTCCACCTCCTTCACCGAGGGAGGGAGGCAGACTGCTCCAGGCGTTTTGGGATTTTTTTTTATTTATTTATTATTTTTTATTGTCTTCCTCAGTGTACCTGGGAAACACCGTGCAGTGCGGTTGTGTGTGTGTGTCCTCTTTTCATTTAAACACCAGGGAACGGGACCACAGAGGCACAGGAGGTCAATTAAGGTGAGTTTAGTAGTGACAGGTAGCAGAGGTCTGGCTTCAACCTACGACACTACCTGGAAAACACTGGAAATACCTGGAAAATACTTGATACTTAATAGCAAAAGGGGAGAAGAGAAGAGAAAATAATGCTATTTATCATGGAATAGAGGCGGACACACACACACACACACACACATAGATACACACACACACACACACACACACACACACACACACACACACACATATATATACACACACACGCATACACACAGCTGAAATTAATCCAGAAAACAGAGAAATAACCTTCATAACAACCACAAATAATAAGGAAAGAGAGATAGCCAACCTTGTTTTCATCTCAGCCCCCTCCCAGCCCTTCCGCGGCCGCCATGATGGATTGCCAGAGTCTACCCTCGGTTCCAATATTCTTTCTATTTTCTTAACTTATATATTTAGGCTTTTTAACTAAGATTTTATGGTTTGTAAAAATATTTGGTGGTGTTTTGAGTGTTTTGCGTGCGAGTGTTAAGGGAAACATGTCGATTGTGAGGTTGTTTCAGCGTAAATAATTGTTGCTGTTTGCCGTTAAATTTTTCATACCGCCAAACATGATTTTTTATTTCAGCCGCTAGGCAAGATTTTATGGGCTCAAAAAATCGTTTATTGTCTTTTAAATATGTTATGATGCTTTTGAGTGAAATACGTGGACTTTTAGAGGGGTTTTAGACCCGTTGAACACTCAAAAAGTCGACATTTATAAATTATTTATTTATTTGTTTCAGCTTCCGGTTAACTTCTGATTGTTTGTAAAAATAGTTTCGATTTTTTAAAGTGTATTGTGTTCGTGAGAAATGAGATTTGTGGATTTTGGAATGTATTTTTTTATCGTGTTTGTTCGAACACTTTTTCATATAGTTATTTAAATATAGCTTTATTATTACTGAAGCTTGGAATATTTTTATATGTCCAGAATTAATTTAAAATTATGCCCTTTCATAATATGTAAAGCATTCCGGCCTAGCTCCATTTTTGCGAGGGGTCATTTTCAAAATCATTTGCGTAACGTAAATATGGCGGACGTGACGTCATCAGCCGCCTTCATCCGGGGACCGAGACCCTGGACCTTCCCTCCTCCCAGTGCCCTTCCATTAGTATTTAGTGTTATTTCCTATATTTTCCAGCTGTTTTCATGCATAGAGAAGAATAGAAAGAGGAGGAAAGAAGGAGAAATGAAGAAGGAGGAGGAAGAAGAGGGAAGGGAAGGAGGAAGAGGAGAAGGAAAAGAAGAAATATTAAGAAAAGATTTTCACTGAATTTCCAGCGTTTTAAAGGTAAGCAAACGTAGTAGTAGTAGCAGTAGTAGTAGTAGTGGTGGTGGTGGTGGTGGTGGTGATGTGGCAGCCTTGTAATATAAGATGAAGTGTTTTGAGTTAAATACGCAATTTTTTTCTAGGCATTTTGGAATAGAAGTGAGAGTTTTTGGTGTTTTGAAAGGGAATAGTCGTGCTTTCAGTGTTTTTTTTAAGTGAATTCACCGTTTCTGTGGTGTTTTAAAAAGGCAGGGGATGTTTTTTTATATATTTTTTTTATATTTTTTTGTGTTTTTTTTTAGATTTTGGTGTTTTTCAAGTTTGTTTGGGTAGAAATTGTTGTTTTTTCCCTGTCCTTGGGTAGGTGTGTGTCTCTTCTGGGGTGTTTTGAAAGGAAATTAAGTATTATTTAAGTGTTTTTGGCTAGAAATATGTTTTTTGGGGTGTTTTGAAAGGAAATTAAGTGTTTTTAAGTGTTTTGGCTAGAAATGTGTTTTTTTGGGTGTTTTGAAAGGAAATTAAGTGTTATTCGATGTTTTTTTGCAGGAAATGAGTGCTTTTGGGGTGTTTTGAAAGGAAATTAAGTGTTATTTAAGTGTTTTTTGGGTTTCTAGGTGTTTTTGGGAGTAAAATTGTGTTTCTAGGTGTTTCTAGGTGTTTCTGGTGTGTATGTGTGTGTGTGTGTGTGTGTGTTGCCTTGTCTTTCGTTGTACAGATGCTTATACAGTGTGTGTGTGTGTGTGTGTGTGTGTGTGTGTGTGTGTGTGTGTGTGTGTGTGTGTGTTGCCTTGTCTTTCGTTGTACAGATGGTGATGCAGTGTGTGTGTGTGTGTGTGTGTGTGTGTGTGTGTGTGTGTGTGTGTGTGTGTTGCCTTGAATTTCGTTGTACAGATGGTGATGCAGTGTGTGTGTGTGTGTGTGTGTGTTGCCTTGTCTTTCGTTGTACAGATGCTTATGCAGTGTGTGTGTGTGTGTGTGTGTGTGTGTGTGTGTGTGTGTGTGTGTGTTGCCTTGTCTTTCGTTGTACATATGCTTATACAGTGTGTGTGTGTGTGTGTGTGTGTGTGTTGCCTTGTCTTTCGTTGTACAGATGGTGATGCAGTGTGTGTGTGTGTGTGTGTGTGTTGAAAATGTACGTAAGATGATATATAAATCTTTCATTTACAACCACAAAATGGTGAGTAATGTTGAGAAGGAAGAAGAAAGGAAGATTATGAGGAAGAAGAGGAGGAAGAAGAGGAGGAATAGGATTTAAATGAAGGAAAATAACAGGGACAAAGTTTTAAATCATATTATTCGTTATTTCTTTCTTTATTCAGTATTTCCTTATTCCTTTCTTTATTTTCGTTTACTTCCTCCTCTTATCCCTTTTCTGCCAGAGGAGGAAGGGGAAGAAAGGAGGATGAGGGTGAGGAAGACGAGGAAGAGGAAGAGGATTAAATTTCTTTCATCTTTCTTAGACAGTCCTCAGGATGTCAACATTGTATAATGGTACAGTGTTGAGACAGGGACGATCGCGTTATAATTCACTAATTGAGGTTACTTTTGATAAATAAACAACTAGTACGGAGTCTTTTAAGTATTTTACATTATCTTATACCGGAAAATATAAAGGAAAAGTGGCGTAAATAAGAAAAAAAAGGCAAAGATTAGAGATGTGGGATTTTATAACTTGTGGTATCTTAAAATACTAGTATAAGATAAACCCTATGCAAAACGAATAATATAACCTTTATTAATCATCATAACCTAGAAAACCGATAAATATATATATAAAAACCAGTGTAATTAGTAAAAAACAAAAAAACTGTCCCTGGGAAGTGAGACGGCCCACAGAGTCGCGCCAAAAACGTGGATCTACAGGCCAGGCATCTTATGTTTAACCAGGTGTACAAGGTGCTGGCTTTCAAGGGCTCCTCCACACCTACAGACACACGCACACACCACCAGATACAGGAAGGTGAGTGCCTGAGATGGTGTTGAGTTAGATATAATACTTATTTACTTGAGAAATGGTGTTGCTTTGTTGATGGCGCCACACAACGCCAGTAAGATATTTCAGACCACTTAAATTGCTTCCCTGTGCAGCCAGTGACGCCTCTCCCTAGTTAAATGTGTGTGTGTGCGTGTGTGTGTATGTGTGAGTGCGTGTGTGTGTGTGTGTGTGTGCGCATAGTTACCAGATAAATGTAGTTTTAAGAGAATAGTTTTGTTTACAACTAAACTAAAGAATCACTAAATTTTGTGACGCAGCCTTGGATGTGCCCCTGTGCTTCCCCCCACGCCCCCCTCGCCGCCCTTGGCAGTGTGGGAACCTCGGTACACGCCAGAGTGCCAAGTAAACACCTAACCTAACCTAAGAGAGAGAGAGAGAGAGAGAGATAGAGGTCACTGTTATCATTATTTTCATTATTACACACAATTTAAGGGTTGACCTGGCCCCCCTCCCTTCACCAGGCCACCCCCCCTTACACTCTCTGTTCAGGTGACCTAATGTGACCTAGCCTTGACACCTGCACCTCCACGTGTCAGCTGGGCACTTGTACACTCCACAGTTCTAGGTGAAGACACTGTTGGGTCACTGTGGGGTCAATGTGGGTCACTGTGGGTCACTGTTGGTCACTGTGGGTCAATGTGGGTCACTGTGGGTCACTGTTGGGTCATAGGTCACTTGTCCTTCATGCATAAAAGGTGTCTTGTTTATGTTTGTGTCAGGTCGCAGTGTGGTGGCCCTGTGTGACCCTTGTACTAGAGGTCATGGTGACTGGTTGGGGTCATCAGTTTTTATGTGGTTGTTGTTGTTGTTGTTGTTTTCTTATTTTTTGATCATATTTATTTACTTATTTATTTATTTATTTATTTATGTACTGTGGTTGGAATGTAATGAACCTACTACTACTACTACTACTACTACTACTACTACTACTACTACTACTACTACTACTACTACTACTACCACCACACCACCATAACCACACAACACTCCAATAGCACTTTCTCCTCCTCACCACCTGTTCTCTCACCTGCAGAATTAATTGATGAGCTACAGAACTACAGCATCGTTCAGGTGGCAGCCGGAGACCAGCACTCTCTTTCTCTCACCTCCTGGGGCCTGGTGAGTGAGAGAGAGAGATAGAGAGAGAGAGAGAGAGAGAGAGAGAGAGAGAGAGAGCCTGTAATGTGTGTGTGTGTGAAAGAGAGAGAGAGTAGAAATAATTTTGTTATTTTAGTAGCTGTAAAGAGAGAGAGAGAGAGAGAGAGAGAGCAATACATTTTTCATTTTTCTCTTGTTATCAATATATATACAGTAAAATCCCTCTTATCTGGCATCAACGGGACCGCCGACATGTCAGATACTTGAATATTGCCGGATACTTGAATAGAAGTGAAATTATGTCCACAATGACCAGCATCTTACACACTCACGCATCTTACCATAACAGAGATCAGCTGATCTTAATCAGCAGCTGATCTGATCAGCTGCTTAAGTGTAAGCACAACACACTCCCTCTTTTGTACAACTTGAGGCATGATGAAGGCGTCAGGTGATAAACAGTGCACACGCGGGACTGAGTCACTCGGTAAACACAGTGCAGCGGGCCGCGGGTGGCGCCAAGCAGTGCGCTCTGGTGGCCAGGGGACAGAGTATGCCTTGTGCGGGAATTTTAATCGATTTTGTGAGTACACATTGATTTTTTATTGATTTTAAGGCTCAGGGAAAAATGTGCCGGATACTTGAAGCTGCCGGATACTGGAATGCCGGATGAGAGGGATTTTACTGTACAAGTATATTCAAATTATTTCTCCTAGACAGGTTAGGTTCTCTCCCTCTCCCTCTCTCTCTAATCTCCCCTCTCACTCTCTCTCTCTCTCTTTAAAGGTATATTATATCTTAAGTTAAGTTGGGTTTTGTTAGATTAGGTCTTAGTTTCTCTCTCTCTCTCTCTCTCTCTCTCTCTCTCTCTCTCTCTCTCTCTCTCTCTCTCTCTCTCTCTCTCTCCCTCTCCCTCTCCCTCCCTCCCACCTCTCCCTCTCTCCTCAGATCTACGCACGGGGTGACAATGGGTACGGTGAGCTTGGCGTCAACTCCTGCGACAGTCACACCGCCACACGCAAGCTTGTCAAGAGTCTGGCCAGGAAGGTGACAGTGCAGCTGGCCTGTGACGCCAACCACACCCTTGCCTTGACTGCTGGTGGGTGTCTGTATGTATGTATGTCTGTGTCTGTGTCTGTATATATGTGTGTGTGTGTGTGTGTGTGTGTGTTATCATCATTATTTATTTATTTTTTGCTTTTGTGTGTTTCAGATGGTGACAAAATACCTTCGGCCAGTTGGCACTTAGACACCGACAGGGGCCCCAGAAGGATCCTGCCCTGGTGACCTCCTTGGCTGGCACCCTCTTAGTCCTGCTGGCCGCTGCGGGTCACCACTCTGCTGCCGTGACCCAGGCCGGCTACCTGCTGTTGTGGGGGTCAAACAAGCAGGGTCAACTGGGCTATACTCCCAAGGGTGATCCTCTTGTTAGGTGTGTGTGTGTGTGTGTGTGTGTGTGTGTGTGTTTGGGTGGTGGGAGGAAGAGGAAGAGGGAGAAAAGTAGTAATAGTAGTAGTAGTAGTAGTGGTGTACATAAAGTATATTCTTTTATTTATAATCAAGAAAAACAAACTGAATAATGATAATAATAATAATAATAATAATAATAATGATGATGATGATGAATAATTCTAAACAAACATGAATTAAATTATATAAGCCTAAAACTAACCAATTTCTCTCTCTCTCTCTCTCTCTCTCTCTCTCTCTCTCTCTCTCTCTCTCTCTCTCTCTCTCTCTCTCTCTCTCTCTCTCTCTCTCTCTCTCTCTCTCTCTCTCTCCCAGATCTTCGCAGGGGGGACGTCAGCATGGCCACCGTCAGCAGGGAGAGTGGGGGTGCTGAGGACTTTTGCAGCCCTCCCCTACCCCGACCAAATGCCCCTCTCTCTCACAATTCAAGAACATATGATTAAGAAACTTCTGTCAATTGAGGAAGAAGACATGATTGATGACGATTTGTTTACGTAAGTGTGTGTGTGTGTGTGTGTGTGTGTGTGTGTGTGTGTGTGTGTGTGTGTGTGTGTGTTTGGGTGTGTTATGGTATATTTTGTGTGTGTTTGGGAGTGTGTTGTGTGTTTTGGTATGATTTGGGTGTGTGTGTGTGTGTTTCTGAGTGTATTTGTGTGTGTTTGTGTTATATAATTTATTTTTGATGTTTTCAGCGACAGAATGTTGTATTTTTTGTGTTTGTTTACATTTGTGTCATATTAATCTATTTACAAACAAACAAACAAACGAACGAACAATATTACCATCCCCACGTTTGTTTACACTCATTCACTCACCCACTTCCAAACACAGGTACACAAAGACAGTGTTTGCCTCAGTGTGCGCTTGGAACAGCTCCTTCACGCTTGCTGGCTTGCACAAACACACACACGGGCTGGACTACCGTTTGGCTGAGGACTGTGTGGCTCAGATTGGCCGGATTGCAAGGGAGACCATCCAGGAAGTGGCGAGTGCGTGCGTTTGTGTGCGTTTCACTGCATTTTACTGAAGGTTTCCCAGGACAAAACAGGACAAACGGACCTGCTGGCATTTCACACGCAGAATCTCACAAGCGTCCACTGATCCATTACCGAGCTAATCCAAACGTATCCAAACGTCCACAGATTCGTACTGGCATTCAAAACGTGGCCAAGAGTCTTCCTTCGCATCCCCCAGCCAGGACGCCTTATGCTGTTATGTCCTTCCCCTGTACAAGGACTTCACTGACCCTAAACAAACAGCCAAACTCCAAACGCCGTATGCTGAGGGAGTGTTGAAGCTTGGCAAGGAGATGGCGGAGGTGTTCAGTGAGTTGGATTGTGTGTGTGTATGTGTGTGTGTGTGTGTGTTTGGGAGTGTTTGAGTGTGTTTTGGGAGTGTTTTGGGGTGTTTTGGTTGTGTTTTGGGTGTGTTTGGGGTGTTTGAGTGTGTTTAGGGGTGTTTTAAAGGTGTTTTGGGGTGTTTTAAATGTGTTTTGGTGTTTTTTCTTTGTTTTTCTATTGATTTGTGTGTTTTAAGTATATTTTTGGAGGAGAAAAATTAATTCTCTCTCTCTCTCTCTCTCTCTCTCTCTCTCTCTCTCTCTCTCTCTCTCTCTCTCTCTCTCTCTCTCTCTCTCTCTCTCTCTCTCTCTCTCTCTCTCTCTCTCTCCTGGCTTGCCTCTCTTCCAAGGGACTTTACACTAAGGCTGGTTACTTTGTACAAGAATGTGGTGGTACAAATACTGAATTCAGCTCACCAATGTAGCTCTGAGGTAAGAGAGAGAGAGAGAGTTGGTTTGTAAGAGTGTGCATTGAGAGTGTGTGTGTGTGTTTTGAGTGTAAGAGAGAGAGAGAGAAGTATAATTGTCTGTGTACTACTACTACTACTACTACTACTACTACTACTACTACTACTACTACTACTACTACTACTACTACTACTACTACTACTACTACCACCATTCTCTTCCTCATTCTCTTTCTCTTCCTCCTCCTCCTCTTCTTCTTTTACTACTACTACTACTACTACTACTACTACTACTACTACTACTACTACTACTACTACTACTACTACTACTACAACAATTCTTATCTACAACACCACCACATCACTTACAACCACTCAGACCACCACCACTACCACAACCAGATCTTAACCAAACCTAACCTAACCTACCCACACCACACAGAGACCGGCGTGCCCTCGTGTCTTCCCTGCGGCTGTTGTCCCTGGTCCACGGTCTGAACTTCCAAGCCGGCTGCCGAGTGGGGCGGTTGAACTACGACGACTTTTACATCCCAGAAATTGCTATTAGAAAATTGATATTAGGAATGATTACTTGAACTGGATGAACAGCAGGCTTCACCCGATGTCCAGGAGGGAGGTGGGTGTGTGTGTGTGGGGGTGTGGGAGTGTTTGAAGGTGGCTGAGTGATTTTGGGGTGTTTGGGTGTGTTTTGGTGTGTTTTTGGGGTGTCTGAGTGTGTTTTGGGGTGTTTGGGAGGTGGGTGACCATGTTTGGGGGTGTTTGTGTGTGTATTGGGGGTGTTTGTGAATGGGTGACTGTGTTTGGGGAGCTTTCAATGTTGAACGCTTAAAAACATCCTTTAAAATTGATAATTCCTTTAATTTTAACTGACAGATCCTTAGAAACACCCTTTAAAAATTGAAAACCCTTTATTTATTCTCTTAAACCCTTAAAAACATCCTTTAAAATCGACATTTCCTTTAATTTTAACTGAGAAACCCTTAGAAACACCCTTTAAAAATTGAAAACCCTTTATTTATTCTCTTAAGCCCTTGAAAACATCCTTTAAAAGACACCAAACCTTTAAATAGCCTCATAAACCCTTAAAATCACCCTTCTACCCTTTATTTACCTCCTTAAACCCTTAAATACACCTTTTAACTCTTCATTTACCCCTTCAACCCTTAAAAACAACTTGAACTAATCCAATCCTTTACATTACAGAGTCCAATCCTGTTCTGTGAGTATCCATTCTTGTTCGACCCTCAGGCCAAGATGCTGCTGCTCAGGTGTGACGCCACTCGGCAGGTGAGAACCAGGTGCAGGACTAATTAGGTTTGGTTTACATATGTTTATTTGTTTATTTGTATATATATATTTTTTTTGTGTGTTTTTCAAGGATTTGTCAGCATTAAAGGCTGTTTGGAAGTGTTTTTCAAGATGTGTGTGTGTATGTGTGTGTCTTTTAATATTTCTCCAATCCTTCCTCATGTCTCTAATCTTTTGTTGCCTCTCTCTTTAAATATTTATCCAATCCTTTCATTCTCTCCTGTAGAACACAATCCACACCTTCTCTGCTGTCTTGATTCACCCAGTCCTCCCCTCCCCACCTCCTCTGCTGTCTTTATTCACCCAGTCCTCTCCTCCCCACCTCCTCTACTGTCTGTTTTCACCCAGTCCTCCCCTTCCCACCTCCTCTACTGTCTGTTTTCACCCAGTCCTCCCACACGACACCGCAGGAATGTAAATAAACACACCGTTCACACTAATATCCTTCCGTTTATTGATTTCTGTCGGTGTTTCCAGGGCGAATGTTTCCCAGACCACCCGGTCATACGCACGTTCTGGGAAGTATTTCACAAACTCTCCCTGGAGCAGAAGAAGTGGTTTTTGAAGTTCCTGACGGGCACTGACAGGGTTCCTATTCTGGGCATGAAGGTAGGTGAGAGACAGAGAGAGAGAGAGAGGGGCTGAGGGGAGTGACTGTGGGGTTTGTCAACATCCTGTGGGGGGATATCCTGTGGGTCTGTGGGAGAGAGAGAGAGAGAGAGAGAGAGAGAGAGAGAGAGAGAGAGAGAGAGAGAGAGAGAGAGAGAGAGAGAGAGAGAGAGAGAGAGAGAGAGTGTCCTCCTTTTCTCTTCCTTCTTGTCCTCTTCTCTTCCTTCCTTCCTTCCTTCCTTCCTTCCTTCCTTCCTTCCTTCCTTCCTTCCTCCTCTTCCTTCCTTCCTTTCTTCTCAGTCATTCCTCTGAAATATGAATAAATTTATAATAATAATAATAATAATAATAATAATAATAATAATAAATTTAATAGTAATTTATTGTATTTTCTCTCACACACACACACACACACACACACACACACCAATATTTTCTCCCTCTCTTTCTTTTTCTCTTATAAACTCTCTCTCTCTCTCTCTCAGGCACTCAAGTTGATGATCCAAAGCACAGCAGACGACAGCTTCCTTCCGGTCGCACACACCTGCATCACCCAACTCAACCTGCCAAGATACAACACCAAAGAGAAGCTGAAATACAAACTTCTACAGGCCGTACAGCAGAGTGAAGGGTTCGGCCTGGTGTGAGGGTGTCAGGGGGTGTTGACGGGGTGTGAGGGGGTGTTGAAGGGTGTGAGGGGGTCAGGGGGAGGCTGTGTGAGTTGGATAAGAGTGACCTTGTGTGTGGGAGGAAGTGCCTGTTAAGAAAATAGAATATATAGAAATTAATAGAAAATATATGTAATAGTTTACAGAATTATTATTATTATTATTATTATTATTATTATTATTATCAAATTGAGTATATTTTTTAGTCTTGTTACAAAAAAAATGAATGAAATAAAGAAAATGAAAAAGGTAACTTTTATTATTATCACTATAAAAATGAGAGAGAGAAAGAGAGAGGAGGGTGGCCAACTTGCTGGACATGAGAGGGAGGCTGTTGCTCTACAAGGGCCAGATACGGCCTTATTTAGAGTATTCCGCCCTCTCCTGGATGTCCTGTGCTGCCACACACATCAGCAAGCTCCACGGTGTCATCCGGTGGTGACTCGGTGGAAGTGCCGCGTTCCCGCTCCAGCCAACACCGGCCCACCTTTTGGGGGCGAGTCTCCAGACCGTGGAACGTCTTCGCGTCCTCCGTCCCTCATATCAGGGGGATGGATACCCAGGACGTGAAGTTAACAGCACACCACTGGAGGGGCTCGTTCCCAACCCTCCTGCTAACAATATTAACGCAAGTCCATAAAGAATGTATATATATGTATATATATATCTTTATATTTATATTTGTGTTGTATCACACCCCTAAAACAGGTTGCACGTGGCAGTGCGCCTTCACCTGATAATGTACCTTCGCATGATAATGTACCTACGTTTAACTAGGTTTAAATTAAAGAGAGAGAGAGAGAGAGAGAGAGAGAGAGAGAGAGAGAGGAAAAAGACAGTAAAAGAAAGAGGGTTAAGAGGAAATCTTGAGAGAGAAAAGCCTTATTATATTATTATTGAAAGAAAAAGAGTGGAAAGAGAGAGAGAGAGAGAGAAACCTTATATTATTATTAGTGAAAGAAAAAAAGTGGAGAGAGAGAGAGAGAGAGATAAAAGCCTTATTATATTATTATTGAAAGAGAGAGAGAGAGAGAGAGAGAAAAAAGCCTTATTATATTATTATTGAGAGAGAGAGAGAGAGAGAGAGAGAGAGAGAGAGAAAAGCCTTATCATATTATTATTGAAAGAAAAAAAGTGGAGAGAGAGAGAGAGAGAGAAAAGCCTTATCATATTATTATTGAAAGAAAAAAAAGTGGAGAGAGAGAGAGAGAGAGAGAGAGAGAGTAACGTAGTAGTAGTAGTAGTAGTAATGGAAAATAAGCCTATTTAGACCTATCCACGTTAAGAAATGCATTTATATCAATATACGGTAATCTCTCTCTCTCTCTCTCTCTCTCTCTCTCTCTCTCTCTCTCTCTCTCTCTCTCTCTCTCTCCCTCGCCTCCCTGTCTCATAAATCTTTCTCTCTCTCTTTCTCTCTTTTCTCAACAAAAGCCATTTTTGCAATAAAGTTAGTACCAGATTTTTGCAGAAAAGGGAGAGGGAGAGGGAGAGGGAAGAATGAATTGGGAGGGAGGGAGGAAGGGATATTGAAAGTAGTAGTAGTAGTAGTAGTAGTAGTAGTAGTAGTAGTAGTAGTAGTAGGACAGGAGAAAGAATACGAATAAAAAGTAGTAGTAGTAGTAGTAGTAGTAGTAGTAGTAACAGCAGTAGTAGTAGTAGTAGTAATAGCAGTAGTAGTAGTAGTAGTAGTAGTAATAGCAGTAGTAGTAGTAGTAGTAGT
>NC_087151.1:222500-227500 GCF_035594125.1 Scylla paramamosain | reverse complement strand
TTGACTGTGTGTTGTTTATAACCGTCGTGAAAAACCTCCGTGTTCGTGTTGATTCTTTCTGCAGTTTATAGACACGAGATGCAGAGAAGCTTGTTCAGTTACACAAGTACCATAAAAATGCATATTCATGTTAACCTTACCAGAACGAAAAACACATTTTCCTTACAGAGAATGGGCCACAGGCTGGTGGTTCTCCAGTTAAGTGATGACGCGCCTGTTGTCCAGTCGGTATCCTCACTGCCTTGCCTTAATATGCAGCGCTTGTCCTCTATGAGAGTCTTACGTGTGTCCTTCAGCCCTGCACGCCAACCTGCTTCATACACATGACTTGTCTTCATATACTCATCATGAATAGTCATGCTGTTTATAACCAAATAACGTATTCAATACTGATATAATTATGGCATGTGTTGTTAATTTTAATGTTTAAATTGGCATGACTTCAATTCCGTCACACTATAAAGAGATGAGGTTTGTTATGTTTCTCCACCAGTCAGACCTGCTGCAGGAAACGAGTTACCTGCAGAGAAAGTTTTTTTCTTTCACCTTTTTCTGTGCAATATGAACTGAAAGATTGAACCCATCTCATCTACACTCGTTGCATTTATCTGCCGGCATCAGCATGAGGAGCCGCGCGGGGAGGTGCGGGTATTGTGAGGCGGAGATAGTAGCATGTCGCCTCGATACATGCCGCGCTTCGGTTTCAAATCAACCACCATTCTTAAGGCGATCGTTTTGCATAAAACGCCGCCATGAAACTCGGCGAGTGGCTATAAAGCGGACTCGATGGTTTCCGGCAGCGCAGCAAACTCCTTTTCCAAATGTGGGGCTAGGAGCGGCGGGCGTATGAGGGAGCGTAGAGTGGGTGAGGGTGTGAAAACGTGTTCTGGGCGTGAAGCAGAACGCTGAGAGGGTGCAGTAGGTACCGGGACAGGATGGAGGTACTGGGTCCGAGGAGGAGGAAGAGGAATAAGATTGGGATATGAAGTGTAATATTATGCTAAATGTTAGGACGTGAGGGGGATCAGGAATATGGATGGCATCGATAAGGAATAAAGGAAGAGCAGCTTGTGGTAGGTTACAGCACCAGAACGTGGAGGGGGAGGTACTGCTGGTTTCGGGGCGTGCTAAGGGCATGCGTTGCGGATGTGGGGACGCGAAGTGGTCAGGGATTCAAGATAGCAGAGTTTCAGAATCGAGGTCCAGAAAGATGGTGGTGGATGTCGAGGGAACGTGAATGTTGCTGTTCGATGGAGTAACAGGCGGGGCGCGGAGGCGTCAAGGCTTACACGATGTGCCAGAAGAGGTGAAGAAATTGATAAGAAATAACCAAGGGGAAATGAGTAGCTTAACTCTCTCTCTCTCTCTCTCTCTCTCTCTCTCTCTCTCTCTCTCTCTCTCTCTCTCTCTCTCTCTCTCTCTCTCTCTCTCTCTCTCTCACATTCATTTGTTCCGTTATTACGTTGTAATACGATTTAAGCAATATCTTATGATGTGCACAAATTTAAAATATATTGTTGATACAACAAAGCTGCATTCTTATATCTTCAAAAAAATATTCACCAATATGCCACATCCATGCGGGACCTTCCCTTCCTGCTTATATTGAAGATAAGAGAATACCCATATTACGTTCTTGCATTGCACTGCCATGCATCACATTTGCTTGTGTGACTTAATTTTACTAAACGCAGATCCGTGTTATTTAATTCATTTTCCTTTTTGACATTTACCCTCGCTTAGTAATATTGTTATGTTTGTTTCTCAAGACTATTTGTTGCTTCCAGTTAATGCGTTCTCCTCAATAAACGTTTCTCATTATTTACTCCTTTCTTCTAATCGTTTGTTCTCATACGACCGTTTTTTTTTTTTCTATTCCCTCTGTTCTGTGTATTTTCTGTTATCTTAATTCAGTTGTGAAGTATATACCTCTTACCTTCATAAAATTGTGTTAGTTTAAAGTACTTGCACTTTGTGTTTAAAGTACTTACACTTTGTGATAATTTCCTATCCAAGTGGCTTTGTGTATTTTTTTCTTTTCTTTTCTTTTCACTGTTGCAGGCAGTTGTAATAATCATCAGTTCAATGTCATCTTAGCTCAAGTCATCTTTTATTTCAATTGAAAATTATTGTTTTTTTCGCTGCCATTCTGGGGGAGCTTTTGGTTATAGGACCTCCCTCCATTTTAGTTCAGTCATTATTCACAGTCTGGCATCGCGTGATTGATCCCTGTCTTTACTGTCTGCTTGACAGTTATACTTGAAACTATACTTCCATCTAGTATTGTGATTTTTTTTTTTTTTCGTCTTCCAGTTAAAACTCCTCCAGGACTACTTGCAATATTGCTCTTCTTGAAAACAAAAATGTGTGTGCTTCTCTTGTGTGTAGGAATGATTCCCCAAGATTATTGCTCCCCAACATCTTCTCTCTATGGTGTGTGCTATTTTTGGTAAGACGTATATCTTTAACAGTAGAGTCTCAAGTAGGTAAAAGATAGTTATTCATTACTCAGTCTTTGGGGTCCATTTTGTTATAAAATTACTACAAAAATTTGAATAATATTGAAATCGCATTTCTTTTAATGTCTTTTTCAAAGAGCGTGAACTCACAGGTCACAAGGAAAATTCAGGAAATGTAATCGTGTGGTGATGGGAAGGCTGTGAAGGCGGAGCACGGAGCGAGGCCATTGTCAGTGCCAGAAATTGACAATCGAATCTAGTGAACAATCATGGTAACGTTTCATTATCTACCGGAGCCTGGATGAAACTGATATTAATGAAAGTGCCAACAGAGCTTTAGCACCACCACCACCACAAGAAGAAAAAACTGCAGCAACAGCAACAACAACAACAACAACAAACAGCAACAACAACAGCAACAACAACAACAAAGTTTTTGTCCTTAAATCCTCGGCAAGCAAATGTTGATTTTGATATCAGATTAGTAAGTTTTGTTTTAAATCTGAAAATCCAATGTAACACGTAGTCTAGACTTTTAATCATTGAGTTTTGTATGCTGGCTCAGCTAATGTATGTTTCAAGACTGTAAAACACCACCTGCTACCTCACGAGTAGCATCCAGCCAGTGGCGCCCAACACTTCATTACACGCCATCAGCCAGTTAAGGCGGTGTGTCACACTACCACTTTTTCCGTCAACTTTTTCCGTCGTTTTTCTGAAAATCGTCGATATCTTGGCTGCGGTCTGTCACATACAAACGGTGTTTCGTCTGAAACTTTCCGTCGGCACAGACCAAGGAGTGTAAACAAACATGGAGTCCACGCTGCGGCAAAGATACGCTGCTCTGAAACTAATACTGTGTATTGTAAGACACAGTATTGGAGGGCACAGGTGACTGTGTTGTAAGCCGCTCTTTTCAGGCCTTTCTTCATATAAGATTCATTCTTGTGGTCCCAGAGGCACTTATGGCTCCTTATGCTTTCCACAAGGAACTCCTCTGAAAGGTGTGTCCAGCTTGGATGTGGTTTTCCTTCCATGACGAAGCGTAGAGGTGGTAATAACGCTCTGTGAGACAGGTTCGAGGCACGCGGAAAGTCTCGGTCTTGGTCTTGGAAATGTAAACAAAGGCTGAAATTTGCAGGCGGAAACAATCCTGATCGTCTGACAAATTCATGCGATAAGTTCATGCGGAACGATGAAAAATCGACGGAAATCGCACTAATCGACGGAAAAAGTGCTAGTGTGATACCGCCTTTAGGGGTCTTTGGATTCATCTCTAGTCAATGAAGCTTCTACCTGGCTCGGATATCGCTCATTATCACGCATCTGGTCTCGCCTCATAGGATGGGAAGCTCATCACCAGTTATTAGTGACACAATAGAAAACTTCCTGCCAAGCGACTGGCACGTTGTCCTTGGCTGGTGGAAAGCGTGGGACTTGGTATCGTTATCCTATTGGAAGTGAAATGGTGCTACAGTGGAAGCAGGGAGAGGCACACGCAGATGTACAGAGGAGAGTAAGGATCATCTAGCTCTCTCTAATGAAGACTATAAAACCTAAAGGTATAGAGGTGGAAGTCTAAACACCTAATGAAGGAAGTGTTTTCAGGTAAGTGTCTCCACCCACATTCTCTGCTCGCTCTCTCAGTTCCCCTGCACTGCCTGACTCATCTTCTTTAATTGGTTATGACGCATAAGATGCAAGCTAAATAAAAGTAGTTAATAAAATGTTAAGTTATTCATATTTATAAACTTGGTTGTTTATTGCTTAAATGTTTGAATTCTTCTGACAGTAAATCCTGGTTGTAGCACGCATAGCAAAAATAGCAATGATTAGGGAGAAGACAAGCGTGGGAAGCAAGCAATTTGTGATGAAGCGCAGTGATGTCATGGTGAGAGGTGGTGGTGGTGGTGGTGATGATCTTGGTGATGATGATGACTGGGCAATCTTTTCGTGACGGTTCTTGTAAACTTTTCCTCATTACAGACTATAGTCAGTGAAGGACCACACCATAAACATCTTGTGTGTGCGCAGCGGCTCATATGAAACTTTTTTTTTTTTTTGAGCAGGAAGCAGGGATCAAGATCTAAAGACGCAGCTTCTTTGGTTCTTGGCGTGTTGGTTTCATATATTAACGGTGCGATAATTGGCGATACCTTCATCCTAACGTGCTGAACTTGTGTATTTTAATGATATCATGACCTTGGCTGAATAGTGGCATGAGTGGGAATGATGGTTTTGCTGTACATAAACACACACACGCACACTCACTCACCATGTAATCTTTCATTTGTGTACTCATTCACATTAATGTGCGTGTATGCTTTTCGATATGCATATTTATGTGAAGGCGGTACTGGCGTGGCTAAATTAAATATTTACAATTATATTGCCGATGCTCCATTTCATAGAAGTGGCAATCAGAGTTTGTTCTAATGAGTAGCGTAACACGTTGTTGATTTTGAACCATCTGGCAGCACTGAAAAAAATTGGCAGAACGTGGGTTTTCTTGCTGACAGCTCCCTAAAATGAAACCGCTAA
>NC_087151.1:215000-217500 GCF_035594125.1 Scylla paramamosain | reverse complement strand
TTATAGGAGGAGGAGGAGGAGGAGGAGGAGGAGGAGGAGGAGGACGTGCGAGGAGGAGGAGCCTCAAGGTACGCGATCTTTAACAACTCCCAAAAAAGCTGTTCCTCCTCCTCCTCCTCCTCCGGCTACGCCTCCTGCTGAACTAGAGCAAGGGAGGGTATCTCCTGCTTAGCCTTCCTCCTCCTCCTCCTCCTCCTCCTCCTCCTCTTCTTCCTCGTCCTCCTCCTCCTCCTTCCTGCTTATTCTTGCTTTCCTCTCCAGCTTAATGTGATTATTTTTCTTCTTCTTCCTCCTCCTCCTCCTTTTCTTCCTCCTCTTCCTCCTTCTCTTCTTCTTCCTCCTTTTCTTGTTCTTCTTCCTCTTTATTCCATCTGCTTATTCTAATTTTCTTGTTTTCTACGCATTTTCTCCTCCTCCTCCTCCTCCTCTTCCTCCATTTCCTGCATTCTTCCTACAGTTACTATCTCCTTTTTCTCTACTCCTCCTCCTCCTCTTCTTCCTCCTCCCCCTCCTCTTCCTCCTCCTGAATTTTAAGTAAGGGTAGTCCTCCCTCTCCCTCTCCCTCTCCCTCTCTCCCTCTTCCTCTCCCTGCTTCTTCTGCTAAACTGGAGCAAGAGTAGGTCCCCCTTCTCTCTCTCTCTCTCTCTCTCTCTCTCTCTCTCTCTCTCTCTCTCTCTCTCTCTCTCTCTCTTGTAAAGTTAAATTTGTATGTAAAAAAATATTACCACTTACTCTCACCTTTCTGACAATACCGAGAGAGAGAGAGAGAGAGAGAGAGAGAGAGAGAGAGAGAGAGAGAGAGAGAGAGAGAGAGAGAGAGAGAGAGAGAGAGAGAGAGAGAGAGAGAGAGAGAAAATGAGTTTATTAGTAAAGATTTAAAATTTTAATTTCATCTTAGTAGTAGTAGTAGTAGTAGTAGTAGTAGTAGTAGTAGTAGTAGTAGTAGTAGTACTCGTGTTATGAATGACAGAGAAACACACACACACACACACACACACACACACACACACACACACACACACACACACACACACACACACATGGGTCCCGACCGACCAGAGTTGCCAGGTCGGTGGTTTTCTCGCCCAATTGGGCTCTTTTTCCTGGTATTGGGCGTGAAAAACATGGTTTCCGCGGTTTGGCGCTTTTTGGGCTCTTTTTACCGCAGTTGGGCTATTTTCTGGGCTACTTATATTTGAAAATATATAATATACTCTTGCCTTCCCGACATACCAAATGAGGGAGTAGACTCACTCGTATGATAAGGAGTGGCGCCAGGTCAGCCAGTAGAAGGGTGGTGTGAACAAGTCTCCCCTCTCCCTAAGGGGATTACTACTAGGGCCGCATGACCTCATTAAGACTGTAGGGCATCCATCCTGAACACCTGCATGCCGCACCCATAATTTCCACATTCACCTCACAGCACACACACTGAAACACAGCCACTTTATTTATTCTCAGCCTCGTAGCTGCCTCAGCCTGCCTGGAGGAGATACAAGTATACTGGATGCAGGCCACGTGCATACGTGTGTACGTATGCACGTGAACATGAGCAAGTGGTCGAAATACAGCAAAAAATACTGTAAAGAGTGGGAACAAGAGGACGGGCTCAAGACAACAAAGTGTTAGCACCGTGTATGCTGAAGGAACTGTGTTGTGACATTGGCAAAAGTGAATATTCATTGATAATACACGAAAGTACTGACAATAATAGGAAGAAAAAGCTGTGTATTGTTGTTGTTGTTGTTGTTCGGTACCCAAGTTACGAACAGAAAAGAATCATAACATCATTCTTGGGACTTGTTGAACTCGATAGAAGCACTGCTGAGGCTGTTACAGCATCTTTGCTTGAGTTCCTGAAAAAAAGTAAATCTGAACATAAAAAAGTGTATTGGTTTGGCAAGTGATGGCTGTAACACAATGTCCGGAGCACACAACTCCGTCACCTCACGATTACGTGAAATAAATCCGGAGGTTACACACATCAAGTGCATTTGCCACTCGTTACAATTATGCATGTCGTATGCCATGAAAAAACTACCTTCCCACCTTGAGTTCATGGTATCGCAGACATATAAGTATTTTTCGAATAGCTCTCTCCGACAGCAGAAATATATGCAGAGGTGGGCTCTTGTTGGAGTAAAAGTGCGCGGGAATACTGCCGCAGACCTGGCAACCCTGCCTGCGACCGACTCGCCTGAGTTGACACTAAGCCACGGTCAAGGTGAGACGTACGCCTCCGTGTTCTGGCGTCCCTCCGGATATTCTCGGTGCCACCGCGACTCTGGCACCCCTCTGTTGGGTGTGCGTGGTGCCCCTGGCCTGACACTCCACGCGGCTGCTGTACCTATACCGTGCTCCGGGAGGACAGCAGCGATGCCGCCCTCTCTGTGTTATGCTGTGTTTGGCCCACGCTGTGTTTTTCACGTGTTTCTGAAGTAATGTGATCGCTGAAGGAGAGAAATGCTGGCGTGAGGAGGCGAGACGTGCTTCCAGGCAG
>NC_087151.1:187500-202500 GCF_035594125.1 Scylla paramamosain | reverse complement strand
ACACCTCTACACACCCAAAACACCCCAACATCCAAAATACCTCTGACACACACCAAAAACACATTTTCACCCACCAAAACACTCCAAAATGCCCCAAAACTTATCAAACCCACCTTAAATATCCCTAAAAACCCAAAAAACAAAATTATACACACCAAAACACCCTAACACACCCCAAAAAACATCCAAAATACCACAAAAATACCTCAAAAACACCCAAAAACATCCCAAAAATTACACAAACTATCCTTAAAAGGCTCTAGTTGAAGTTGTAAGGCATTTCAAGGGTGTTTTTATAGTTCTAGTGACAGATTAACAATATTTCTGCATTACTAACTGGAGAAACACCCCTGAGAACCCTGCTACCTGTATTTAAAAGGCTGCAATAGAAGTTACTGTGGTTTTAAAGGGTGTTTTTATGGTTCTAGCGACACATTAACAACATTTTTGCATTACTAACAGGAGAAACACTCTTTTAAGGATTTTCAAGGTTGTTTTTAAGGTTCTAGAGACAGATTAACAAAATTACTACATTATTAACAGGAGAAACACTCTTTTAAAAGGCTCTAGTTGAAGTTATAAGGGTTTTATTGCAGTGTTTTTAAGGTTCTAGTGACAGATTGACCACATTTCTACATTCCAAAGACACTAGTTGAAGTTGCAAGGTTTTTCAAGAGTGTTTTCAAGGTTCTAGTGACAGATTAACATTTCTACTTTCCAAAGGCTCTAGTCGAAGTTGTAAGGGTTTTCAAGTGTGTTTTTTTAAGGTTCTAGTGATAGATTAACCAGATCTCCACATCCCAAAAGCTGAAGCTGTAAGGGTTTTCAAGAGTTTTTAAAGTTCTAGTGACAGATTAACAACACAGTCTCTCTCTCTCTCTCTCTCTCTCTCTCTCTCTCTCTCTCTCTCTCTGTCTCTCTCACACCCCCTCACACTTTCCCACACTCACTTGGTCAGCCTACACTTGTGGTTCTTGAGTCTGCATCCCTCATCCACACACAAGTATCTCCAGGCATACTGCTGGAGGCCTCTCACGTCCCTGATGGCCACCTGTAGGGGATAGTGGCAGATTAGGGACAGAAAGGAGCAGGGAGACACAGTAACCCTCCATATAGCTTCATTCTACCCTAAAGGTCTACAGGGGGGAAGTCGCATCGCTCTACTCTGCCCGGATTTTGCACCACAGACGTGTTGAGGTACCGTTTACCCAATATTTAAAGTTTACCCAAAAAATAACAATAATAACAATAATAATTTGTTGTATTTTCGTTAATTTTTCAAAATATTTGTGTGTACGTGTGTGTGTGTGTGTGTGTGTGTGTCTGTGTGTGATTGACTGATTGATTGTTTATTAAATGCTCAAATTTTATATAAAAGTGTGTGTGTGTGTGTGTGTGTGTATGAGAGAGAGAGAGAGAGAGAGAGAGAGAGAGAGAGAGAGAGAGAGAGAGAGAGAGAGAGAGAGAGAGAGAGAGAGAAGGCTGAAGACAGTCAGTTAGAGGAGAGTTGATGAGACGAAAAGCTGTTGATTCCACCCTGTGTGGCAGAGCAGTATGAGTGGAACCCCCCCAGACATGTGAAGCATACACCATACATGGACGGATAAGGCCCTTGTACAGAGTTAGCAGCTGGGGGGGTGAGAAAAACTGGCGGAGATGTCTCAGAACACCTAACTTCATAGAAGATGTTTTAGCTAGAGATGAGAGGTGAAGTTTCCAGTTCAGATTATAAGTAAAGGACAGACCGAGGATGTTCAGTGTAGAAGAGGGGGACAGTTGAGCGTCATTGAAGAAGAGGGGATAGTTGTCTGGAAGGTTGTGTCGAGTTGATAGATGAAGGAATTGAGTTTTTGAGGCATTGAACAATACCAAGTTTGCTCTGCTCCAATCAGAAATTTTAGAAAGATCAGAAGTCAGGCATCCTGTGGCTTCCCTGCATGAAATGTTTACTTCCTGAAGGGTTGCACGTCTATGAAAAGATGTGGAAAAATGAAGATTGGTATCATCAGCATAGGAGTGAATAGGACAAGAAGTTTGGTTTAGAAGATCACTGAAGAATAATAGGAAGAGAGTGGGTGACAGGAGAGAAACCTGAGCAACACCACTGTCAACAGGTTCAGAAGACAGTGACCATCTACCGCAGCAGCAAAAGAACAGTCACAAAGGAAATTTGAGATGAAGTTACAGAGAGAAGGAAAGAACCCATAGATGGCTAGTTTGGAAATCAGATTTGTGCCATACTATATCAAAAGCTTTTGATATGTCTAAGGCAACAGAGTCTCTGAAGGAGGATGACCAAGACTCACTAAGGAAAGTAAGAAGATCACCAGTAGAGCGGCCTTGACAGAACCCATACTAGCAATCAGATAAAAGGTTATGGAGTGATAGATATTTAACAATCTTCCTGCTGAGGAGAGATTCAAAAACTTTAGATAGGCAGGAAATTAAATCAACAGGATGGTATTCTGAGGGATTAGAACAGTCAGTCACCCTTTTTAGGAATAGGCTGAATGTAGGCAAACTTCCAGCAAAGAAGGAAAGGTAGATGTTGACAGACAGACAGCTGAAAGAGTTTGACTAGGCAAGGTGCAAGCACGGAGGCACAGTTCTGGAGAACAATAGGAGGGACCCCATCAGGTCCATAAACCTTTCAAGGATTTGGGCCAGCAAGGGCATGGAGAACATCATTGTGAAGAGTTTTAATAAGTAGCATGAAGTAGTCAGAGGGTGGAGGAGAGGGAGGAACAAGCCCCCTGATTTGTGGGCACAGATTCAGGATTTTTTTTTTTGGCAAACTTTTTTTTTTCATGAGGGGTGGAGGGTGCAAACCTTCTCACCACTTTTGTGGCGTTCTCTATTTGTGAAGTGACACGACACAATTAAAAACTTTCGGATTTTTGAATTTTGGATAGAGAATTCTCAGCTGTACCAACAAAAGTATTGACCTGAATGTTGGTGCCTGCAGTCAAAACCACCAGTCAGTCACAAGGCTCCAGTGAGGTTTGCTTCTTGCTTCTGAGTTACGGAAGTCTCCCAAGGTCTCTTCCACCCGCTGCTTGTGTTACCACCTGCGGAGAAACGCGCACATCTACACTCCAGTCGCTTGATGGATGCATTTGATTCACAACTTTGTCCAGAATTTAACCATTTACTATAACATTACAGCTGGAAACATTTATAAGCACATTCATGAAAGGAAAGAATTACAGTAGCAGAATGTGCAATTTCTAGCCAGTATACTGTATAGACATGGCTAGGAAAGAAAATAAATGCTTCATGTTGGTCTGGGAATCAGGAAAGATGTGATAAAAATAGTAGTTATAGTGTTCATTACCAGATGGATAACTATTTTGTCACACTCTTGTCTCTGGTAAAAGTCACTCACAAAAATGATGGACCCAGGGCAGGTCTTTTTTCTAATCAACATTTCCACATGAAGGGCAGCACTTCACTCTAAGGAAGGGAACCAAAATAAATCTCTCTCTCTCTCTCTTTCTGTTTAATAGGCTGTTTGGATAACTATTTCACTGGAGAGAGAGAGAGAGAGAAAGAGAGAGAGAGAGAGAGAGAGAGAGAGAGAGAGAGAGAGAGAGAGAGAGAGAGAGAGAGAGAGAGAGAGACACACACACACACACACACACACACACACACACACACACACACACACACACACACACACACACACACACACACACACCTGGTGGAGCCTCTGTCTCATGGGTCCACACCATCAGTTGAAGCGCCGGCACCCTCTGAACTCCCGGGGACGCACAACCCCATCCTCTGGTTCTAGCCATTTTAATTCAATTACTACATGTAGTTTCCCCTGAGAGATTCCAAGTCCACCTGTTAAGGAGAGAAGTTCTTTGTCAGTATACAATGGATAACAATTTGCTACAAGGTTTCCTCTGACTACAGTAGAGCCTTACCTCTCCTACTACAAATAGTAGTAGTAGTAGTAGTAGTAGTATATGAATAAATAGATAAATAACTAGATAGATACATAAATTAATTAATTAATCAATTTTAAAAAAGGAGAAAGGAGATAAAGAAGCAAGACATGATACTTTAATGAATTTGTGTGTGTGTGTGTGTGTGTGTGTGTGTGTGTGTGTGTGTGTGTGTGTGTCCATTACTATAGGTGATATGAAGTATTAATTAAAGTGAGGGTAACATTTGGTGTTGCTTGTCCCTGCAGTGGTAGGTTAGTTAGGTCAGGCCAGGTTCATCTGCTAACATGACTCATAACAAAACAGGTCACTGGTAATGCTTAAGAGAGCAGGTCATGGCATAACTCTTCATCAACACTGACAAACACCCACTAATTATTTCAAAGGAACTTAACTGTGTTCATAAAAGGTGAGGCAAGATTTATACATTTAAAAGTATCTTATCTGTGTGTGTGTGTGTGTGTGTGTGTGTGTGTTGAAGATAAACGTATCCAGTATGTCACAATTCTTCCCAAATATGAGACACCTGAAGAGGGAAAAGTGCAAGAGGAGAGACAAATACCTTTTCTCCTTTTTCTGAAGGAGTGACACGAGCCAAGGGCAACAAAAATCCAATAAAAACAGAAATCCCACTGAAATGCCAGGCCTATAAAAATTTAGGTTTTATTATAGTTTAAGCCATTACACACTACGTGGTAATAACCTACCTCATTTTGTTCTCACTATTCACATCATTTCTAACGATTACACTACTTGTCGGAAATTAATAATAATAACGCCGTGGGCCGTGGGTACAGATTGGAAACATTGGCTTAAACTATAAATTTACCAGTGTTTTTTTACTGTTTTTTTTGTGGTTAGATGTTTTAAATATCTAAATGACCGCCTGCCTGATTGACTGGCTAATTAATTGACTATTTCAGCTTGGTTTAGTGCGCACGGTAATTGTCTAGAGTCCTTACCGGGCCTTATTACTGGTCTATTCACTTCAATTCTTTTACACATACCTTCACATGCACCTAAAACATCATTTTAAAGTGGGGGACAAATGCCCCCTTCCCTCTAGTCGGTTAGGTTAGGTTTTAGGTGCATGTGAAGGTATGTGTAAAAGAATTGAAGTGAATAGACCAGTAATAAGGCCCGGTAAGGACTCTAGACAATTACCCTAACCTAACCTAACCGACTAGAGGGAAGGGGGCATTTGTCCCACACTTTAAAATGATGTTTTAGGTGCATGTGAAGGTATGTGTAAAAGAATTGAAGTGAATAGACCAGTAATAAGGCCCGGTAAGGACTCTAGACAATTACCCCTGACTGACTGACTGACTGAATGCCAACCTCTCTCTCACTCACACACACACACACATATATACACGCACACACACTTACCTAATATACAAAACAAATATTTTCTCACAATTATCTACAAACAAAACAACTGTCTTATTTACCAGCCTTATTACAGCTCTCACCTTATTTACTGGCACCAATACGCCTTTCCCTGATTCTGCTACTTCTCCTGCCCCTCTCTGCCTGCTGTCGTCCTTCTATTTGCTCTATTTCCTTCGTTTATCATTATTTTTATCTCCTTGCCTCGCTCCGGACCCGTGATCAGCTGTTTGTTTACATTGTAAGTGTTGCCAATCCACGGTACCTTCATTAATTTTTTATTATTTTTTTTTTTACATTATTTCGGCTTTTTATTTAGTCATACTCGTAATATTTAGTTTCAACGTAACCCGCATGACGAAATATTAACAAATGAACTCTTCCGTGAAATGAAAACCCGCCAAAATTCAACTTTTTAAAAAATATAAGCAGACTGATGATCCGGACGTCCGTATATATTAGCCATTATTTACTTTATTTCTCGTCACCATAAGTCACCCGTGGCAGTGAATGGAGCCACATGACTATGCTTTCATGTCCGCTGGTCAGACCTAACCGCCACTGCCTAGTTTAAGTCTGACGGAAGGTTTAACAGGCCAGGGGTGAGCTGCGGCAGGCTGGCCCGTCATACCTCACACCCCTTTATTTCCCTCACACACATTAATACACTCGTTACACACACTCATCCACCTACTGCCACTTACCTGTGCACAAATCACCCCAGTAGTCTGCTCCTCACACAACAAAACACTGTAAATTACGATAAATATTGAGAGACAGCAGATTTATTTATTTTTTATTGTCTTCCTCAGTGTACCTGGGAAACACCGTGCAGTGCGGTTGTGTGTGTGTGTCCTCTTTTCATTTAAACACCAGGGAACGGGACCACAGAGGCACAGGAGGTCAATTAAGGTGAGTTTAGTAGTGACAGGTAGCAGAGGTCTGGCTTCAACCTACGACACTACCTGGAAAACACTGGAAATACCTGGAAAATACTTGATACTTAATAGCAAAAGGGGAGAAGAGAAGAGAGAATATAATGCTATTTATCATGGAATAGAGGCGGACACACACACACACACACACACACACACATAGATATACACACACACACACACACACACACACACACACACACACACACACACACACATATATATACACACACACGCATACACACAGCTGAAATTAATCCAGAAAACAGAGAAATAACCTTCATAACAACCACAAATAATAAGGAAAGAGAGATAGCCAACCTTGTTTTTATCTGAGCCCCCTCCCAGCCCTCCCGCGGCCGCCATGATGGATTGCCAGAGTCTACCCCAGGTTCCAATATTCTTTCTATTTTCTTAACTTATATATTTAGGCTTTTTAACTAAGATTTTATGGTTTGTAAAAATATTTGGTGGTGTTTTGAGTGTTTTGCGTGCGAGTGTTAAGGGAAACATGTCGATTATGAGGTTGTTTCAGCGTAAATAAGTGTTGCTGTTTGCCGTTAAATTTTTCATACCGCCAAACATGATTTTTTATTTCAGCCGCTAGGCAAGATTTTATGGGCTCAAAAAATCGTTTATTGTTTTTTAAATATGTTATGATGCTTTTGAGTGAAATACGTGGACTTTTAGAGGGGTTTTAGACCCGTTGAAAACTCAAAAAGTCGACATTTATAAATTATTTATTTATTTATTTCAGCTTCCGGTTAACTTCTGATTGTTTGTAAAAATAGTTTCGATTTTTTAAAGTGTATTGTGTTCGTGAGAAATGAGATTTGTGGACTTTGGAGTGTTTTTTTTTATCGTGTTTGTTCGAACACTTTTTCATATAGTTATTTAAATATAGCTTTATTATTACTGAAGCTTGGAATATTTTTATATCTCCAGAATTAATTTAAAATTATGCCCTTTCATAATATGTAAAGCATTCCGGCCTAGCTCCATTTTTGCGAGGGGTCATTTTCAAAATCATTTGCGTAACGTAAATATGGCGGACGTGACGTCATCAGCCGCCTTCATCCGGGGACCGAGACCCTGGACCTTCCCACCTGCCAGTGCCCTTCCATCAGTATTTAGTGTTATTTCCTATATTTTCCAGCTGTTTTCATGCATAGAGAAGAATAGAAAGAGGAGTGAATTCTTCGTTTCTGTGGCGTTTTAAAAAGGCAGGGGATGTTTTTTTATATATATTTTTATTTTTTTGTGTTTTTTTTTAGATTTTGGTGTTTTTCAAGTTTGTTTGGGTAGAAATTGTTGTTTTTTTCGCTGTCCTTGGGTAGGTGTGTGTCTCTTCTGGGGTGTTTTGAAAGGAAATTAAGTGTTATTTAAATGTTTTTTGGCTAGAAATGTGTGTTTTTTGATGTGTTGAAAGAAAGTCGCATGTTTTTCAGTGTGTTTGGGTAGAAATGTATGTTTTTTTGGGTGTTTTGAAAGGAAATCACGTGTTTTTTTCAGTGTTTTTTTGCGTAGAAATTAATGTTTTTGAGCTATTTCTGACCGGTAATCAGTGTTTTCTTTGAGTACTGTTAATAGAAATAGCTGTTCTGGGCCGAATTTGTGTTTTTTGAGTATTAAAAGGAGAAAAATAGTGCTGCTAGGTGTTATTGGGCAGGAAAATTTGTGTTGCTAGGTGTTTTTGGGGAGGAAAATTTGTGTTGCTAGGTGTTTTTGGGGAGGAAAATTGTGCTTCTAGGTGTTTTTGGGGAGGAAAATTGTTTGAAGGTGTTCTTTGGGGAGGAAAATTGTGCTTCTAGGTGTTTTTGGGGAGTAAAATTGTGTTTCTGGGTGTTTTTGGGGAGGAAAATTGCATTTCTAGGTGTTTTTGGGGAGGAAGATTGTGCTTCTAGGTGTTTTTTGGGAGGAAAATTGTGTTCCTAGATGTTTTTGGGAAGGAAAATTGTGTTTCTGGGTGTTTTTGGGGAGGAAAATTGTGTTTCTGGGTTGTTTTTAGGGGAGGAAAATTGTCTTTCTAGGTGTTTTAGGAGAGTAAAATTGTTTCTGGGTGTTTTTGGGGAGGAAAATTGTGTTGCTAGATGTTTTTGGGGAGGAAAATTGTTTATGGGTGTTTTTGGGGAGGAAAAATGTGTTTCTAGGTGTTTCTGGTGTGTGTGTGTGTGTGTGTGTGTGTGTGTGTGTGTGTGTGTGTGTGTGTGTGTGTGTGTTGCCTTGTCTTTCGTTGTACAGATGCTTATGCAGTGTGTGTGTGTGTGTGTGTGTGTGTGTGTGTGTGTGTGTGTGTGTGTGTGTGTGTTGCCTTGTCTTTCGTTGTACAGATGCTTATGCAGTGTGTGTGTGTGTGTGTGTGTGTGTGTGTTGCCTTGTCTTTCGTTGTACAGATGCTTATGCAGTGTGTGTGTGTGTGTGTGTGTGTGTGTGTTGCCTTGTCTTTCGTTGTACAGATGCTTATGCAGTGTGTGTGTGTGTGTGTGTGTGTGTGTGTGTTGCCTTGTCTTTCGTTGTACAGATGCTTATGCAGTGTGTGTGTGTGTGTGTGTGTGTGTGTGTGTGTGTGTGTTGCCTTGTCTTTCGTTGTAGCCTTCAGAAAAAAAATATTAAAGTTTTTACAGTGGGAAAATTTTGGTGGTGAGTGAGAAAATGACTCAAATATTACCTCAAATTTAACCTGATGTGGTGGAGCCTCACACTCCTCAGCTGCCCCTAACCAAACCTAACCTAACCCAAAGAAGCCTACCCGAACTTCTGTCTGGTGCTTCCTCCTCCCCAAGACTGGCTATCTCGTGTCATAATCCCAAGCTAGCCTAACCAAACTCTACCTAACCTAACCTAAGCAATTCTAACCTAGCCAAACCTTATCTAAGCAAGCCTAACCTAGCCAAGCCTTACCTAACCTAACCTAACCTAACCTAAAGAAGCCTACCCTAACCTAACCTAGCCTAGCCTAACCTAACCTAACCTGCATCCTCTTCCCACGGCCCCACTTAACCTAACCTAACGTAACTTTCAGAGCAACGGCAACCCTCCGATCCGGCAAGCAGGTTGGCGGCAGCGATGGCGGTGGCGGCAGCAGCGGTGGTGAGGTGGACGGCAGGGACGGAGGGGCGGTACAGGCTGCGGACATCAAGGAGAAAGTGAGCAGGGTGTTGTGTTGGTGTGTGTTGCTAAGCTGAGGTGTGAAGTGTGTGGTTGTCAACGCGCTGCAATATTTGTCAGTCAAGGCTCATGCAACACTGCCTCCATGCACAAGTGTGTCGGGAAAGTGATTCAAAGTTGTAAACGTTTTATTGTTTTAGTTTATTTATTTATTTGTTTATTTTGTTTTATTTTTTATATATATAGGAGGGACACTGCTCAAAGCCAACTAAATACTACAAGAAAAAAATACTGAGATAAAATTAAAGATTAAAATCACGTCACTTAACCTAACCTAACCTAACCTGACCTAACCTAACCTAACCTAACCTAACCTAACCTAACCTAACTTATCCTAACCTGACCTAACCTATCCTAACCTGACCTAACCTATCCTAACCTGACCTAACCTAACTTAACCTAACCTAACTTAACCTAACCTAACCTAACCTAACCTAACCTAACACCCACAGAAGAACGTGCGGAGAAGCAAGGTGGCATTCAGCAGTGTGATCCTGGACCTGGTCGGCTTGACGGTGGTGGTGCCTCTGTCTCCTGCTCTCTTTCACTGTTACTCCAAGCACGACTCCAGCGGCTTGTATTCCTCTGTGCTCTCCTGTGTGACTTGTTACCAGCATATCATCGGCGTCCCTGCGAGGTTCCACTCTGTCTTGTTTGGTGGTATGTGGGTATGTTGCGTTTTGTATTGGTTTGTATATTTCTAGTTTGGTTTTATGATTATTTTTTTCACTTTTTTTATCCTGTTATCTATTTATTTATTTTTGTTTGTTTGTTTGTTTGTTTGTTTGTAGGGTGTGTGTGTGTTTGTTTGTGTTCCTGCTGTTCTATATTGCAGCTTGTTTTCTTGTTTTTGTTTTTTTGTTATTGTTATTTTGTGTTTTATTCCATTTCATTGTTCTGAAGGTGTTTTCAGGTATTTTTGGGGTGTTTTTGGGTGTTTTTGTATGTTTTTGGGGTGTTTTTGGGTGTTTTGGTGTGTTTTTGGAGTGTTTTGTGGTGTTTTGGTGTATTTTGAGGGTGTTTTGGTGTGTTTTTGGAGTGTTTTTGGGTATTTTAAGGGTGTTTTGATGTGTTTTTGGAGTTTTTTGGGTTGTTTTGGGGTATTTTAAGGGTGTTTTGGTGTGTTTTTGGAGTGTTTTGATGTGTTTTTGGAGTTTTTTGGCTTGTTTTGGGGTATTTTAAGGGTGTTTTGGTGTGTTTTTGGAGTGTTTTGGGATGTTTTGGTGTGTTTTTGGGTATTTTGAGGGTGTTTTGGTGTTTTTTTGGAGTGTTTTGGGATGTTTTTGTGTATTTTGGGGTATTTTGAGGGTGTTTAAAGGTGTTGTGGTGGTGTTAAATATTTTGTTTGTTTACTTTTTTAGCTTTTTATTTTCTTATGCATTATTTTATTTCTTATTTATATTCCTATAGAGCTCCATTTTTTCTGTTTGCTTGTTTTGTTATTTGTTTGTATTTCCTTGTGTCTCTGAATGTGGTTAAAGAGAGGTGCAGTGTGGATAAAGCATCATTTTCTTTTTCCTTTCCTCATTTCTTTACTTTTCCCTCTTATTCCTTCCTTTCTGTCATCATTACAAACCCATTCTATCATTTTCCTTACTATAAACAATCAAAACATCTTGACAATCTCATTTAAATCACTTTTTTTTTCATTATCATCTGTTCCTTTACACTTTCTTGCTTTCTTTCACTTATTAATTCACTACACTCCTCTGCTTGTGTGTTTGGGAGTGTTTTGGGGTGTTTTGGAGGTGTTTTAGGGCTGTTTTTGCAAGTGTTTTGAGGTAAATTGTCTGTTTTGGGGTGTTTTGGAGGTTCTAGTTTAACAGGCTGTAGTGGAAGTTACTGGGGTTTTCAAGGGTGTTTTCATGGTTCTAGTTTAACAGGCTGTAGTGGAAGTTACTGGGGTTTTCAAGGGAGTTTTCATGGTTCTAGTTTAACAGGCTGTAGTGGAAGTTACTGGGGTTTTCAAGGGTGTTTTCATGGTTCTAGTTTAACAGGCTGTAGTGGAAGTTACTGGGGTTTTCAAGGGAGTTTTCATGGTTCTAGTTTAACAGGCTGTAGTGGAAGTTACTGGGGTTTTCAAGGGAGTTTTCATGGTTCTAGTTTAACAGGCTGTAGTGGAAGTTACTGGGGTTTTCAAGGGAGTTTTCATGGTTCTAGTTTAACAGGCTGTAGTGGAAGTTACTGAGGTTTACAAAGTATATTTTCAAATCTATATTTTTACTGTGTAGCCAAATAATTATAATATAAAACAACAGAATTTATCAGTAACAATATTATTTAACCCACCACTGCCTGCTGTACCACCCTCACCATCCACAGGGCCTAATGATGATGATTCCTGCTTTCATCCTCATCGGGGCTAATGAGACCAACCTGGGGCTGTACTCTGGACTGACGCTGTATGCCATAGGTGGGTCTGGAGGGGCTGGGATAACAGATAATTTAAATAAACACTCAAACACTTAAAAAAACACAAAATTCATGCTGGTATACAATTAAAAACACACTGAAATACTTACTAAGGCTGGTGTACACATGTAAACTTGTACGCAAACACTGGTGTACACTTAGAAACACACACACACTTGGTAAGGCTGGTACACACACACACACACACACACAGACTCATAAGAGATGCTGGTATATGAATAGCTGGGTTCTCAAGACTGTTTCTCATATTAATAACATAGAAATCTTGTTAATCTGTCACTATAATCATAAAAACACCTTTAAAACCCATGTCAGTTCAACTAAAGCCTTTTGAAACCAGGTAGCCATTTTATGAAGAGTGTTTCTCCTATTAATAATGTAGAAACCTTGTTAATCTATCACTACAACCATAAAAACACTCTTGAAACCTGTGTCACTTCAACCAGAGCCTTTTAAAAGTAGTGTTTCTCGTGTTAATAACATAGAAACCTTGTAACTCTCCTACTATAACCATAAAAACACCCTTAAAAACCTGTGACACTTCAACTACAGCCTTTTGAAAGTAGTGGTGTTGGCAGAAGTCTTAAGAAGTCCACCCCCACCACTACCACCACCACCACCACCTGTCCCTTCTGCAGGCACCTGACGGACTTTGAGCTGGTGCAGCGTCTGGCGCGGTGCGGGCTTGGCGTGGTGTGTCAGGTGCGGAACAAGTTGGATGAGAATGAGTATGCCGTGAAGAGGATCAACCTGCCAACCAAGTGAGTGTGTGTATGTGTGAGTATTTGTGAGACAGACAGACAGACAGACAGACAGAGAGAGAGAGAGAGAGGGAGGGATAGACTGACAGAGATGCAGAGAGAGAGAGAGAGAGAGAGAGAGAGAGGCATACATTGACAGAGAGAGAGAGATAGACAGAGGCAGGGTTAGACAGACCAAGAGAGGCATACACTGACAGAGAGACAGACAGAGACAGGGATAAAGTAACAGAGATGGAGAGAGAAAAAGACAAACAGAGACATTGAGAGATGTTTCAGGGTGTGTGTGTGTGTGTGTGTGTGTGTGTGTGTGTTGATTTATGAAGAAGATGGCAAATAGTGGGAATTTTCTTATGTATTTTATACTTTATATTTTCTTTGCTTCATTCATTTTTTTTCCCCTTGTTTTTTTTTTCCATCTCTATTTCATTCATGTTTTTTCCTTTCTCCTTCTCTCTCTATTTCATTCATATTTTCCTTTCTCCTTCTCTCTCTATTCCTTTATTTTTTTCCTTTCACCTATATACTTCATTCATATCTTTCCTTTCTTATTCATTCTCTTTCCTTAATATATAAAGCTATGTTAGGACAACACATATGTGTGTTTGTTTGTACATAATGTACAACACCACCAACCACACTAACACTGCACCACCACCACCACCACTGCAGCAAGTCATCTGCTGAGAGAGTGAAGAGGGAGGTGAGGGCCCCGGCCAACCTCAACCACACCAATATTGTCCGCTACTACAACAGCTGGCTGGAGACGCCCCCCAGGATGGCAGCACCCCCAAGACACCATGCATAGCGAGCAAGTCTCCTGTGTTTGTGTGTGTGCATGTTTACTTAGTGGTGACACACAGGAGAGGAGGTAATTTCCTACCGTCCTGTCTTCCTAACTGTTTTTATCCAACAGAGTGCAAAACCTTGAATGCCGAACCACCAACACGCAGGGGAACGCCGCAGCGGATTGTTAGACGGTTATTTACTGCGTCTTTCCATAGTCCTGCTTGTTTCTGTCTCTCTGTGTCTCTGTTTTTGGTGTCTCCCTCCCAAACATTATTTTCACAACAAACCACAAACTAACATCCCCTGATTAACACTTAGATACCTTAACTTAACTCATCCCCAAAACTCCCACAAACTCACTAACTTCTCCTTCCTCTTCTCTCTCTCTCTCTCTGTCTTATAAACACACACACACACACACACACACACACACACACACACACACACACACACACACACACACACACACACACACACACACACACACACACACACACACACACACACTCTCTCTCTCTCTCTCTCTCTCTCTCTCTCTCTCTCTCTCTCTCTCTCTCTCTCTCTCTCTCTCTCTCTCTCTCTCTCTCTCTCTCTCTCTCTCTCTCTCTCTCTCTCTCTCTCTCTCTCTCTCAAACACACACACACACACACACACACACACACACACACACACACACACACACACTCTCTCTCTCTCTCTCTCTCTCTCTCTCTCTCTCTCTCTCTCTCTCTCTCTCTCTCTCTCTCTCTCTCTCTCTCTCTCTCTCTCTCTCTCTCTCTCTCTCTCTCTCTCTCTCTCTCTCTCTCTCTCTCTCTCAAACACACACACACACACACACACACACACACACACACACACACACACACACACACACACACACACACACTCTCTCTCTCTCTCTCTCTCTCTCAAACACACACACACACACACACACACACACACACACACACACACACACACACACACACACACACACACACACACACTCTCTCTCTCTCTCAAACACACACACACACACACACACACACACACACACACACACACACACACACACACACACACACACACACACACTCTCTCTCTCTCTCAAACACACACACACACACACACACACACACACACACACACACACACACACACACACACACACACACACACACACTCTCTCTCTCTCTCTCTCTCTCTCTCTCTCTCTCTCTCTCTCTCTCTCTCTCTCTCTCTCTCTCTCTCTCTCTCTCTCTCTCTCTCTCAAACACACACACACACACACACACACACACACACACACACACACACACACACACACACACACACACACACACACACACACACACTCTCTCTCTCTCTCTCTCTCTCTCTCTCTCTCTCTCTCTCTCTCTCTCTCTCTCTCTCTCTCTCTCTCTCTCTCTCTCTCTCTCTCTGTCTTATAAACACACACACACACACACACACACACACACACACACACACACACACACACACACACACACACACACACACACACACACACACACACACACACACACACACACACACACACACACACACACACACATTTCTCTCTCTCTCTCTCTCTC
>NC_087151.1:177500-180000 GCF_035594125.1 Scylla paramamosain | reverse complement strand
AGCAGAATGTTGATTACCATCCTCACCAAACCCAGCCAAGGTCTCTCTCTCTCTCTCTCTCTCTCTCTCTCTCTCTCTCTCTCTCTCTCTCTCTCTCTCTCTCTCTCTCTCTCTCTCTCAGCAATTATCTATCTTTCTATCTGTCTGTCTGTCTGTCTGTCTATCTATCTGTCTATCTATCTATCTATCTAGCTGTCTGTCTGTCAGTGTGTGTGTGTGTGTGTCTGTCTGTCTGTCTGTCTGTCTGTCTGTCTGTCTGTCTGTCTGTCTGTCTGTCTGCCTATCTATCTATCTGTCTATCTATCTATCTATCTAGCTGTCTGTCTGTCAGTGTGTGTGTGTGTGTGTGTGTGTGTGTGTGTGTGTGTGTGTGTCTGTCTGTCTGTCTGTCTGTCTGTCTGTCTGTCTGTCTGTCTATCTAACTGTCTATCTGTCTATCTATCTATCTATCTATCTAGCTGTCTGTCTGTCAGTGTGTGTGTGTGTGTGTGTGTGTGTGTGTGTGTGTGTGTGTGTGTGTGTCTGTCTGTCTGTCTGTCTGTCTGTCTGTCTGTCTGTCTGTCTGTCTGTCTGTCTGTCTGTCTGTCTATCTATCTATCTGTCTATCTGTAATAACTGCAGGATTGAGACGTAGTAAGAGATGGACTCCAGGGGTAACAATGTATTAAGGAGCGGCTACCCGCTTGCCGGCTGGAGCTGAACTGGCTCCATACAGAGAGAAGCTTCCGAAATCAACTAGTATGAACTAATACATAAACCAATACATGAAGCAGTGAATGACAAGTAGTACTTTGGTAGTAACAATTATAACACTCCTCCCTTTTTTTAAAAAAAAAACTCAGGTTAGAAACCATAAAATCAAGTTTACAACCAAAATGTTAAAAAAGATACAGAAGATACTAAAACTTATCAATTAGAAAGACTAGAAAAAAAAAAAATATTCGATACAAGTTATAAGAAACGCTAAAACCCGCAAACACGAGACAAAAAACAAAATAAACATAGTAACTAAAACTAGCAAAAGTAATACAAAACTCCAACAATTAAAATAGTTAACACAAGTGAAGCAAGAGACCTAACATTTTATTTCCAAGCTATCTGCAAACGATCTGGCTTCTGGCGCAGTCTCTCAGAACGGCGCAGTGTTTCCTCTCCAACGGCTGCTGTTGTGGCGGCAATCCAGGTTCGAACTCTTGACTTGAGGTTAACTCTCGTTCTTGAATTTGATCCGGCGCGTTGCTGTTGTGTGCTCCGGACTGCTTCGAAACTCCTGCCTTTAGGGGCGACACGCTGCCTGCCGGTGCCGAACCATGTTTCTGAATTCCTGCTCCATTTGTGAGGTCCATGGAGGTGGTATGGCATCATCTGCGTTAACCGTCTCGCCCTCTATGCTTACTCTTCTCCTCACATAGTCGAGATGACGTCGTACAGTCCTCCCATCTAGCAACTGCACCTTGAAAGAAACAGGACCGGATTTTTGGACAATTACGCCTGATAGCCATTTTTTCCTGGAGAAAAGTTTACTACATAAACTAATTCTCCCACTTTAAATTCCCTATGCCGCGCTTTCTGATCATGGTAGTACTTTTGCATTTCTTGCTTCTTCATAACTCTATCCTGGACATCTGGATGCAGTAAGTCTAAACAAGTTTTTAATTTTCTTCCCACTAAAAGCTCAGCAGGGGAAACTCCTGTGGTAGTCTGAGGTGTTACTCGATACCGTAACAGAAACTTGCTAATTCTGGATTCCAATGAGCCTCCTGTTAATCTTTTAAGAGAATTTTTAAAAATTTGAACTGCCTTTTCCGCCAACCCATTGGATGCTGGATGGTAGGGAGATGTCTTTATGTGAATGATACCATTTTGTTTTAAGAAAGCTTCAAACTCTTCGCTACAAAAATTGGTACCATTATCTGTTACCACCGTGTCAGGTAGTCCTTGTGACCCGAATGTAACTTGCAACTTTTCAATAGTTATAGATGAAGTGGCTGACTGTGTAGCGTGAACATCCATCCATTTGGAATGGGCATCTATGATGACGAGGAACATCTTACCCATAAACGGCCCAGCGTAATCCAAATGTAACCTGGACCAGGGTTTTAGTGGCCACTCCCATGGCTGCAAAGGAGCGTCTGGGGGAAGATTTCTCACTTGTTGGCACTGTGAACATAGTTGTACTGTTGACTCAACATCTTTATCTATATTGGGCCACCACACATGACTACGCGCAATACCTTTCATGCGCGAGACTCCTGGATGCGTTGCATGTAGCTCAGCCAACACATTTTTTCTAGCTATCTGAGGCACCACCACTCTTGATCCCCACAAAATTATTCCATCTTGGACACTTAATTCGTGCCTCCTTCTAAAAAAAGGCTGAAGTGTTTCCTCTGCTATATGTCCAGGCCAACCGTACAGAATGTGATCTCTTACCTTCGAGAGTGTTGAGTCCTTATCCGTCCATTGCCTTAACTCTCTCGACGTGACGGGTGTCTGGTCT
>NC_087151.1:162500-172500 GCF_035594125.1 Scylla paramamosain | reverse complement strand
CTGTCTCCCTCCAGCCTCTCTCCTTTATAGAGCTAATGATCCACTCTCTGCCCCTCCTCCTCCCATCTGCTGACCTTCCCTCTAGTCCATCTTTCCTTCTTTCCTTCCTTCCTCTTTCCTTAATAGAGGTAATAATTTTTCCTCTCCCTGGCCCATATCTCGACCTTACCTCCCCATTCACAAGCTCCCCTTGCTTTCTTCTACTCAAGACTGACTTTATCCAGTTTAACACACCTCCTTCAATCTGTTACTTTTTAGCTTTGATAATAACTTGTTGTGTGGTACAGTATGGAATGCTTTTATCAGTGTCCAGGCCCTTGTTTAAACACTGTCCACTTGTTTAACACTTATCACCTGCAGTTCTGTGCATCTCCCAGGCAGGAATCCAGACTGCTGTACACTGAATAGATTGCTGGTAAGTGTATGATTCAATATCTTTAATTGCTGTTTCCAGTATTTTGCATATCACATAAGTCAAACTGCCCGCCCGGCCTGTACTTGCTGGGGTCACTTTTCATGTTTCTTATAGATTACATGAGTTGCTTTTCAAAATTCTGGTATTTCCTGGCTATGAAGTGAATAGCTAGCAATCAGTCAATCGGCACCCTTAGATGAATCTGGTCAGGTGCGGTGACTTGTCCCTCTCAGCCTCTTTATCATAATGCTGTATATCATTTCTACTCATTTCCAGAGATACCAAGACTGGCACAGACTCCCTGGTTATCTCTGGCATGCCCTCATCCAGTTGATGTGCGAACACCACTGCAGGGAACTCTGTCGGTGTGTCTGTTCCTTTCTTTATCATTTCCAGTGTTCCTGCTCTTGTCAATGCTGTTCCTGACACTGACAGTTCCTGCACTGACACTGTTTAGTTGGGTTAGGTTTGGTTACATACATTCCATTCATTACCATCATCATTATTCTCTCATTTCTCATTCATTTATCATAATTTTTCCATCCACTTGTCACCATCCTTCCATTTCTCATTAATTTATCACTTGTTATCACCATCCTTTCATCTCTCATTTACTAATAATTTTTATTCCCATGGCCTTGTTGACTGGATGCTCTCTCTCTCTCTCTCTCTCTCTCTCTCTCTCTCTCTCTCTCTCTCTCTCTCTCTCTCTCTCTCTCTCTCTCTCTCTCTCTCTCTCTCTCTCTCTCTCTCTCTCTCTCTCTCTCTCTCTCTCTTCAAAACAAACAGGAGGTGAATGAGTGTGAGAGATTTTCAGGAAAAGTGAATTTAAGTCCCTGTTTTGATACAAAGAACAAAAATCCCTTGTACCCATGATGAACTGTGCATTATCATAACACCTATCATGTTCTAAATCAATTTCCCTCCCATCTCTAATAATCTCTTGATGACAAATTATCAGCATTATCAATCTTCTCCAGAGGCTTTTGTAGTGTCAACCGCAGTATACTTCTGCAAAAACTGCATCATTATGGCACATTCCTGGTTCAAAGGCTGTTTGACTGATACAACCCAGTGCACAGTCCATCATGGATACCTTTTAACAAAACCTACTTTTATTTCATGTTTTCAAGTAGCATAATTATGTACTGCTTAATAAATGAACACCTGAATTTACAGATATATTTTCTTACCCATATTTCTATACCTATGAAATGCTGATATATATATATATATATATATATATATATATATATATATATATATATATATATATATATATATATATATATATATATATATATATATATATATATATATGAACTGGAATTAAGTTCCAGTTCATGTATTCCGATATTAACATACATAGTAAATTATATATTGTGGCAATACAGATTCGGTATATGTAGGCATTATCCGTTTTTATCATCAAACATCTGTAATTGCGTGTATATATATATATATATATATATATATATATATATATATATATATATATATATATATATATATATATATATATATATATATATATATATATAACACCTGCCAAATAAAATAAATAAATAAAATAAAATAAATAAAGAAATAATAAAAAAAACGCGAGAAAACCTTTAGATTATCACAACGCGAAAATTAACACACGCTAAATTGGATGCGTCATTAATTAATAGTCATTGGGACTGTTACCCCCCAATAGTTCATAGCCCCTCCCCTATTCATTGCCACCCCCCCCCCCCTACCTTCCCTGCCTTGAGGAACACCTTCACTTATGGCATACTATTGATGTGCTTTTTTTGACCAGATTTGAGCCATTTTAACCTCGAATTACATATACATACATATTGTCTCCTTGCAATAATTATAATGGTCTTCCTGGCTTAATTTTTGTTTATTAATTATTCCTTATGTGTTTATTAATTATCATTTGTCTAATTCCTTATGTTTTACTTAGCCTCGGTATTTAAGGATTTTTATTTTTTATTTTTTCACTTTCTGACTGTGGCCCTTGCAATGAACGGCTTAATAATTTATTTCTCGTGGTTTAGTGGAATTTTTAGCACTTTAATGATTAGAGTTCCTCACCAGTCATTTTATTCGTGAGAGAGAGAGAGAGAGAGAGAGAGAGAGAGAGAGAGAGAGAGAGAGTTTGAGTCTACATGAATGATAAAAAAAAGATAATAATCAGTTACAATATTTTATTTATATACAAGAAAAATGCATGATAATAATAATAATAATAATAATAATAATAATAATAATATTTAAATACAAGGAGGAAAATGTGTAATAATAATAATAATAATAATAATAATAATAATAATAATAATAATAATAATAATAATAATAATAATATTTAAATACAAGGAGGAAAATGTGTAATAATAATAATAATAATAATAATAATAATAATAATAATAATAATAATAATAATAATAATAATAATAATAATAACAATAACAACAATAACTGCTTTTATCATACTGACACAGATAAATAGTTTTATAAATAGTTTATTGACCATAAACATTATTATAACCAACAAATTAAATAGAACAGGTAAACATTTCCAAACGTAGTGAGTGACACACAGAAGACTGGTGACAAAAGGTAACCTAGCCCATTAAATGATTGGCTGTCTCAGGCTTCCACATCATCAGTGGAGCACCGCTTCTGACCACTCAGGGATGGACAAGCGGAGACAAGAATGGAAACAAATCAGGAATTATATCAATCCATAGCTTTATCATAGTTCTAAGTCATAAATAAATAAATAAATGAGTCAATGTCTTCAGCAATAATTACAAGATAAGCTTTAATAATAAAAAGTATGTATAAATGGATGAAATGTGGTCAGCTTGAGCAATGCCGGCTTCTTGTTATCCTGAACACCGGTCTCATACTGGATAGAGACAGTAATGTATGGGGGTTTGATGCAATACAATTTTATATGTTAACACTAGCAACATTTCATATAAGGATAAAAACTTGCATAAACTTCCTCTTTGTGTTTTTCTACTAAGATGCAATTGTTAGGTGACCATTTGAACTTGCAGATGATCTTGACAGTGACTTCCTATCCTTAAACCATAACATCCCTATTACAGTGGCTCAACACCATCACTTCTTGTTTGTCCACTAGTACATCATGAAGACTGCAACGTTCATGCCAGCTACATTGCTATTTTTAAAAGTAATACAGATTAATGGTTGCATTTTAAAAATATAAAAGAAAGCTTATAAATATTGTGAAATTTCTATATTTTCTTGCAGTGTACTAACAGACAGCATTGTAAATCTTCCTGAATATTCCTTGAGATTTTATAGGCATTAACTTAAAGAACAAAACTACCATGACTTCATAGTGTAGATTCATAATTGCTAGTGAAGGCATATGAAGACACACCATTTACAAACTGTAATGCTTTTGAGGGGTGGCCAAATGAAACTTTAGTCCAGCCATCTCCATACCCATGAATTTTGGTTTGTGTGCCATTGGGGTGAAAGCAGAAAGTGATGCGCATACATTTTAGTACAAACCACACATCTGTGAACCTGCAATGTTTTCTCCTTCAGTCAGCTGCATTAAAGTAATCTGGGAATATTGATCAGATTCTTCTGAAAATCCAGTAATGAGTATTACACACATTCATAACCATGTGTGTACACACTTATTGACAACAAATATTTGTTAAAAGTGTTTCCACACATGTTGCTCTATAAGTTAATGTATAAAGGGTTTTAAAGCAAACTTCACAACTGTTCTTAATTTCATAACTGGGAAGATTCTTCTGTAGTAATGATATATACACACACTTCATAACAGTTACACACTTTTGACAACATGTAAAAGTGTTTTGTGGCTAAAGCAAACTTCACAACTGTTCTTAATTTCATAACTGGGAAGACTAAGTAATAATATTTACAATACTCTGACATATCATATCAGCATTAATACTCTTAATATTATGCTTGAGCTTGTAAGATCTTCCATATTTCACAGAGGCAGATGGTGACTTGAAAGCAATAGAAGCCATATCAAACACATATCAAAGGCAGTGGCATTCATGTGATGGTCCAGGTCCAGATTCCATACAAGTTGAGCTGTGCTGGATGGGCATCTGCTCGTCATGTCCCAGAGGTGTTCATCGCCCACATAGTAAGACTGCACATCAACAACAAGGTAATCTGAAAGTAAAAGTTGAAATTTACTACATATACTGTGGGATTGTGACTGTCAGTAGAAAATTAAAATGTGATTGGAGAAGGATAAAAGTTTTTCATTTGTTTCAGGCAAGGGTTAGGAAATAGTGAGTCTGTAGAGAGAGAGAGAGAGAGAGAGAGAGAGAGAGAGAGAGAGAGAGAGAGAGAGAGAGAGAGAGAGAGAGAGAGAGAGAGAGAGAGAGAGAGAGAGAGAGAGAGAGAGAGAGAGAGAGAGAGAGAGAGAGAGAGAGAGAGAGAGAGAGAGAGAGAGAGAGAGAGAGAGAGAGAGAGAGAGAGAGAGAGAGAGAGAGAGAGAGAGAGAGAGAGAGAGAGAGAGAGAGAGAGAGAGAGAGAGAGAGAGAGTGTGCGTGTGTGTGTGTGTGTGTGTGGTTTTTAAGTATGCTATAGAGGACACACTTATTCATTGACTACAGCCCACAAACTTGCAATGTCCCCATAGCATAGTTACAGACAACATCCTCTCATATATAAGTCTGTGTCAATCTTTCTGTGATGTACTCCAGCCCAGAGACCCACAGCAGCATTAAGAGTGGAGAGAGAGAGAGAGAGAGAAGAGAAGACACACAGAATGGATGAATAGAGATGCTGTGGTTTGTTTTTCTAGAGTTATTTTTTGCGTAGATTACGAATATAACATCCCTTTCTTTCTGTGACCCTCCAGTTCTTCGTAAATAGCAGTGCCCCACACGCAATGTCTATCTGAACTATTAAAATTGAGAAGGAAGCAGCAATAAATCGGAATCTCTTGAAATCCATGACTCTCAATTGACGTGCTGATGTTTCGATAGACTTGACAGTACATGCAGGATAGTGAATTGTTATTAGTTATTCAGATAATGACATGAATATAATTAGTTAAATATTAGCCAAGAGTGCCATACCATCAGGAGACACAGACAAAACTATATCATTACATGTTTACGTTAAAGGAAATAAACTATCAGCGAAAACCAACCCTTTACTGTTTATTTTATGACAGAGGGCGAGACGGGACCTGCGACTCTCAACACCAATCAACACCTGACAAACTGCAACAATTTCCACACTAAAAAATAAAACGATCTCCCTGTTTTTTTTTTTTTTTTTTTTTTTTTGTCAATAGCACCACTAACCACTCCCGAACACAAAAACACAAAAGATGAACGTAAAAATTAACCCCCCTTTAATTAAAAACAATAAAAAAAATAAAGATAATAGTAAATAAATTAATATACAAAATAATTAAATATGATAAACTGTCTTAAATTATCTGTTCCTTTACATGCACTCCCACACCACGAGACCCAGACAGCACCACCACGTACTCCTACACCCATCCAGGGACTGAGGCACCCCTGCACACATCACGTCTCTCTCTCTACACCCCAAAACACATCCAAAACACCCCAAAACACATCCAAAACACCCCAAAACACATCCAAAACACCCAAAACACATCCAAAACACCCCAAAACGCATCCAACACCCACTTAAACACCCAAAAACAGTCTTATCCACCCACAGCACACCCCTAGCCCACCCAAACACACCCAAACTCCTTTAAAATACCCAAAAAAACACGTAAAAACATCCCAAAACACACCCAAACTCATCCAAACAAACTGACGAAAAACACATCCAAACACACCCAAAACACACCCAAAACATCCCAAAACACACCCAAACACCCCAAAAACACACCCAAACTCATCCAATACTGACCCAAAACACCCCGAAACACCCTAAAACACACCCAAAACACCCCAACAACACACCCAAAACTGACCAAAACACACCCAAAACACACCCAAAACTGACCCAAACACCCCAAAACACACCCAAACACACTCAAAACACCCCAAAAACACATGAAGAATGCCCAAAATGAATATAAATATTTCAATATATACACATGACACAGGGTGGGAAGGGAGTATTGAGGTGTAGGGGAAAGGAAGGGTGCAACAAGAAGCAGGGAGAGACAGGGTGTAATAAGATGAGACAAACACCCGGACAGGGAAATTAGACAGGATTTATTGAGGTGAAGGAGAAACAGGGATAGTTTAATGAGATGCAAGGGTGATACAGGGTGTATTAAGGTCCAGGGGGCAGACAGGAAGGGTGTACTAAAGTGTATGAAGACAGGAAGGGTGTATTGAAGTGTGGGACAGACAGACAGACAGACAGACAGACAGACAGACAGACAGAGAGGGAGGGATTAAAAGAGAAAATTTGAGATAGACAAAGGATATGAGAGAAAGAGAAAGAGAAAGAGAGAGAGAGAGAGAGAGAGAGAGAGAGAGAGAGAGAGAGAGAGAGAGAGAGAGAGAGAGAGAGAGAGAACTAATCATCTCAATCATTCAATAAATTCCTAATATATGTATAGATTTGTGTATACTAGCCTAACCAAATGTGTGTATAGATTTCCAAGCATATACCAGCATCTTATTGAGTTTATGTGCTTATATCAGACTTAGCAAAGATTTGGATGTGTCTCTAAATATATACTAGTGTTTGTATACAAGTTTGTGTGTATACTAGACTTATTAAGAGTTTATGTGTGTTTCTAAGAGTATACAAACCATAGCAAAGTGTTTATATATGTCTCTATGTGTAAACCAGTGTTTGTGTGTGTATACCAGCATTACATAGTGTTTGTAATGGTTTAAGTGTACACTAGTCCTTTTTAATTGTTACCTTCTCACTATCTCAGCCCTCCAGACCCACCTGAGGCACACAGCGTCACCCCAGTACAGCCCCAAGTTGGTCCTGGCTAGCCCCAATGAGGATGAAAGCAGGAAACATCATTATCACCTGCTGTGGTTGATGATGGTGGCTTCTACACACACACACACACCTCAGACAGCAATTCCTGGAACAAGAGAGGACAGAACAGCATGCCAGCCACAGCAAGAGCTAGTGCGTGAACAGCCACGGCCACCAACCGGCCACCAACCGGAATAGCGCAGCCCCCACAGTCGACCCAGCGGTGAAGACTGTGCTCAATATTATCTATCAAGACTCTCTCTCTCTCTCTCTCCTCTCTCTCTCTCTCTCTTTATCAAGACTCTCCTATCAAGACTCTCTCTCTCTCTCTCTATCAAGACTCTCTATCAAGACTCTCTCTCTCTCTCTCTTTTAGTGAAATGATTTTTACTTTAAGCTTCTTGTAATCGCAAAATTCTGTCAATAAACTATAATAATAATCTCTCTCTCTCTCTCTCTCTCTCTCTCTCTCTCTCTCTCTCTCTCTCTCTCTCTCTCTCTCTCTCTCTCTCTCTCTCTCTCACCATTGGTCGGTTGGACTGTACAGCAGACACCCAGTCGTCATGGTGGAGGGATTTTCTCCAAGTACTGTACCTCCACCACTCCTTCCAGGCTCCTCCCACTTTCTTCCAGTCACTCCATAAGCTTGATAATCAGCAGCTGTCCCTCTATACCACAAGCTTCACTCTGGGCAGCTCTCTGGAGGGCCCTCCGAACCTGTGGGTGTGAGGTTAGATTAGGATAAGTTAGGTTAAGTTAGGTTAGGCTAGGTTACGTTAGGTTAGGTTGGTTAGGTTAGGCCTGTGAATGGTGTGTGGAGGAGGACAGGACAAGGAGACCAGTGGGAAGGCTGTGGAAGGCCTGTGGATGGTGTGTGGAGGAGGACAGGACAAGGAGACCAGTGGGAAGGCTGTGGAAGGCCTGTGGATGCTGTGTGGAGGAGGACAGGACAAGGAGACCAGTAGGAAGGCTGTGGAAGGCCTGTGAATGGTGTGTGGAGGAGGACAGGACAAGGAGACCAGTGGGAAGGCTGTGGAAGGCCTGTGGATGCTGTGTGGAGGAGGACAGGACAAGGAGACCAGTGGGAAGGCTGTGGAAGGCCTGTGGATGCTGTGTGGAGGAGGACAGGACAAGGAGACCAGTGGGAAGGCTGTGGAAGGCCTGTGGATTTCAAGATAATGCTACACCACACACCAACACCAGAACAATGCCTCACCTATCCACCCTGCAGGCCACATCACAGTCTCCCCCTTGTAGGTGATGGCAGGAGTGGTGGTGCTTGTGGTGGTGGTGCGAGGAGGCAAGGCACCCATGGCTGGAAAAGAAGGGGTGAGTGCATTGAGGCTGCAGGATGCGGTATACAGGTGTGTGGGAGGTGAGAGGGTGGGAGAGAGGGAGTGGGCCACGTGGGAGAGAGTAAGCGTGTTCTATGGCAAATTATATATAGGATTTCAAGGGTGTTTTTGTGTATGATAGGGAAAATATTCATACACACATACACACATACATTTTCATCTCCCAAGCACCTCTCCTCTCCTCCTCTTCCCCTCTTCCCCTGTCTCGTGCAATAGGTAAACACACACACACACACACACACACATTGATAGAGAGATAGATATTAGCCCAGCATGATTTAAACAATATAACTAACACACACACACACACACACACACACACACACACACACACACACACACACACATTGATAGAGGGATAGATATTAGCTCAGCATGATTTAAACAACTAATATAACTATCAAAAACACAAACACACACACACACACACACACTTCTCCACAAATCTGAAGGCACTGTGGTTTCCAAGCCCTCAAAGTGAATGAAGAGTGCTGAGGGAATAATATTGCACCACTGCCTGCATGAACTTGTCACTAAAGCTGTCATGCGTCTCACACACCTCCTGTCACCGCTCATGCTGGCTGTCAACGCAGAACGCACCCTCCACCACTCATTGTTTTGGGGTGACGGTTCTGTGGGAATGGAAGATAATTAGATTTTCTCTCATATCAAGTTGAATTGGTTTAGCTCTCTCTCTCTCTCTCTCTCTCTCTCTCTCTCTCTCTCTCTCTCTCTCTCTCTCTCACAATTGATTCCAAAGGCCACAAAGATGATTAGCAGAGGTTTTCTTGAGTGTTTCTCCTGACAGTAATGTAGGAATGTTGTTAATTTGTCACTAAAACAATAAAAACATCCTTAAAAACCTGTGCTACTTTGAATAGAGCCTTTTAAAAGTGTGTTTCTCCCATCAGTCGAGAAATGTAGTTATTTATTTGCATTTTATATAACACACACACACACACACACACACACACACACACACACACACACACACACACACACACACACACACACACACACACACACACACACACACACACACAGGTGGTCTGGCAGGAAAGTGCTATGAGAAATATACAAACGCATAGCAAGGCAAGGCACACAGCTTTCACACTCACCTCACACTCACAACACTCTTTCAACACCTTAACCTTTGTTGGGGAAGAGAAACACTACTGTCTTAACCTTACAAATACACTTATTATAAGCTTATCTCTTACATGTACCAAGACAAGGCACACAACTTTCACCGTTACTCTCA
>NC_087151.1:145000-152500 GCF_035594125.1 Scylla paramamosain | reverse complement strand
CCCTGGGTTATGTGTGTGTGTGCGTGTGTGTGTTTGTTCCCATGACACGTTCAGTATCGCACCATTACATGCCACAAGAGATCGTAATCACAAGATGCAACGTGTTTAGTCTTGCAAATTTGAATAGCGTATTTACGTAACGCCTGGCTAAGTTTAATGAAATGAGAGGGTAGGATTTGCAACACTGAAGGACAGAGAGGTATACAAACAACGTGACCAGAATGACCAAGAATACGCATAATTAACCCTTTTAAGTGTCTGCTCCCTCCCGTGCTTGCTTGTGTCTCGTGACCTTATTGCAAAGTGAATTTTAAGGATTTGTGTGATAAATTGAGAAAATACGTGCTTTTTCTTACCCTGCTCTATGTGAATGTTCATCTTCATTGACAAAGCCGTGCTCAGAACTCTGGACACAAGCCCCGACCCTCGTTACACCTGCCTTCAACGATCATCTGAAAATTAATCGGTGCGTGTTAGGGGTTCAGATACGCGGGTCAGTACATCCACACTTTACCAAGGTCTTGAAGTGACTGCCGGCCGGATTATAAATAATACTTGCTTTTTTATATAAACATACCAGATTGTATTAAAAGATTACGAAAACTAGCATAATATATATATATATATATATATATATATATATATATATATATATATATATATATATATATATATATATATATATATATATATATATATATATATATATATATATATATATATATATATATATATATATATATATATTTTTTTTTTTTTTTTTATGTAGGAAGGATACTGGCCAAGGGCAACAAAAATCTAATAAAAAAAATGCCCACTGAAATGCCAGTCCCTAAAAGGGTCAAAGCAGTGGTCAAAAATTGGTGGATAAGTGTCTTGAAACCTCCCTCTTGAAGGAATTCAAGTCATAGGAAGGTGGAAATACAGAAGCAGGCAAGGAGTTCCAGAGTTTACCAGAGAAAGGGATGAATGATTGAGAATACTGGTTAACTCTTGCGTTAGAGAGGTGGACAGAATAGGAGTGAGAGAAAGAAGAAAGTCTTGTGCAGCGAGGCCGCGGAAGGAGGGGAGGCATGCAATTAGCAAGATCAGAAGAGCAGTTAGCATGAAAATAGCGGTAGAAGACAGCAAGAGATGCAACATTGCGGCGGTGAGAGAGAGGCTGAAGACAGTCAGTTAGAGGAGAGGAGTTGATGAGACGAAAAGCTTTTGATTCCACCCTGTCTAGAACAGCAGTATGAGTGGAACCCCCCCAGACATGTGAAGCATACTCCATACATGGACGGATAAGGCCCTTGTACAGAGTTAGCAGCTGGGGGGGTGAGAAAAACTGGCGGAGACGTCTCAGAACACCTAACTTCATAGAAGCTGTTTTAGCTAGAGATGAGATGTGAAGTTTCCAGTTCAGATTATAAGTAAAGGACAGACCGAGGATGTTCAGTGTAGAAGAGGGGGACAGTTGAGTGTCATTGAAGAAGAGGGGATAGTTGTCTGGAAGATTGTGTCGAGTTGATAGATGGAGGAATTGAGTTTTTGAGGCATTGAACAATACCAAGTTTGCTCTGCCCCAATCAGAAATTTTAGAAAGATCAGAAGTCAGGCGTTCTGTGGCTTCCCTGCGTGATATGTTTACCTCCTGAAGGGTTGGACGTCTATGAAAAGACGTGGAAAAGTGCAGGGTGGTATCATCAGCATAGGAGTGGATAGGACAAGAAGTTTGGTTTAGAAGATCATTAATGAATAATAAGAAGAGAGTGGGTGACAGGACAGAACCCTGAGGAACACCACTGTTAATAGATTTAGGAGAAGAACAGTGACCGTCTACCACAGCAGCAATAGAACGGTCAGAAAGGAAACTTGAGATGAAGTTACAGAGAGAAGGATAGAAACCGTAGGAGGGTAGTTTGGAAATCAAAGCTTTGTGCCAGACTCTATCAAAGGCTTTTGATATGTCCAAGGCAACAGCAAAAGTTTCACCAAAGTCTCTAAAAGAGGATGACCAAGACTCGGTAAGGAAAGCCAGAAGATTACCAGTAGAGCGGCCTTGACGGAACCCATACTGGCGATCAGATAGAAGGTTGTGAAGTGATAGATGTTTAAGAATCTTCCTGTTGAGGATAGATTCAAAAACTTTAGATAAGCAGGAAATTAAAGCAATAGGACGGTAGTTTGAGGGATTAGAGCGGTCACCCTTTTTAGGAACAGGTTGAATGTAGGCAAACTTCCAGCAAGAAGGAAAGGTAGATGTTGACAGACAGAGCTGAAAGAGTTTGACTAGGCAAGGTGCAAGCACGGAGGCACAGTTTCGGAGAACAATAGGAGGGACCCCATCAGGTCCATAAGCCTTCTGAGGGTTTAGGCCAGCGAGGGCATGGAAAACATCATTACGAAGAATTTTAATACGAGGCATGAAGTAGTCAGAGGGTGGAGGAGAGGGAGGAACAAGCCCAGAATCGTCCAAGGTAGAGTTTTTAGCAAAGGTTTGAGCAAAGAGTTCAGCTTTAGAAATAGATGTGATAGCAGTGGTGCCATCTGGTTGAAGTAGAGGAGGGAAAGAAGAAGAAGCAAAGTTATTGGAGATATTTTTGGCTAGATGCCAGAAATCACGAGGGGAGTTAGATCTTGAAAGGTTTTGACATTTTCTGTTAATGAAGGAGTTTTTGGCTAGTTGGAGAACAGACTTGGCATGGTTCCGGGCAGAAATATAAAGTGCATGAGATTCTGGTGAAGGAAGGCTTAAGTACCTTTTGTGGGCCACCTCTCTATCATGTATAGCACGAGAACAAGCTGTGTTAAACCAAGGTTTAGAAGGTTTAGGACGAGAAAAAGAGTGAGGAATGTACGCCTCCATGCCAGACACTATCACCTCTGTTATGCGCTCAGCACACAATGACGGGTCTCTGACACGGAAGCAGTAGTCATTCCAAGGAAAATCAGCAAAATACCGCCTCAGGTCCCCCCAACTAGCAGAGGCCAAACGCCAGAGTCACCTTCGCTTAGGGGGATCCTGAGGAGGGATTGGAGTGATAGGACAAGATAAAGATATGAGATTGTGATCGGAGGAGCCCAACGGAGAAGAAAGGGTGACAGCATAAGCAGAAGGATTAGAGGTCAGGAAAAGGTCAAGAATGTTGGGCGTATCTCCAAGACGGTCAGGAATACGAGTAGGGTGTTGCACCAATTGCTCTAGGTCATGGAGGATAGCAAAGTTGTAGGCTAGTTCACCAGGATGGTCAGTGAAGGGAGAGGAAAGCCAAAGCTGGTGGTGAACATTGAAGTCTCCAAGAATGGAGATCTCTGCAAAAGGGAAGAATATATATATATATATATATATATATATATATATATATATATATATATATATATATATATATATATATATATATATATATATATATGAATAAATAAATGGAGAGAGAGAGAGAGAGAGAGAGAGAGAGAGAGAGAGAGAGAGAGAGAGAGAGAGAGAGGCAGATCGCGGAATATTTTCCCGCCCACTCCCACCTGAGAAACAGCCCAAAACCCGCCCAATCCACCTCCAGGAACCGCCCAAAACTAGCCCAAAAAATCATACAGAAAATGTATATATAATTTCACACACACACACACACACTGCATTTCCCTGGTGTAGAAAGTTTCCTTACTGAATTCTGATTGCTACACTATCACCGTGGGCGCGGGCGTATAGATGAAAGTAATGGATGGGCGTGCGTGTGTGTGGGAGCGCGTGGGTGTTGGTGTGCATACAGATATATTAAAGGTGTGTGTGTGTGTGTGTGTTAGGTCACGAGCCCTCAACCTTTTGCAAGCTGGACAACCTCAGAGCAGGATCAGTGTGAATAGGGGCCCCCTCCTCTGTGCCCCACCCACTCAGCCTCCCCCCCCCTATGCCACCACAGATAGATATAATTAGATAGATAGATAGTTTGAGAGAATAACCTACATTTTCTTTTCAGTAATACCAAATTTTAATTTCCATTTTTTTTTTTTTTTTTTTTTATTTAAGCTTGAACCCGTTATTTCTTGTTCTACTCTGGTTGCTGATCATAAGAATTTTGCTTACATCTCCCTTGTTATGACCCTTATACCACTTAAAGACTTCTATCAGGTCCCCTCTTAACTTACGTCTCTCTAAAGAATGTAAATTTAACAGCTTCAACCTCGCCTCGTAAGGAATACTCCTCATCCCCTGTATCCTTTTAGTCATTCTCCTCTGTACTAATTCTAATAGACCTTTATCTTTCCTGTAATGTGGGGACCAGAATTGCACAGCGTAGTCTAGATGAGGTCTGACCAGCGCCAAGTATAACTTTAATATTGCTTCCCGCCTTCTACTTTTAACGCTCCTAAAAATCAATCCTAGTACCCTATTTGCCTTGTTTCTGGCTTCTGTGCATTGTTTCCCTAGACGGAGTTCAGAGCTAACTACAACTCCTAAATCTTTCTCCTACCCTGTACCTACCAGTTTGGTCGTTTAATGTGTACCTATTGTGTGGGTTTCCTCTACCTACGCTAAGCACTTTGCATTTATTGATAATAATTGCATTTGCCATCTATCCGTCCATTCGTTCATTCTAAGTCTGCCTGCAAGGCGATGGCATCCGATTCTAACCTAATTAATTTACCTTTGTGTCATCCGCAAATTTACTAACATCACTACTAATTCCACTATCCAAGCCATTGATATATATATATATATATATATATATATATATATATATATATATATATATATATATATATATATATATATATATATATATATTAGAAATAACAATGGCCCTAATACTGACCCCACTCGGATTTCGAGCCGTTTATTACCACTCTCTTATCACCTGTTACCAAGCCATTACCCTATCCAGCCTAACAGCTTCCCATCTATCCCGTGTGCCCTAACCTTTCTCAGGAGCCTTTGATGGGGTACCTTGTCAAATGTTTTACTAAAGTCCAGATATATCAATAACTATCACCATTATCTACTGCCTCGTACACCTTACTGTAAAAACTTAACAAGTTTGTCAGGCAAGACTTCCCCTTCGTGAAGCCATGCTGTGACTGATTTATCAAGTTTGTCTAAATGTTCCTCGCTATTATTGACTCTAACATTTTACCTACAACTGAAGTTAAGCTGACAGGTCTATAATTAGACGCTAAAGTTTTATCTTCTTTCTTAAAGATGGGTACTACATTAGCCTGCCTCCACATTACTGGTACCTCACCCGACTCCAGTGATTTCCTAAAGACAGAAATTAACGGTAATTTTTTTTTTGTGATCTTATTGTTCTATACGGGATATTTGCTATCTGACCTGTATGAACTTCACGAAATATTTATACAATTCATCTACATTTACTTCACCTAATCCGCTCATCTCGTCCCCTACCATCTTCTCCACTCCATCTACTGGCCTCGACCTCACCTCTCTCATTTCAGCATGACCCGACATTCCAACATACACCTATCTCCCCCCTTCTTCTTTCCTCCCTTCCGGACACATCTTCCCTCCTCGTCCTACACCCTCACGCCTCACCTCTCATCTTGCCTTCTCTCTGAACTCCGTCCCTGACCTCACCCGGCACCTTTTGCCAGTCCGTTCCTTGAAGGTACCTTTTTAATTCTTCAAAATCTGCTCTCCTAAAGTCAGGTATTTTACAAGTATTTTTGTTTCTAACAGTTTCTTCCCATTCTAAATTGTACCTAATTTCCCTATGGTCAGTTTCCTAGCTGTCCTCCAACCTCTACCTGCGTGACTGCTTCCTCCCTCGCAAGATACTTATAGTCCTCTACTGAGCACAAACCTAACCTCTTCAGAGAGGCAGATTGCTGAATGGGGGGAGTGGACCTTGTAAGGTGTGGTATCCACAGCTCAATTAATCATCCCAAGGGATGTTAGTAGCGTGTGAGCTCGGTCATAATCCTGTCGTGCTAATCCTTGAATTGTTTTCACCCCCAAAGTAGCACCTAAAACTTAATCCTGCCTAATAGGTATTATAACATTGTTATATAAACGGTACGTCAAGAAAACTATTAAAACAGGTGGGGATCACAAGTAACTTTTTTCCTGCTGTTCATACGAGGGATTTCCCAAAATAACAGAGCCCATTGTCTGAAGATATTACTTAGATGGTTGTTAGTTCATATCAATACCTTATGAAGCCTACTCCAGTGAGCGACCTACCATACCTTGATCTATTAATACACATTACTTTGCACACTAAACACGATATGGTATTGCATTAACGTAACATTAACATTAAACATTACGTAATGTTCAATTAAACGGTAAACTTACCTGCAAGTAGTCATTTTTTAGTACTTGGTATATGGCCCGACGTTTCTGGGATTATGCAAGATGAGTTTTGTTTTGACGGACGTACGCATGTACTAAAATTCTCAGTGTTACTTCCTTAGAGCCTCTGCTTTTGTTTTTCATTATCTACGGCTCCACCTTTGCTTATTAAGGAATAGCAATTCCGCCCACTCATAAAGATTTCCTGATAACATGCTCGTGGTCATGTATTACGAAATACTGTGGCCTTTCATTTTTTTTTCCCTCACTGCAATTACTATGCTACATAGTATTTCCTTGATAATGCCGCCTTTCACGTTGCTGGCATCGTTCAGCACCCACATTTTTTACAATATACCATTTAATCATCCTAAAGGGGGCACTCCCACTTACCTGTGCAAGTAATTAATTCATTACTTCTCCATCACTCCCAGATTCTTACCCATATGTCCGCCAGTCTTTGCCCCCCATACAATAATTCTTTTATCCAATATTTCTCCTTATTCCTCCTTCCCACTTCTCTAAGCTCGTCTCATCTATAACCTAAAAACAAAAAATATTACATGCCTAGTCATCTACATTTGCTTTAACCCCCCCCTCCCCCTCTAAAATTCTCTCTTCCCTGTGTCGTGGGTAACCTGTTTTATTTCCCCCCAGAATATGTATGTATGTGTGTGTACATATATATATATATATATATATATATATATATATATATATATATATATATATATATATATATATATATATATATATATATATATATATATATATATATATATATATATATATATATATATATATATATATATATATATATATATATATACACAAAACAAACAAGTACAATAATAAATATACAGCAACATTTTAAAAACACCATTCAAACTCTACTGAATAATGGTGGTGGTGGTGGTAGTAGTAGTAGTAGTAGTAGTAGTAGTAGTAGTAGTAGTAGTAGTAGTAGTAGTAGTAGTAGTACTACTACTAGTAGTAGTAGTAGTAAAATTAAATCAATCAATCAATCAATCAATCAATCAATCAATACAAATTATAAACACAATTACAATGGTAATAATGAGTGATGGTACAGGCTGCAGGGCCATGTAGCACTGTGCTGAGGATATAGTCATACTGGGTGGGCCTAGACATTTTATAATACGTGAAAAGTATAGGTGCGGATCATAATTATAACAAACAATAATAGTAAT
>NC_087151.1:137500-140000 GCF_035594125.1 Scylla paramamosain | reverse complement strand
CTTGGCCACTGACTGCAGCAACCCTGTGTGGATGTGCGCCAAACCATATGTCTAGCTGAGTGCCATTTCTTCGGGCACCACCTGTGTGTGATTTGGCAAGAACTCCACCAGGTTTAAAGCAGCCAGTAATCAAGAATAATTTGACTTTATTCAATTAATTGACTTTAACTGCAAAGAATTTCTTGATCACTTAAAATAGACGCCACCATTTTTCTGACGCGATCTCGACACCCGGTACAAACCAAAAAACGGGACCGAAATAGACACTCTCCGAGGTGAGAGTTCTCCACGCAGTACAAAAAAAGAAACACGGGCCTGGGAGGAGGGAGAGCTTCTATCAAGTGGTCAAAAAATACATCTTGAATCATGTTCTGTTTGAAAACAAGACTAATAAATCCTTGGCCACTGACTGCAGCAACCCTGTGTGGATGTGCGCCAAACCATATGTCTAGCTGAGTGCCATTTCTTCGGGCACCACCTGTGTGTGATTTGGCAAGAACTCCACCAGGTTTAAAGCAGGCAGTAATCAAGAATAATTTGACTTTATTCAATTAATTGACTTTAACTGCAAAGAATTTCTTGATCACTTAAAATAGACGCCACCATTTTTCTGACGCGATCTCGACACCCGGTACAAACCAAAAAACGGGACCGAAATAGACACTCTCCGAGGTGAGAGTTCTCCACGCAGTACAAAAAAAGAAACACGGGCCTGGGAGGAGGGAGAGCTTCTATCAAGTGGTCAAAAAATACATCTTGAATCATGTTCTGTTTGAAAACAAGACTAATAAATCCTTGGCCACTGACTGCAGCAACCCTGTGTGGATGTGCGCCAAACCATATGTCTAGCTGAGTGCCATTTCTTCGGGCACCACCTGTGTGTGATTTGGCAAGAACTCCACCAGGTTTAAAGCAGCCAGTAATCAAGAATAATTTGACTTTATTCAATTAATTGACTTTAACTGCAAAGAATTTCTTGATCACTTAAAATAGACGCCACCATTTTTCTGACGCGATCTCGACACCCGGTACAAACCAAAAAACGGGACCGAAATAGACACTCTCCGAGGTGAGAGTTCTCCACGCAGTACAAAAAAAGAAACACGGGCCTGGGAGGAGGGAGAGCTTCTATCAAGTGGTCAAAAAATACATCTTGAATCATGTTCTGTTTGAAAACAAGACTAATAAATCCTTGGCCACTGACTGCAGCAACCCTGTGTGGATGTGCGCCAAACCATATGTCTAGCTGAGTGCCATTTCTTCGGGCACCACCTGTGTGTGATTTGGCAAGAACTCCACCAGGTTTAAAGCAGGCAGTAATCAAGAATAATTTGACTTTATTCAATTAATTGACTTTAACTGCAAAGAATTTCTTGATCACTTAAAATAGACGCCACCATTTTTCTGACGCGATCTCGACACCCGGTACAAACCAAAAAACGGGACCGAAATAGACACTCTCCGAGGTGAGAGTTCTCCACGCAGTACAAAAAAAGAAACACGGGCCTGGGAGGAGGGAGAGCTTCTATCAAGTGGTCAAAAAATACATCTTGAATCATGTTCTGTTTGAAAACAAGACTAATAAATCCTTGGCCACTGACTGCAGCAACCCTGTGTGGATGTGCGCCAAACCATATGTCTAGCTGAGTGCCATTTCTTCGGGCACCACCTGTGTGTGATTTGGCAAGAACTCCACCAGGTTTAAAGCAGGCAGTAATCAAGAATAATTTGACTTTATTCAATTAATTGACTTTAACTGCAAAGAATTTCTTGATCACTTAAAATAGACGCCACCATTTTTCTGACGCGATCTCGACACCCGGTACAAACCAAAAAACGGGACCGAAATAGACACTCTCCGAGGTGAGAGTTCTCCACGCAGTACAAAAAAAGAAACACGGGCCTGGGAGGAGGGAGAGCTTCTATCAAGTGGTCAAAAAATACATCTTGAATCATGTTCTGTTTGAAAACAAGACTAATAAATCCTTGGCCACTGACTGCAGCAACCCTGTGTGGATGTGCGCCAAACCATATGTCTAGCTGAGTGCCATTTCTTCGGGCACCACCTGTGTGTGATTTGGCAAGAACTCCACCAGGTTTAAAGCAGGCAGTAATCAAGAATAATTTGACTTTATTCAATTAATTGACTTTAACTGCAAAGAATTTCTTGATCACTTAAAATAGACGCCACCATTTTTCTGACGCGATCTCGACACCCGGTACAAACCAAAAAACGGGACCGAAATAGACACTCTCCGAGGTGAGAGTTCTCCACGCAGTACAAAAAAAGAAACACGGGCCTGGGAGGAGGGAGAGCTTCTATCAAGTGGTCAAAAAATACATCTTGAATCATGTTCTGTTTGAAAACAAGACTAATAAATCCTTGGCCACTGACTGCAGCAACCCTGTGTGGATGTGCGCCAAACCATATGTCTAGCTGAGTGCCATTTCTTCGGGCACCACCTGTGTGTGATTTGGCAAGAACTCCACCAGGTTTAAA
>NC_087151.1:102500-132500 GCF_035594125.1 Scylla paramamosain | reverse complement strand
TCCTGAAAGATCAAATAAAATATAAGAGGAGGAGGAGGAGGAGGAGGAGGAGGAGGAGGAGGAGGAGGAGGAGGAGGAGGAGGAGGCAGGACAAGTTATGGGTTCAACCTTAATATTGAGATAGTAAAAAAATAAATAAAAATAAATAAAAATAAATAAATAAATAAAATAAATAAATTGATAAATAAATAAATTAATTAATTAATTAAATAAATAGATAAATAAATAAATAACATAAAACAAAACAAAATAAAATAAAATAAAACAAAATTACATATACCTCAGTATATGTCTTCCTCCTCACCTGGTAATTAGCGGGCACTCACCTGGCCTGTCATGGCAACACCTGGGCAGATAGACAGACAGACAGACAGACAGACAGGCAGACAAACATGGCCTGTCATGGCAACACCTGGAGAGAGAGAGAGAGAGAGAGAGAGAGAGAGAGAGAGAGAGAGAGAGAGAGAGAGAGAGAGAGAGAGAGAGAGAGAGAGAGAGAGAGAGAGAGAGAGAGAATTAATAAATGAACAGAATAAAAAATGACACATATTAAAGATATGCAAATTAATAAAAAAAGGGGATATGAGAGAGAGAGAGAGAGAGAGAGAGAGAGAGAGAGAGAGAGAGAGAGAGAGAGAGAGAGAGAGAGAGAGAGATTGTCAGGATAATAAGCAACAGTAATTTTAACGAACGCACACACACATTACTTAAAGCATTAAATATCTTAAAAACTTGTGAATTAAGCTGAACATTGCATCTTATAAGTAGAAAACAATAAATTATAATTACAACACACAAGGTACACGCTATCCCTAAACAGGTAACCAACATACACACAAACTCTGTTCAAATATTTTTTGCTGTACTTAGGACGAAAAATTATGATGTCACTTTTAATATTAGAGAATTCACCAGCCTAACTTCATTTAAGAAAAGTTTGAAAAGACGTGATATAATCCCAATGAACCTTCTATTCCAATTATGCTGTTTTTATAAAGTTAAATTTACGAAAGTCTTAAATTTACTGCTATTATTATTATTATTATTATTATTATTATTATTATTATTATTATTATACGGAAATATTAAAGGAAGATGAGGGGAAAAAAATAATAACAGGAAACGTAGTCAGGATGTTAACGAAATATTAAAATAACAAGATAAGGGAAAATACAACACCAAAAATAACAAAATGACTTAGTTGGTATAGTGGTTATATATAAAAAAAAATAAATAAATAAATAAATAAATAAATAAATAAATAAATAAAAAATACAGGGGCCAAAATCAGAAATAAGACTTACGTAGTGAAGATGAAAAAAGATGAAGATGAAGAAGATGAAAAATAAATAAGTGAAAAAAAGCAAGGCCAAAATACCACGAAATCAGTTGGTTAGAGTAGTGAAGATGAACATAAGAAAATAAGGGGAAATCCAAATAAATACGCAGTCAGTTGATGTAGCGAAGATGAAAAATAAGAAAATAAGGGAAGCTGCAAGGCCACAACATGAAATAAGCAGTTAGTTGATGTAGGGAAGATGAAAATAAGAAAAAAGAAAAAAAATGCAAGGCCGAAACACGAAATAAGGAGTTAGTTGGCTTAGTGTAGATATAAATAAAATAAGTAAGCGAAATTGACACCAAAACACCACGAGATAACGCCTGGCATGTAGTGAAGATGCATTAACTAAATACGGGAAGCTGCGAGGTCCAAACACGTAGTGGGGATGCAATAAAATACATCGTTAAGGGAACGGCAAGATGGCCTGCGTCTCTTGAAAAATAACACGAGCATCATGACCAAGCTGCAATAACTCACCAGGCCTACACGTGACACTGATGGTGACCTGACATGACCTGACCTGACCTCCAGACCTACACGTGGCAGTGGTGGAGACCTGACATAACCAAGAAAAAGCTCGTGGCCAGCAACAGAAGGAAATGGTCACAAGCCACGCGCTGGCACACACACACACACGCACACACACCATCTCACCATAATATACTCACTTTTCTCAGTCCTTCTTCATTTCACGGACTCTTGTGTTCTCTTGAGATCACAAACTATTTACCTACACTCTTCTCCTGTATTGCGAGAACAAACAGTGTAGAACAAAGGCAGGGAAAGGGACCAAAGGCAGCGTACACCCACCCGAGGCTAAATCTTGGGGGGGACTGCCCGAGGGATGGCCCAGTGTTGCCAGATGAGACTCATCAAAAGTAGCAGAAAGGTTCCCTAAAAGTAGCAAATTCACAGACAAAGTAGCCCAAATCCTGTTCACACACACACACACACACACACACACACACACACACACACACACACGGCCCGCTAGCTCAAAGGTTACAGATTAATGATTTTAAGATTTCAAGTATAAATTATTATACTTACCAAAAGCAGGAGGCCAGAGATTTTCTTAGATCAGCTGCAATGATTGTAGCAGGTTTTCCTCGTCCTCCTCTATTTTTTCATCCTTATATATAGATGAATCATAATGCAGCATGGACACTGGAGGCTCAAATGTATTGCAGCACATGCCTTTTTCTTTCAGGGAGGTTTTGATTCGTAGAATAGAAGTTAAGAGTCCTAAACCCATACGATTTCTCACTTTAGTTTTAACTGCAGTTACTTTTGAAAATACGCGCTCTACTAAGGCATTACTAATAGGAAGGCTATACACTTTCAGAGCAAATTCTGCCAGGTCTTTCATAATGAGTTCTCCACCTGCATTTTTTAATGTAGCAGATTTGGACCAGAACACTGAACCATCCTGAGGTATGTCACCTTCAATTATTTGATGCCAATCAGTATGTAAGGCTGTTCGCCACTGGTTTTCAATCTCAGGGAGTTTTGCTTGTTCAGCCAGAGATAATGGAAGCTCAGAAAATGGAGGTCTTGTGTGGCTCAAACATATTGCTGGTGATAGATTTTTTATCTGTTTCAAGGTTGCAATGTTACGTGGGACACGAGCAAGAAGTTCTTCAGATGCTTTTACGAGAAACGCGTGACATCTAGCTTGTATGGCATGCTTGTTTTCCTCTGAAATCAAGTTCATCTTCCTCTTGTTTTCCAAAAGCACAGTAAACTCGTACCCAAAGTCTACTTTTTCAAGTGGAAGAAAAATGGACTTAAAATTCATATCCACATCAAGTTTTACACTCGTTGGATAAATTATTCTTCTGAGCACTGAAAATGTTAGATTTTCCAATTCATTCAAGAGACTGCAAAGGTCTGCTGCTTCTTTTTGAAAGAGAAGGTTGATCTTTTCAAACTGACTTAGAACAGGTTTCAAGAAAGTGAAATACAACTCATTTGAATGATCAGCATACATTGAATGAAGTTCCCTTGCTAGATATTTACCACAAGATGAAGAAGCTATTTCAAAATGTGTCTTCAAAACATCCCACTGATCCAGAACTCTTTTCACACTGTTGCTTCTGGCTAGCCATCTAGTCCCAGAAAGAGGTACTAACTGTAGGGGCTCATTACCATCATTAAGCAGTTTGTATATGTCAAGGTATGCTTCACGTCTGATTGCTGATCTATGAAACCAGTTGTATGTTTCTCTTAGCATATAATCTATATTTGATGGCATTTTCTCTGAAGCATGGCTGCATACCAGATGCAGAGAATGGCAGACACACTTCACTAACACTAAATCTGGAATATCCTTTTTCAAAAGTGTGTAGAATGAGTGGTGTTGTCCACACAAGCTGGAAGCTCCATCAGTCCCTATGGCAAAGCAGTGATTTAAATTGACTCCAATTTCATTAAAGTAGTCTTTCACATGCTGATATATTGCTTCAGCTGTTGCACTTGTGACTGGTATAAGCCCTAGGAATTGCGACACAACTTTGTTAAGCCTTACATTGTAGTACCTGACACATACGCACAAATGTTTTGCGCATGCGATATCAGTAGACTCATCCAATATACTCGTAAGTGAAAATGGAGAATTTTTCAGATCACTAACTTGCTCTGCAAGTAAAGCTGGTGAAATTACTTTTTTGATAAGTGCACTACATTTTGTTCTGTGCAACCGCAACTTTTCAGTACTTGAAGTACACGGCAGATCATTCCATAACTCACTTAAATGGTCAACTGACTGAATGGAAGAGTGGCAAGCAACGTAAACTGACAATTTAATCTCAGATTTCTTATTTGTGTCAACTTTCTGAAAGAGACTTTTCACACTCATTTGCTTAGCACTAGGAATTTTCTTCATGTTTTGAATGTGCTTCTCAGTTTCACTGTGTTTTTTCAGATAACTTTTATGTGCCCTGAGTTCGGCTTTGCACACTTTACAGTAAGCTTTTTTATCATCATGTTTCACTTCTACAAGCCACTTTCCAAACTGTGGTTCTTTCAACCAACTACACTGGAACCACTTAGAATATCTGGCCCACTTCCCCATTTCTGCAAGTCTCAGCGGCCACAGTCTATGTACCACGCTAATAATGGACAGCAACTATGAGCAGTACGTCTCACAACTGTTGGTCAGTGACTGAGGGTGCGGAAATTTTAGTGGTGGTGGTGGGTGTTGAGAATTGGTTTGTGTCCTTTCTTCTTTCCTTCGTCTTTTTGTCCTTCCTTCCGTCCTTCCTTCTCCTTCGTTTTATTTTTGTTCTTTCTTTATCTTGTTGTACTTTCTTCTCCTTTATCTTTTTTCTTTTCTTTTTTATCTTGTTTTCTTCGTTTTTCTTTCTGTTGTTTTCTCTTTTCTTTCTTTCTTCGTTTTCTTTCTTCTTCTGTGTACGGTTATTCACACAGATTCTCACTACCTTCTTCTTTTTCTTTCTGTTTCTTATTGTTATTTTTTGTCTTTTGTTTGTTTGTTGTATTATTTCACTATTGTTATATTTTAATGTTCTTATTATTTTATTAATGCCACAGTTATCCACACACACTCAATAATTAATTTTCCTTTCTCCTCCTACTTCTTATGAGTCTTTAGTTTTGTAATGTTCCAATGGTTTGCCTCATTTACTGTTCTTGTTCACGTCTTATGTCACTGTTACCCACACACACTCAAACTCCTTCTACTTCATCGTCTTCTTATGAGTCTTTAGTTTTGTTATGTTCCACTGGTTTGCCTTATGCACAGTTCTTGTTCACATCTTATGTCACAGTTACCCACACACACAAACTCTTTAATTATTTTTCTTGCTCCTCCTCCTCCTTCGTCTTCTTCACTTGGTATGCCCCAGTTATTCATTCACACACAGACTCACTACCTCTTCCTCATTTGTTTGTCCTCCGTGTTGTGCTGGTTTACGTGTCTTTTTATTCTTCACTGTTCTTATTCTCCCACTTGCTATCCCTCAGTTATTCACACACAGACACTATCTCTTCCTCCTCCTTTTTCTGCAGTAGCTAGCGAGAACTTTTTTTAACTGAAGACAAGACACAAACACACAATCTTGGTATGGGTGTAGAAGAAAGAATAAAGACACGTGTGGTATACAAAGGAGTGAGTGTGATGTGTTCGCAGCGGAATTCGAAGGAAGCTACCGTATACTGTCGTGGAGACGTGAAGTAGACAGTACTAGACACGTATAATACCTCGCGCCTGGCGGACTGCGGCAGCCAAGTTGCCAACCATTCATTACTCATTTTTTTAATCAGTAATGCTAATGTATGTGGATCAAAAGACTAAAGAGTTTATAGGCATTATAAATATTCGTTAATTTCGATGACTTTGCCCAGAGGTATATACAAAGATCGGAAACTTATTCTTTAATTAGATGACAAAAATATCTAAGTGATATCTTTGAGAGAAAATACGTGTACCTACTTTATGACGAAAGCATATATATTAACCCAACCACATTCCAAAGTAGCCCAAAAAGTCGCAAGTCGCAGACGTCAAAATTTAGTAGCGCAGCACATCAGAAAGTAGCCCAATTTGCGATTAGTAGCCCAATCTGGCAACACTGGACTCGCGGCGCGACTCACGGGCGCCGCTGGTCCCACAGTTGCCAGTTCGCCATATACATATACATAGACATCCTACACCAGCTGATATTTAGTGGGATGGAGCAGAACAGTCACCACCAGCCAGCATGACATGTAAGGCAGAGGTGTAGAGTGGAGAGGACCACGGCGGCCCGCGGCGCACTGGGCAGCTGCTGGGAAGCTGCCTCGGCCTGCCCCGCCGGCCGCTCCGCGCTCAGTTTAGAGAGAGCAACTGAATAATCATCCTGGGAAGGCAGTGAGTGGGTGTAATCCATAGGTTTATCAGTTACTAAGAATGAAATAACTGGAAATACTTCAAGAGACGGTTATTGGTCGGGTGTGGCTGCCGTGAACGTGTTAATGTCGCTCCACGCTGTCATCACGTGCACAGGACCCTGCAATGGTGTTGTTCAGGTGGGAAGACGTGGCCACCATTGCATTACCCATGTGCAATCACTAATCCACAGCGTATCTTGCATATTTACCCTGCAAAGTCACGAAATGCTCTGAATGTGACAATTTCCAGCATTCTGAACGAGATTTGCGTAATATTTCACTTCATTTCACGATCATTTCGCTGCTCAAACACAATGAATATTTAGAAATTATCAATGCCCAAATATTTATCCAGATTTTGTCAAAGTTCCTCGACACACGGAAGAGATATTGGCAAAATTTATTTCCGCAAAGCGAAGTCCCCCCTAAAAACTGGAAGGGGTGGGTTGGGTCCCTTTGGGTTTGGTGGGGAGGGGGGTAAATGAGGAGATGGGGAGGAGTCAGAGGACGGGGAGGTGATAGGGAGGTGATTTGGGGGGGTAAAACCGTTAAATGCATTACATCACGAGAAATATATCTTTTTGTATAGATTCCTTAGCAATAAAAGTATTTCTATCTTTGTGTTGCCAAAGTATTGTGCAACGATTAAATGTGTATCTAATTATATCTACCAGTCTGTGGAAAACCTTGTTTCTGGTTATAAATTGTAAATGTTGTAGTATTAGCGACGATATCAAGGCATGCACTGTGTTGCGTTAGGTTTGGACCGTTTGCATCTTGTTTAGTTTACCAATATACAAAACAAATGGAGTCAATGTTTGCAAAAGTTTTGCAATACAGAAACAGAATAAATCAACAGAAAAACACAGGTTTGCCTAAGATATCTATTCAAAGCTACATTGTCTATCAGTGGCCTCTGAACCTAAATTTTGAACGAAAAACAAGGATTTTGCTGATTTTCGTAATATTTTAACACAGTTTGGTGTGTTTATATAAAAGACAAATAATATCTCACCGCGGTACATCAAGTCTACTGCCTCAAACGAATACATCTTGTTTATTGAATTATTGTGCATGTAACTAGATCAAAATCTCAAGAAAATAAACACCATATACTAATTTATTTGTACCAAAACATTTACATTGAACGATGAAATAAGAAAACCCACTGGTACGAAAACATTCACTTAGACCTGAGAGAAAACCATGTGACGTCAAGAACAATAGATGACAGAATGCACAGTATAAGAGGATCCAAGTATTTATAGAGCACTCTTATAAGATATCTGAAACTTTTTACTATAAATTGAAACTCCTTATTTTGGCTGTTTACTAAAGATATCTCTATTTCATCATTATTTCCTGGATAATAGCATATTTTGTCTTTGGAAATTCAAATGTTGAATAGGAGAAAAGAATGGTCTAGCAGTAATATAAGAGGATCAAAGAGAGGACCCCACGAGATGCCACGAAGGTCACAAGTTTATGAGCATACCACAGAGGGTTTTCACAGAGGGTGCGAGGAAATAGATGAAAAATTAAAGTAATATATATTTTTGCACGCGTATGCTATCTATTGTGACGAGAGAGAAAAAAAAATATCAGGGAAATATATAATAAACAAATAAACGAATAAATAAATAAATATACAAATAAGCTTAATTGAATAAATATTATAAATTCAATTACGAAAAACAATCCATTATGATAATCGAGATATGACAAAATGTATATTTCCAGAAACAAGATTATGAAAAACTATGGAATTTCACAGCAATACTTAGAGATAACGATATCTAAAGATTATACATGGAGGGATACTGAAGATACAAACTTAATATAACCTACACACCAAGAAATTATGGCTACCAATTAGATATATTAGGTAAAATAGAGGTACTGAGAGACAAGTCCAGGGTGACAAAAAGAGATGGAGGGATTTAAACTATGGAGGAATATTGAGATAGTGGGAATGTAACGGTGTCACATAATTAATAATAATATGTATTGTATTTATCATGTCTTGCCTGATTAGCAATATAAGTGTATGTATACATATATGCATAAGTGTAAATAGTGGGTGTTGGCGCATAAGGGTGGGGCGGATATGATCACGCCACCCTACGTCACACACACACCATGGAACTTTCCATACTCCTTTTATTGCCATCGATAAGTAATCGGTAGCACCTACATTACAGTATCTAAGTATTCTGCATAGTTAATCTCTCTCTAATGTATTTTGGCATGTATTACTCTTAGCTATAAGTAGCTTTTCCTTTGCCTTATTTATGTAATTAGAGAGTAATAATTATGAATATATTCATGTACTGTGAGTGCGGTCAACCCGCCCCTATTTCTAATGTCAGCACTTTTTGAAGGCGCTAAGCGTCCCTTGTGCCGGCTCCGGCAGTCTCTTGCCAGGGTGTAACGCTGTACCACGCAGAGGACATCCGTTGTCCCGTACGCGCCACACCCTTCTCCAGAACTCTGTACATATATCTAAATATACCTATTTTTATACGTTCACCTTTGACATTCACCTGAAAACCACAGAAACTCACCAAGAGTGACTTTACCTATTATATAAAGGTAAGATACTAATGAACAGTGTCCAGTGGTAATTGATAATTCAAAACCACACCGGAACAGGAAATATAATTATGACGAGACAGACAGAGAGAGAGAGAGAGAGAGAGAGACCCATTCATTCTTCACCTGTCAACATCTGGGGAGGGGACCATAAATGTCCCCAGGTCTGTCTGCCTTTCTGTCGACGACCCTAAGTGTCTTGACACCCCCTCAACTTTTTCTTCATTAACTTGTGCAACATTCGCGGTCTAAGATCTAATTTTAAATCTGTACAACACCACCTCTCCTCTTCTAAACCTCATCTTCTTTTCCTCACATAAACTCGGGTGTCTGAGGCAACTGACAGTAGCTACTGTTTTTGTTTTGTAATGCAGTTTAGTACAGAGCAGAAATTCGTGTTACCAAATGGTCCAGCGTCTTATTTTAACTTTTATAAATTTCTAGAGATCTATTTAGGTTTTCAGAGGTATTTTCGTGACTCTAGGAAAAAAATAATCCAGCTCTACGTGTTTCTTATGTAATTCAACTTATTACACAACAGGAATCCGTGTTATCATATCTTCCCGCGTCTTATCTGAACTTTTATCATGTTCTGGTCTGTTATTTAGGTTTTCAAAGGCATTTTCATGACTAGCACAAAAATCCATCTATTCTTGTTTGTTCTGTCATTTTTATATAACAGAAGAGAAACTCGTATCCTCAAACGATCTGGCGTCTTATCTTTCTTAATTTTTATCAGGTTCTAGTAGAAATTATGTACGTTTTTATGTTTCTGGGTAAAAAAGAAAACATCTATCTTCCCTGTTTATTCTGTAATTCATTTAACTACAGCAGAACAAGAACAACATGCTAAAACATTCCGGTTGCGTTGCGAGAAGTTTTGTGGAGCAGTTGTGAAATATCGTCTGTTGCTGAATTACTGACGTGTCCTTAAGCTTCACCTATATTGTAATAGCACGTGTTTCTTGATTTCTGACCTGGTGTTCTAGAGTGTATGGTGTCTTATATAGGGAACAGTGAGAAAGGACCTTCACTCCTCTCCCTGTGTCGGTCAAGAAAACCGAACCGTCCCCTTTACAAGATAAAACCCCTCTGTAACCTGGCTTTGGTCTGTATGACATCAAATCGCTCCACTCCCTCCCTTATCCACTCTTTAAATTCCCTTATACTCTTTACCCAATCTTAATAACCCTAGGAACACTTCAGCAATATAATATCTTAAGAGTCTTCTGTGGAATCAACTCAGACAGGTTTGAATTACTTGAATCGCGTTGACACACCTTCTCCTCACACTCCGTCTCTTAAACGTCCTTTAAATTCCCCTATACTCTTTACCCAAGCTTATTAACCCCACAGATACTTTCTTACTACAATATCTTAAGTCTAATACGTAATCATATCAGAGGCTGGAATTGTTTGAATTTCGCGCGAAAACATCCGCTCTTCACACCATCTAAATTGTGTTATACTCCTTATCCAAGCTTATTAAGCCTAGGAACACTTCAGAAATACAATATCTTAATAGTATAGTGCGGAATGATGCCTTTACACGCTTCAGTTACGCTCTAATAAACTCCTTTCAATAGCGAGAAAATATGAGCTGTCAAGTGAATGGCATCCACCATCACCATGACAACGGGTCGTGAATAGCCAATCCCAGCCCGCCATTTCATCCGGGACCTCAAGATGGCCACACTGATACAATATAGTTTAATTTCCAGCCAAGATGAGAGTTAACCGAGACATATATGGTGGATAAAAAGCTCTTAAAAATATGGGTGTTCCGAGGAAAGTATACCACTAGGGAATGTGGGTTACATTAGTAATGGAGGAATATTTTGAGAGCAGACGAAACTAAAGGTACAGTTACTAGTTAGTGTTTTTGTGTGTTTGTTTATGTGTGTGTCGTGGAGGAGTGATCTGTGCCTGTCCATGTGGCTATATGATGAACCAGGCGTGAGTATTCAGCATTTCACCAAACACACTCACGCAGAGACTGTCCCTTTAAACCTTCGTCCCTTTAAACCGTACCCAAACAAACGCTTTCGATTCGCGTAGGCAGACCAGGCCATGTGACGTATTTTTAGTCATATGCTCCTAGTGAGAATAACCCGCCAGCTAGGGGGACTGGGAGTAGGCTGGGAGTGTTAACTGGTTATTTAACAGAGTAGAAGATGAGAGAGAGACTGGGATGTGTGATGGATGAGTGACAGGGAGAAGAAGGGTGTAATCTGTTTAACGTAAGGGTGACAGGCTGTGTGCGTCCGTGTGTACATGTATGTGGGTGGGTGTGGGTGACTGGGTGTGTGTGGCGGGTCAGTGTCCGTATGTATGTGTGTATTACCATTGTGAGACCCGCTCTGTGTGTATGTGTGTGTGTGTGTGTGTGTGTGTGTGTGTGTGTATAGGGAGGGAGAGACACGTGAGTAAAGAAGGGAGGATGGGGGTCAGGAAAGAGGAGGAGGAGGAAGAGGGCTGACTGGGTGAACCTCTTAAAGATAGTATTCAGAAATTACGTGTTTTCTTGACGGCTTCGCTGAGTCACTGTGTTAGGGAAGAGGAAGAGGAGGAGGAGGAGGATATAGAAGTGATGTAAGCATAGGTAGGTTTTAAGTTAGTGTTGGTAAGGTTTAGGTGAGGTTAGTTAAGAATAGGTGATGTTAGGTTAGGCCACGTAAGTTGAAGTGTGTTAGATTGTAAGGTTAAGTAAGGTTTGGCTGTGTAAAAGATGAGGTGAGGTTAGGTTAAGATAGTGTGTTAGGTTAGGTAAGTTAAGGATAGGTTAGACTAGCATAGTTTAGGTTATATTAGATGAATTTACATTAACTTGCATAGGTTAGATTAGATTAGATTAAAGTAAGATTTGGATGACATAGGTTACGTTAGATCATGTTAAGTTATAGCAGATTAATTAGGTTAGTTAAGGTAATTGAGTTAGCAAAGGTTGCATTAGGTTAAACTAGCATAAGTGAAGAAGTTAAGTTAGATTAGGTGAGGAATGAGTAGGTTAGATGAGAGGAGGTGAGGTTAAGTTAGATTAGGTGAAGTGTAGTTGGAAAATGTCATAGGAAAAAATTGTAGTTAATATTGGATGCAAAATATCAAAGTAAGATTAGCTAAAGAATTTTTAACGTTGGGAATAGTAATCCATATATATATATATATATATATATATATATATATATATATATATATATATATATATATATATATATATATATATATATATATATATGGGAGTATATTTTTTGTAACTGTGAATGATAAGATTCCACTTTTCAGTGTTGCCACGGTGACGGCGGTGGTGGGCATGATACAGATGCGGGAGGTGGAGTTTGTGCCCGATGGAGACATGCAGCTGGACAAATTCTGTTGCTCATTGCTCAGACTGGAGTTTACATGTATACCTCCTTCACCATCATTGGTGGACACTTCACCATGAGTGTTAGTGAAATGTGCTGTGTTTGTTAGTTTATTTGTATATCAGAAAAATTTAAGACCAGCTAGTTGTCTAGACTTTAAGTCTTAAAATGAGAAAATAAATCTACATATTTTTTTAAAAGCAAACAGTTAAGGCATTGTAAAGTAAAAGTCAAAATATATTTTGGTTATTATTTTTTTTTGCAATCAACAACTTTCATGTATAATGAAATCAATACATTCATCAAACTTAATATATTTAATAACAGCTAGAGGTACCAATTTGCAGATGTCTATGGAAAATTTGTATGATAATCTTGTGGCCAACAAAAAAGGATACAATGAATGATGACTTATTATTGTAAGAAATCTTTCAAAGTTGTTGTTGTGTACTTCCACATTCCATGGAGACAGCTTTTTCCTTCACTTTTCAGCATTTAAAAAGTGATAATTTCAACAGGATGCTTGAGCTGTCATGGTGCTGCTGCTGTTGTCTGCCATCATCCACCTGACACAGACCACCCTGCAGACACCTTCATCCTGGGTGCCACACGTCACTGCTGCTACAACTCAGAGCAACTGGAGCGCAAACCAGGAAGGGAAATGGTAACTTCTCACTTAATTTGTTGTTTATTTGAGGGCCTAATGACAAAGACATAATGGAATGAGTATTTGTGAATGTTTGTTTATATCTAGATACAGCATTCACATATCTTAAGTGCCACCTTCCAAAAGCAATGTCAGCCAGAAAAATAAGTGATCAATCTAATTACATTTCAAGTCAAAAAGTTTTCCTTTAACCACTTTGCTCCAGATGCTTAAAAACATGCGTTGCTCACATACATGGCGTCACCTAGGCTCGTCACTGGTAACTTATCTAATTTCTAATAATTTCTAATATAATTTCTGTGTGTGTGTGTGTGTGTGTGTGTGTGTGTGTGTGTGTGTGTGTGTGTGTGTGTGTGTGTGTGTGTGTGTGTGTGTGTGTGCTGATGCGGCTGAGAAGGTTGCCTTATGATAATTATTGACAAATGAAGGTAATGGATGCACATGTCATTAATACTTTTTTATGTGTGTGTGTATGTGTGTGTGTTATGTATACACACAAACACAAACACACACACACAAACGCACAAAGAGAAGTAATAGACACGCATCCTTTACCTTCATTCATCAATAATTGCCATAAGACGACCTTCCCAGCTGCATCACTACACACACACACACACACACACACACACACACACACACACACACACACACACACAGAACACACACACACAGAACACACACACACACTTACACATCATGTAGTGTAGTGGTTAGCACGCTCGGCTCACAACCAACAAGGCCCGGGTTCGAATGCCGGGCACGGTGAAGCAGATGGACAAGCCTCTTAATGTGTAGCCCCTGTTCACCTAGCAGCAACTAGGTACAGGATGTAACCCGAGGTGATGTGACTTCGCTGCCCCAGTGTGTGGTGTGTCATTGGCCTCAGTCCTACCCAAAGATCAGTCACCATGAGCTCTGAGCTCTTACACACACACACACACACACACACACACACACACACACACACACACACACACACACAGAGAGAGAGAGAGAGAGAGAGAGAGAGAGAGAGAGAGAGAGAGAGAGAGAGAGAGAGAGAGAGAGAGAGAGAGAGAGAGAGAGAGAGAGGGCAATGAATGAAACAGGGAGGAAGGGGAACTGTGTGTGAATGAAAACATCATCTACGTGAAACATTTGATTGATTATAAAGCACATGTGCATCATATATAGTCATGAATGTGGAGGAACAGCGGAGTGAGTGATCAACCACAGAAAGGAGGAGAGAGTTGGACATGCAGAGAGAATGGAAGGTGAACAATTTGAGAAGATAAGCATGCAAATACATAAATATAAGGTGGAATAACAGTGTTTGGTGGGAAGATGAAAGAGAGATGCCTGTTTATGAAGCAAAATGGTTGTGCAAGAGAGGAATGATTGGAAAACCATTCCCACCATAGCCAACAGACCTTACACCATATTTTTACAAACCACAGCATCTCTATTCATCCATTCTGTGTGTCTTCTCTTCTCTCTCTCTCTCTCTCTCCACTCTTAATGCTGTTGTGGGTCTCTGGGCTGGAGTACATCACAGAAAGATTGACACCAACTTATATATGAGAGGATGTTGTCTGTAACTATGCTATGGGGACATTGCAAGTTTGTGGGCTGTAGTCAATGAATAAGTGTGTCCTCTATAGCATACTTAAAAACCACACTCTCACATGGAAATCAATCTCTCTCTCTCTCTCTCTCTCTCTCTCTCTCTCTCTCTCTCTCTCTCTCTCTCTCTCTCTCTCTCTCTCTCTCTCTCTCTCTCTCTCTCTCTCTCTCTCTCTCTCTCTCTCTCTCTCTCTCTCTCTCTCTCTCTCTCTCTCTCTCTCTCTCTCTCTCTCTCTCTCTCTCTCTCTCTCTCTCTCTCTCTCTCTCTCTCTCTTTCTTTCTTTCTTTTGTTGCATATTTTACTCCTTTACATTCTTCCCTACAGTATTTTTTCGTCTACTTTATGACTGGAGTCGTTTTATCATCCTAATGTATGTCCCATCCATTCTGAAACTGTAATTCACCAATCAGCTCAAGTGTGTCTCAGTTTTGATAATCATTAATTTGTTTCAGCTACACAACCACTCTGATAAGGGACAAAATCTACTTCACCAGTCATCTATGTCATACAGTCATATATATTCATACATATGACAAAATACTCTTCCTAAGACATTTCTTATTTTCTCTTCTCAAGTGACCTGTCCATCTATCTAAGGTACCACATAACATTTAAAACTTACAATATTGCATTTAATTCATGAACATTTTTTTGTCTATGTAGACTTGAAATTGTATTGCGTATAGACTTGAAATGTATTGGGAGTTTTCTCTATCTCTCATTCTATACCTAACACCTGTTCCTAAGAATCCCCAGGTGATAGCCATGGTGACTGGCTGGTCTCCTGAGTGGCTGCGGTTTTCCAAAAGTGAGGGTTGGTGTTCCATACCATACCATGTGCCCTGTTTGTATTCCTTCTTTGTCCTCTGTATTATATTCTATGTAAAGATGGTGCTGGGGTGGGATCTACTTATTCCCTAAAAGTGATGAGGAGTGACACTGGGCAGCATTAATTTGCTCCTTAGAGATGGCTGGGTTCCTGTGGATGAGTGGGCCATGCTGTGCTTTGTCAAGGATGGTGTTTGGTATTGTGATGACTCTTGCCACAATCAAGTGTCTCCCACAGAGTAGTGGAGTACCTATGAATGGTGTTGACCCAAGCTGTCCAGGTCTCATCCAATGCCTTAGTATGATTTAGATGATCAAAATGGTTTAACTCACCATTTAATCAGCTGACTGATTTGAATGGAGAAGTATGTAATGTGTTGTAGCCTAACCATCTCTGCCAGCATGGTCAGACTCTTGGTAGTAACCTGAAATGCTCCTAGGTAGTGAGTATCATTGCACATAATGATCTTTACTTTGTCAGTAATTCAATGATACTGAATATTACTCTACTGGATTTTGCTCAGCACTGCTTGGTAACTTTTGGCCATAATCCCTGGTCTGGAATGATATGAAGCCATGTTTTTACATTCCATATGAGACAGGCAAGCACTATGCTTTGCCTGACTGATACCTGTACTTTGCATTTATGACCCCAGGTAGTTCATCACTCTCTCTCTCTCTCTCTCTCTCTCTCTCTCTCTCTCTCTCTCTCTCTCTCTCTCTCTCTCTCTCTCTCTCTCTCTCTCTCTCTCTCTCCTCTCTCCTCTCTCTCTCTCTCTCTCTCTCTCTCTCTCTCTCTCTCTCTCTCTCTCTCTCTCTCTCTCTCTCTCTGTTTGGAATTATACTGTATATTAGGAAATATCATTAAAGAGTGTGTGTGTAAAAAGTGTTTGCATTATTGTGCATTTGATGTTATAGCCCCAGGTACTTAAAGTTTTCTGGTTTCATGATTTATAAAGATTGCTATTTTTAATAAAGTTATTGAAATTGTTATTGAGTGTTTGTATTGAACTCATTAGCTTTGTAATAGTGTGCGTCTCATCATGCATTCATTAATGATGTAGAGTGGAAATGTCCACTCCTATCATGCATAATATCAATGCATTACTGGTTTATGTTGTTATTTGTGTATAAATTGTAAAGTTATGCCAGTCTATTTAAGTACAAACTAAATATCAGCTGGAAAGGAGGACAGGTAATGGCACACTAAAACACAGGAAGGAACAATGATAGAACCATCCAATTTAACAATACACAGAGCAAGAAGAATGAAGGAAAGCAATAAAAATGGATTATTTAATGGATGATTAATAGACCCTCATTTGTAATCTTATTATCAGGCAAGAATATTAAAAGAGACAGCTGGCTTGCCCTTTGTACTTGTTCATACGTGACAGAATGAGAGATCTAGGGATGGGGGGGTGATCACCCTGGAAATGGGTATGATTCACGAAGGGATTGATTTATTGCTTGACTGGCTGATTAAAAAAAGAAGGCGTGGGTGGAGTGGAGGGTGGGGGGGAAAAGGCGCCGCCCCCCCCAACTTTCCAGTCGTATATGGAGTCGAAGGGAGTTCTACAGGATTATTCATGTATTTGTTGCTTTTAGCTGTGAAATGATTTGGTGGTGTGTAATTGTTATGACCCCGTAAGTTGATTTAGTATTCATTTCGTCTTTCTGAACGCAAAATAAGATGTTACTTGTACTTCTGCCTGTTGTACGCAATTTAGGTCTTATTAATGTGGCATTTAAGCAGATTCACTCAAGGAATGAGAAGTAAAATGATAGCTATCAAGCAGTATATTAACTCTCTCTCTCTCTCTCTCTCTCTCTCTCTCTCTCTCTCTCTCTCTCTCTCTCTCTCTCTCTCTCTCTCTCTTAATACGATATCTAATATAAAGAAGCAATAATATTTTAAGCAAATACACACAGTAATCTTATAGTAATTTAATGAAAACAATACCAGCAAAGAAAAATAAGAGAAAATGCATAATTTACTACGAAACCCAAAGTGCGAAAAAAAAACCTTGCCAAATTAAACCGTCCCACGAAGGTTATGAATGGAGTTTTGATGCAATGAGCCTCAGTTATACTTAAAACACTCAACAAATATAACAAAAAATGCCAAAATAAATGAATAAATAAATAAAATAAATCAATAAATCAAAATAAAAAACGCGAGAAAACCTATAGATTATCACAACGCGAAAAATACACACACGCCAAACTGGATGCGTCATTACTTAATAGTCATTGGAACTGTTATCCCCCCAATAGTTTATAACCAACCCCCCCCCTCCCCCCACCTTCCCTACCTTGAGGAACACCTTCACTTATGGCTTGCTGTGGGCGTGCTATTGGCTACATTTGAGCATTTTATTTAACCTGGAATTCACATACACGTACATATTATCTATCTCCTTGCAATAATTATAATAGTCTTCCTGGCTTAATTTTTGTTTATTCATTATTCCTTATGTGCTTATTAATTGTCATTTGTCTAATTCCCTGTTTTAGTCTTGGTACTTTTTTTTTTTTTTTTTTTTTTTTTTTTTTTTACTTTCCGACTCTGGCCCTTGCAATGAACTGGCTTTATTGGTTATTTTACTGTTCCTTACGTGTTTTACCTGATTATATGTGAGCTATTTATTTGATATTCATGATTTTTTAAAAACTACGTATTTCTTGATATGATAGTTTTATCTTTTCGTGTTTTCTGGCTTAGTTTTAGTTTATTATTCCTTGTTTGTGTTATTAGGTAAATAATAATTATTTGTCTTATTTCTCGTAGATTAATGGAATTTTTAGCACTTTAATGAGTTCCTCACCAGTCATTTTATTCGAGAGAGGAGGAGAGAGAGAGAGAGAGAGAGAGAGAGAGAGAGAGAGAGAGACAGAGAGAGAGAGGAGGAGGATGAGAGAGAGAGAGAGAGAGAGAGAGAGAGGAGAGAGAGAGAGAGAGAGAGAGTCTAAATGGATAAAAAAAAAAAAAAATCAGTTACAGTATTATTATTTATATACAAGAAAATGCATGATAATAATAATAATAATAACAATAATAATAATAATAATAATAATAATAATATTTAAATACAAGGAAAATATGTAATAATAATAATAATAATAATAATAATAATATTTAAATACAAAGAAAATATGTAATAATAATAATAATAATAATAATAATAATAATAATAATAATAATAATAATACTAATATTTAAATACAAGGAAAAAATGTAATAATAATAATAATAATAATAAATAATAATAATAATAATAATAATAATAATAATAACTGCTTTTATCTTACTCACACAGATAAATAGTTTTTATGAACAGTTTATTGACCATAAACATTGTGTACATACACACAAAATTAAATAGATACAAGTAAAAATTTCAAAATGTAGTGAGTGACACACAGAGGACTGGTGACAAAACCTACTAAAGTCCATTAAATGATTGGCTGTCTCAAGTTTCCACATCATCAGTTGAACACACTGCTCCTTAGCACTCAGGGATGGACAAGCTTGTCATGGCTTGTGTCAATGGAGACAACACGTGTAGGGGATTTATTTGTTCTGTTTTTTCTCGTCCTACTCACTCTTCCTCTTGAGCCACGCCGGCTTCTTGTTATTCAGCACATGCGTGTGCTTCCTGAACACCGGTCTCATACTGGATAGAGACAGTAATGTATGGAGGTTTGATGCAATACAACATTTTATATAAGGATAAAAACTTGCATAAATTTCCTGTTTGTGTTTTTCTACTAAGGTGCAATTGTTAGGTGAGCATTTGCAACTTCCTACCCTTAAATAACATCCCTACTACAGTGGCTCAGAGCCACACCATCACTTGTTGGTGTATCTAGATATAAACAAACATTCACAAATACTCATTCCATTATGTCTTTGTCATTAGGCCCTCAAATAAACAACAAATTAAGTGAGAAGTTACCATTTCCCTTCCTGGCTTGTGCTCTTGTTGCTCTGAGTTGTAGCAGCAGCGACGTGTGGCACCCAGGATGAAGGTGTCTGCAGGGTGGTCTGTGTCAGGGTGATGATGGCACACAGCACCAGCAACACCGTGACAGCTCAAGCATCCTGTTGAAATTATCACATTTTTAAATGGTGAAAAGTGAAGGAAAAGCTGTCTCCATGGAATGTGGAAGTACACAACAACAACTCTCAAAGATTTCTTACAATAATAAGTCATCATTCATTGTATCCTTTCTTGTTGGCCACAAGATTATCATACAAATTTTCCATAGACATCTGCAAATTGGTATCTCTAGCTGTTATTAAATGTGATATTAAGTTTGATGAATGTATTGATTTCATTATACATGAAAGTTGTTGATTGCAAAAAAAAAATAATAACCAAAATATATTTTGACTTTTACTTTACAATGCCTTAACTGTTTCCTTTTAAAAAATTATGTAGATTTATTTTCTCATTTTAAAACTTAAAGTCTAGACAACTAACTGGCCTTAAATTTTTGTGATATACAAATAAAGTAAGAAAGAGAGCACATTTCACTAACACTCATGGTGAAGTGTCCACCAATGATGGTGAAGGAGGTACACATGTAAACTCCAGTCTGACCAATGACCAACACAATTTGTCCAGCTGCATGTCTCCATCGGGCACAAACTCCACCTCCCGCATCTGTGTCATGTCCACCACCACCGTCACCGTGGCAACACTGAAAAGTGGAATCTTATCATTCACACTGTTACAAAAAATATACTCCAATATGTATATATATGGATTACTATTCCCAATGTTAAAAATTCTTTAGCTAATCTTACTTTGATATTTTGCATCCAATATTAACTACAATTTTTTCCTATGACATTTTCCAACTACATTTAAAGCCTTTCACTGTGAAACAAAACAATTAGCAGCATCAGAAGCAATGCATGCAGTCTCCTTCATAACCATCTACAAGACGTAAAGTTGGCATTGAAAAAGAATACATTTTGCAATTTCTTCCCAGTTCTAACACAGGATGTGGCTGTAGAATGAATAAAGATGTCTTGAAAGTGACTGGATCATTAAAATCCCCCATAATTATGCAATTATTAACGCAACAAATGTCCGCAATAAGGTCATAAAGTTTTTTTGTCCATAGCAGGTGACTGGATTAGAGGATGATAGACGAGACCTAATGTTATTTTACAAGATTTATTTTCTACCTGGATGAAAGTGAAGTCTATATTAGCAATGGTTGGGGTCGGGAGTAAATGAGCATGAACATTGGCTTCCCTATGTTAATGTGTTAGTTTTCATATTTATTGAGAGAGAGAGAGAGAGAGAGAGAGAGAGAGAGAGAGAGAGAGAGAGAGAGAGAGAGAGAGAGAGAGAGAGAGAGAGAGAGAGAGAGAGAGAATCAAGCCATTTGAAGTACATTTTTAGTTCCTTTACTTACACCATATTGCCTCTCTCTCTCTCTCTCTCTCTCTCTCTCTCTCTCTCTCTCTCTCTCTCTCTCTCTCTCTCAATAAATATGAAAACTAACACATTAACATAGGGAAGCTAATTTTAAAGACTCCTTAAATGAAACAGTAGTCTGACCCCTTCTGCTCTCTCTCTCTCTCTCTCTGGTGGAGTTGGCAAGGTACCATCTCTGTCCCCGCCAATGTCTCTCATGACTTCAAGACGCCTCACTGTAACCTAACCTAACCTAATCTAACCAAACCTCACCTCACCTAACCTAACCTCACCTAACCTCACCTCCTCTCATCTAACCTAATAATTCCTCACCTAATCTAACTTAACTTCTTCACTTATGCTAGTTTAACCTAATGCAACCTTTGCTAACTCAATTACCTTAACTAACCTAATTAATCTGGTATAACTTAACATGATCTAACGTAACCTATGTCATCCAAATCTTAGTTTCATCTAATCTAATCTAACCTATGCAAGTTAATGTAAATTCATCTAATATAACCTAAACTATGCTAGTCTAACCTATCCTTAACTTACCTAACCTAACGCACTATCTTAACCTAACCTAACCTAACCTTACTTAGCCTTACAATCTAATACACTTCAACTTACATAGCCTAACCTACTAACTTAAAATACTAACTATAAATACTAATACTAACTTAATACTAACTTAAAACCTTCCTATGCTTATATCACTTCTATATCCTCCTCCTCCTCCTCTTCCTCTTCCTCTTCCCTAACACAGTGACTCAGCGAAGCCAAGAAAATACGTAATTTCTGAATACTATCTTTAAGAGGTCCACCCAGTCAGCCCTCTTCCTCCTCCTCCTCTTTCCTGACCCCCATCCTCCCTTCTTTACTCACGTGTCTCTCCCTCCCTACACACACACACACACACATACACACACACACAGAGGGTCTCACAAGGGTAATACACACACACACACCCAACCAGTCACCCACACCCACCCACACACCCACACACCTCGTACATGTACACACGGACGCACACAGCCTGTCACCCTTACGTCAAACAGCTTACACCCTTCTATTCCCTGTCACTCATCAATCACACATACCCAGTCTCTCTCTCATCTTCTACTCTGTTAAATAACCAGTTAACGGTCCCAGCCTACTCCCAGTCCCCCTAGCCGGCCGGTTACTCTCTCATTAGGAGCATATGACTAAAAATAAGTGACATGGGGCGGCGGTCAGAGAGAGCTAGCCTGCCCTGGTCTGCCTACGGGAATCGAAAGCGTTTGTTTGGGTACGGTTTAAAGGGACGAAGGTTTAAAGGGACAGTCTCTGCGTGAGTGTGTTTGGTCAAATGCTGAATACTCACGCCTGGTTCATCATACAGCCACAAGGACAGGCACAGATCACTCCTCCACGACACACACATATACAAACACACAAAAACACTAACTAGTAACTGTACCTTTAGTTTCGTTTGCTCTCAAAATATTCCTCCATTACTAATGTAACTCACATTCCCTAGTGGTATACTTTCCTCGGAACACCCATATTCTTAAGAGCTTTTTATCCACCATATATGTCTCGGTTAACTCTCATCTTGGCTGGAAATTAAACTATATTGTATCAGTGTGGCCATCTTGAGGTCCCGGATGAAATGGTGGGCTGGGATTGGCTGTTCACGACCCGTTGTCATGGTGATGGTAGATGCCATTCACTTGACAGCTCATATTTTCTCGCTATTGAAAGGAGTTTATTAGAGCGTAACTGAAGCGTGTAAAGGCATCATTCCGCACTATACTATTAAGATATTGTAGTTCTGAAGTGTTCCTAGGGTTAGTAGGCTTGGATAAGGAGTATAACACAATTTAGATGGTGTGAAGAGCGGATGTTTGCGCGCGAAATTCAAACAATTCCAGCCTCAGATATGATTACGTATTAGACTTAAGATATTGTAGTAAGAAAGTATCTGTGGGGTTAATAAGCTTGGGTAAAGAGTATAGGGGAATTTAAAGGACGTTTAAGAGACGGAGTGTGAGGAGAAGGTGTGTCAACGCGATTCAAGTAATTCAAACCTGTCTGAGTTGATTCCACAGAAGACTCTTAAGATATTATATTGCTGAAGTGTTCCTAGGGTTATTAAGATTGGGTAAAGAGTATAAGGGAATTTAAAGAGTGGATAAGGGAGGGAGTGGAGTGATTTGATGTCATATAGACCAAAGCCAGGTTACAGAGGGGTTTTATCTTGTAAAGGGGACGGTTCGGTTTTCTTGACCGAGTGACGAAGGAGAAGAAAAAAAATAAGAAGAGACATCAGCCACTGAACCACAGGGAGAGCAGTGAAGGTCCTTTCTCACTGTTCCCTATATAAGACACAGGGAGAGGAGTGAAGGTCCTTTCTCACTGTTCCCTATATAAGACACCATACACTCTAGAACACCAGGTCAGAAATCAAGAAACACGTGCTATTACAATATAGGTGAAGCTTAAGGACACGTCAATAATTCAGCAACAGACGATATTTCACAACTGCTCCACAAAACTTCTCGCAACGCAACCGGAATGTTTTAGCATGTTGTTCTTGTTCTGCTGTAGTTAAATGAATTACAGAATAAACAGGGAAGATAGATGTTTTCTTTTTTACCCAGAAACATAAAAACGTACATAATTTCTACTAGAACCTGATCAAAGTTAAGAGAGATAAGACACCAGATCGTTTGAGAATATGAGTTTCTCTTCTGCTATATCAAAATTTCATAACAAACAAGAATAGCTGGATTTTGAGTCATGAAAATACCTTTGAAAACCTAAATAACAGACCAGAACATGATAAAAGTTCAGATAAGACGCGGGAAGATATGATAACACGGATTCCTGTTGTGTAATAAGTTGAATTACATAAGAAACACGTAGAGCTGGATTATTTTTTTCCTAGAGTCACGAAAATACCTCTGAAAACCTAAATAGATCTCTAATTTATAAAAGTTAAGTAAGAAGCTGAACCATTTGGTAACACGAATTTCTGCTCTGTACTAAACTGCATTACAAAACAAAAACAGTAGCTAATATCGAATACATCACATCATATTTTATTTCCCAAATCACGCGTGGCAGCTTCCTACCTAATCCACCATGCCACTGTTTTTACCAAAGGCCGTGATTCTGTTGGTGAGTGACAGGGAGAACAGAACGTCTACACAACTATAGGGACTTGAGGTGGCTGGCATAACAAGTGAGGGCAAGACAGCGTCCTTCCCCCACTTGGCCACTGCACACACTGAATAACCAGGAGCTATCGTAATAATTCCATAGCAGAAACTTCTACACAGCGACGCATTTCCTTCAATAAACCGCTAACCACTGAAAAATAAACCCTTCTAAACTCCACACGTGTAAACAAATAAACTAATCTATCTGTTATTGCTAATATTTGAGCGTCATTCACTTCAGAACATTAAAAAACATAAACAGAATGCCGGCGCGCTCTAGACAGTGGCGGCCTGGCTAACTCTGGCTAACTCCAATAACGTTTCATTTTGGCTCAAGGCATCTTAGCTTCCCCCTCGGCTCTTTTTTCGCTCCCCAGTCTTTGTTCTCCCTCAGGCAAGCCTCATATGCTCCCTGCCACGAATGCTGCAAGAAATATCGCCAGTCAGTGATGGGAAAAAGTGCTGAGAAATAGACGTACCATCTTAACTTGTATACTCATCTCATATTATCGTTTATTTATTTTTTTTATTTTGTTATATAAGGAAACTGCATCTTGGTTCATGAGTTTTGAGTTTTGTTGACTGTACACTATGATTCTTGTGGTCTTGTCTTATTATTTCACGAGCTATGTCAACAGAAGAATAAATGTTTTTTTTTTTTTTTTTTTTTCTTGAAACAGTAATCGGGGTGAGTCAAAACGCATGGAAATCTATCAGTCTCAAAATTAATAACATGCGAATTAACGTAAATTTATTCTTTGCATTCTGAAAGATCTATAAAAAGTAAAAACTTGTCCTGAAATCAATTTGAAATGCGCCTTATTGCAAATTTATTATATTCTGAGCCAGCCAGAAAAGAGTCCTCGCTGGTGGCACGTGAGCAATGAGTAAATATGAGGTACATTAAGGTTTCCATCAGTTCACCTGTTGGTTCCTGTCACATTCAGGCCCGATAAAATTTCAAGGACTATGTAGTGGTGTGTGTGAGTGTATTTATGTTTAAGAGGATATCATTGAATGTATGTTTATAGTTGTGTGTATGGCTTGGCTTAGAAAGTTTAATCTCTCTCTCTCTCTCTCTCTCTCTCTCTCTCTCTCTCTCTCTCTCTCTCTCTCTCTGTGTGTGTGTGTGTGTGTGTGTGTGTGTGTGTGTGTGTTCCGTTTTTCCTACTTTTGTATCTAACTTTTTTATCATTATTCCCTCCCGTTATACTCTCTCTCTCTCTCTCTCTCTCTCTCCGTTAGTAAATATTCTCCCTACGTGTCACTCTGGCGGTGGTGGTGGTGATGGTGATGGTGGTGATGGTGGTGATGGTGGTGGTTGTGTTGAAGAAAACAATGGAATGCAGGGAGGAGTGTGTAAACATGTCTAGCCCAGGAACACAGTGGACACCCATAGCCTAGTTAGCAAAAGAGTTCACTGACCCCTACCACTGAACGCCCTTATAGTATATATCTTAATATAGAGCCTTCCTTTCTTAAACCGTGGAAGGATGGAACTGAAAGGGTAACAAACGTATATTGAGATTTTTTATGACTTTTCCTCCTTAATTAATGGAAGGAGAGAAGTAAAAGAGTAAGAAATACGTGAGCTAAGATGAACTGATGCTTTTTCTTTTCTTCTTTAATGCATTCTTTCACGCCAACATGCATTTCACCCCGTTAATTACGGTTCTAGTGTTTACGTTAATTGGAAGGAGAAATATTGGCCAGAATTCGGTGTTTTTTTTCCGTTCCCTGTTTAAATGTACGGTTCATTTTTCTCATTGTGTCTTTTTCGTGATATCTGAACACTGGTGACGCAACATTCACTCCTTATGAATCTGAAGGAAGCATCACGTCACCTAAACTGCTGATATCTCTTTATGGTTCCTTAGGTAAATACGAGCAAGATAAACTAATGTAACGCCATCCCCCCCCTCCGGTTCCCCCCTCCTCCCTCCTCCTCACCGGTCCGATCAGAGCTCTAATGAGACGAGGCAAAGATCTTCACGGTGAAGAAGAAAGGAAGAGGAAGAGAGAAGAAGCACGCACACACAATAGAAAAAAAGAAAACATTTTTGATTGGTAATGGTTCTCGCCTTCATCGTCATGGCCAGAGGGTAAGGAGAGGTTAATGATCACACAGTACCTACAGTGTGGCTTTATTAGGAGGAACGAAAAATATAAAAATAGCAAAAATAATTAAATGAATAATACTGATGGGATTCTTTGGGTTGACTGACCCACTATGACACTTGAAATTCTGGTATGGCATATACACTTATACTCCGTTACTTAACACTACGAATACACAAGAAAATAATTACTTTTATAACTCCTCAAGACCACCATTCATTCTGGGCACCGTTATATCCCTAAATAACGTCACAGCCTTCCTCCATCACTTCTCTACGGCAATAATATTGCTCACAACACATTCACAGTAGATTATATTTGACTAAAGAAACATTACATGGCTAACGCTTTCCCAAGACTGTGGCCTGTCTCCACGTGGGACCAACACTGGCTATTTTATCTGTTGCCAGAGGGAAGGGAGACGCCATTCTGTCAACACGTACAGTCACTATATCTTCACTAGAGACATGAATAATAAACATGAACACAGTAATATTCACTTCTAAATAAAAGAAAAATCAAATATTTCAGAGCTACGAGACCCACCTGTTGCCAGAGGGAAGGGAGACGCCATTCTGTCAACACGTACAGTCACTATATCTTCACTAGACATGAATAATAAACATGAACAGTAATATTCACTTCTAAATAAAAGAAAAATCAAATATTTCAGAGCTACGAGACCCACCTGTTGCCAGAGGGAAGGGAGACGCCATTTTGTGCTCTCTCCCTCAACACCCACAGGCATCTGAAGTTATTGGAACCTTAGCTAGTTCTCTCTCTCTCTCTTCTTTCACAAATAATTTTACTGAACCGTGAGTTTAAATAAAAATGCAGGAATAATTGGCTAGCAAGGTGAGCATATAGGCTGGACATTAGTTGAAGTTAATAATTGAATTCTAAATTACTAACATATTTTATAAGCTAGGGTATGATACCTTATGAGTTACTGGTAGGCTGACGCAACATGATGTAATTCTATTATTCGTATTACCATTGATTAGAGAAAACTACAGTTGAAATAAGTAAAGACTATTTATAATAAATGTTTCAAGACTTTTAAATCACTCCCACGAATACACGCCTTATAAAAATACTTTTTTCATATAATCACTAAACCTTTAATTACCGCTATTATCCTCCTCTTCACCGCAAGCTACAAAAGAAAACAATTATTGGGGAGACTCAAAGAAACTCACTAGCTCTGCCCTTGGACTGCTATCATCCTTCAACATTGAGAGTACTATGAGAACTGCTGGTATGGACAGAGGAAATGAGAGAATAGGAAGTTAATTTAGTTTTCCATAAGCTATAGAACTGTTGAAGAGGCTGGTACAAAAATGAGCCTAAAATGTCATAGGTGGTTACAGGACAAGTTGCCTACAAAAGGTTATATTAACAGATACACTATTTGATAAGCTGACAGTGTTTCTGAATTCATATGAGAAAATAGTAATAAGTGATGATTTACCTAACTGCATTGGTGATAAATGAAGGCGTTGAGGCAAACGTCAGGGTGTAAGAGGTAAGGTGGACACACAGGGAGCAGGAATGACAATACTGGTGTGGTAAACTGCTTCATTAATTCCACTCTGATCAAATGATTACCTCTTGCACAATTACAGTTCCTTCAAAACCAAAACCAACACCAGCTTGATAAATTGCAATCAATGTTTCAAATTCATACCTCTTGCACTTACACTTCCTTCAAAACCAAAAACACCAGCTTGATAAATTGCAATCAATGTTTCAAATTCATACCTCTTGCACTTACACTTCCTTCAAAACCAAAAACACCAGCTTGATAAATTGCAATCAATGTTTCAAATTAATCTTAACCTCAATTATATACAAAAATTGAAAAAGAAAAAAAATACTTGCTTTTATAACCTTTACATACATACACATTAAAGAAATTTTCATTATGTATTCAAACTCATAACATTTTGTGTAGTAATATTTAAACAGCTGACCATCCCAGGACTCAGCTCCAGCCAGTTGTGTTTGAGGAGAAAGTTTCAACCAGAAGAGAAATTAAGGTACTGAGATTCCAGCCAGAAGTCACCAGAACCTAACCAAGGGCCAGGTTCTAGGGCTTCCTTACCTGCTCACATTAAACCAAGTGGTGAGACTGACTGCTAAACTAGAGTACAGCTTTCATTTAACCCATAAAGAGTGGGTACCTTTAAATAAATAGATGAGTTAAATACCTTAAACATCTGAAACTGGATGCCATTTTTGTCAGGAAGCTAAATAAGTGTTGATGTGATGAGTTCGCACACTTTTGTTTTCAGTAAGTAGGGCTTGTCTGTCACTGTCCCATCACCACAGCCCTCTCATCACCCACTCCACTCCACAGCAGAACACTAGATGAGTGATCTGACACAAGCAGGAATGAGTGACTGACCCCTTCTCCTGTGCCTGTCTTTCACAATCAGCTGCATTTGATTTGCATTCATGGCAGGCTCAGCACCGACCATTTACAAGGAGCACCCACACTTCATGGGCTAAGTAAATAAATAGGAAAAGAAAGTACGTCAAAATCATAAATAAGAATTCCGTTAAATGTCAGTCTTCTAACTCTGGCACTAAGTAACAGAGCTGGAACAAAATAAAGGTAAACACTGGACTGGAAGAATTTACACGTGGAAAAATTGAATTCCACGTCACTCGTCAGACTGCAACATTTAGCACAGACCATCACTTCCCTTCCACAGGAGTTTTGTAAGCCACTCAGGTCCAGTTCAGTACATTCCCTGCCTTCAGCAAGCAGCAACATACAAGACAACACTCACAGACAGGACTTCAGGTTAAAATACTATGTAGCTACCTATCTACTTTGTCATTATCACGTAGCAGACTCTACAGCCACGTGTGCGAGGGACCGCCTGCCCCGCACACCGCCGCCAGTACCCAGGCAGCTAGTACTTCCATTAAGCGGAGATCTCAAAGGTGGATTCTACCCCGTACAGTCCCAGTATTGCTGTGTTGGCCAGGAAGAACTTGGCTTTCTTCACATTTGTCCCTGCAAGTAAAGAAAATTCCACTTAGCACAAGTCCAGTCAGTGATCAAGATAAGGGGACTAAATGTTGCAGCAGGCTAAAGAATATTCCTGCAAAAAATGAGTAATGTAGTGAAAGATAAGACTTAACATCTGCATCTTCAGTCAAGTGATGATTAAAACTTGCTTTATTTTCTCCTTCAGAATAATCAACATAATTTCATTGTGAGGGAGTTCCAAGGCTGTACAGGATATCAGAGTATCCTTGCTTGGTGACTGAAATATATTCCTAGTAACTATGGGTTAAGATATGCTGCTGCAGAGACCTCCAAGTTCAACTGTTCTATGTGAGACTGTACCCAAAACACAGAGATGGGTTTTGTTGCCTTGAGATGCCACCTGGTACTACAGAAGCTTCTTATTTTGTCTTGTCAGACTCACCTGGTCAGTCTACAACTCACCCTCGCCTGAGAACTCCTTGCCATCGATGTCGGCGGTGACGGTGAAGAAAGGCTTGTTATCCCTGGTGGTCTGGTTAGTGTTGTACAGCAGGCCAGGCTTCATCTGGTGCAGCACCATCACGGGGTGCATGGACGCCGCACCTTCTGGGACCTGCTTGGCCGGATTGGGAACTTTCACAGGTTCAGTTGACTGGAATGGAAAGTTTGATTCTGCTTTCATTGGCTCGGTTAACTGAAAGAAATAAAATACAAAAGAAGCTTGATATGGCAAGGCAAGGACAGTTCATGTGTACATTATCATCAGCTATACTTCACTATGTTCATGGTCATATTCTGACAAATTCACGAGTGTTTCTCCTTCTAATCTCACTGTGTTTCTCCTTCTAATCTCACTATCTATACTCTCAATTCTTTACTGATTATAAAAACACAATGAAATGGCTGCCACTTTCTTGCTGCCCCAGATGCCGCCACCATCACAACCTGGTGTG
>NC_087151.1:87500-97500 GCF_035594125.1 Scylla paramamosain | reverse complement strand
AAAGGATGTTTGATAGATACAAACAGATAGACAGACAGAAAGACAGATACAGACAGGCACACACAAAAAACACACAGAATTTCCACAAAACACACAAAAAACACACAATTATCTTCTAAAACACATTAAAACACAGATTTTCTCCAAAACACACAAAAAACACACAATTCCCTTTCAAAACACACAAAAAACACACAATTCCCTTCCAAATCACACCAAAACACACAGATTCTTTCCAAAACACACAAAAAAGAATACAATTTTCTCCAAAACACACCAAAAAACACAGATTTTCTCCAAAACACACAAAAAACACACAATTCCCTTTCAAAACACACAAAAAACACACAATTCCCTTCCAAAACACACCAAACCACACAGATTTTCCACAAAACACCCCAAAAACACACAATTCCCTTCCAAAACACACCACACCACACAGATTTTCTACAAAAACACCCAAAAAACACACAATTCCCTTCCAAAACACCCAAAAACACACAGATTGATCAAAAACACTAAAAAAAAACACTTATTATACCACCAATAACCTTAAATAAATAAATGGCCTTTAAATAAATAAAAATACTTAAAATACCACAGTTTACCCCAAAAGATCCCTAGAACGAGCAAATTTAGCCTAGATACCAAAGTTTAAGGGCAACCCGAACCTGCCCACACCCTAAATACCCCTGAAACTTTAAAATTCCTTAAAAAACGTGGGAAAAAAAAACCAGAACCCTTTAAATAAATCACGAAAAAAACACGAAATTATATGAAGCCCAAAAAAACACAAACACTAATCCCTAAATTCTCACCCTAAAAAACCCTAAAAAACCCTAAAAATTACCGTAAATTAGGGGAAAAACTTAAAAAAAACACCAAAAATCTTATGAGGAAAACGTGGGAGAGTGCAGTGACCACGGGGCTCCCTATTTCCCTTAATTTCTCCCTTATTTCAGATCCCCCGCGGCGCCTCAGGATCCCCAGGGGCTCACCATGGATGCAGGGAACTGGGGTACTGGGGGCGGCCTCCGGGGTGGGGAATTACTTGGGAAATTTGCGAAAAAAGATAAGATTTCTATGCACTGTGGTAGTAAACACGAGGGAACTGTTGTCTTGATCTTGATCTTGATGGTGTAGGTGGCACAGGATCACTCCTGAGTCAGGCCTTTGGATCGACAACTCCTGTAGAAGGGGGAAAAAAAAGAGAGAAACGAACAGCATCCTCTATCCTAATTGTTCATACACCTGACACGCCACATTCTCTCCAGAAACTGTTTCACAGCCTCAATCATCCTTTCACTCGCCTCTCTACACAGTCCCAGCAACAACACCATCCACTCCTTTCCTGTGTTCTCCACTCTTTCATTCGTATCATGCCCTAACTCAGTCAGTATCACTTGCATCATCTCATTCCTGTCTCTGGCATACTGCACACACTCCAGCACCACATGTTCCACCGTCTCATCCTCTCCCATGTCACACATCTGGCACAGGGACTCAGACCACCTGTAACTCCTCGCATTCACATCCATACACTGTGCCCTCGCTCGGAAGAGAAGATCACCGCCCAGGCTTCCATCATACCACCTTTCATACCTCGGGGCCTCTTTCTCCTTGTACCATTCCAGGGTCTTCTTTCTTTCCATCTCATTCTTCCATTCATTCAGTCCCACACATTTCACTTCTTTGTCTATCTCATTCTTCCATTTTCTCACATCCCATTCGGCTCCCACTCTTCCTCCTCTTGTTACCACCCATTCACGCTCATTTTGATTCCTACCAGCCATTCTTATCGCCCACACAACTTGCAATCCACTCCTGTCTGTCATTCTCATGCATCTCTTCCTCCATTTGCTTCCACTTTCATTCCACAGGTACACCTTCCTTGCTATTCTTGCATCATCCATTCTCTCAAGCCTAATCTTGTGTGGCTTTTGTGAGTCTTTCCCTAAAGGTGCGCCATCCGATGTCACCTCTCAAGGCTTCAACTGCTGTGCCCCTCGGTGGACTCAGTGCCAATCTTTGCTACTCTATTCTGGCCCACTTCTAACTTTTCAATTTCATTTTCCTTCCATGCAATCACATCCATACCATACATTATACATGGGACAGCCACACTCTTCCACACTTCTCTCAACACATCATACTTACTTGCTCTCATCCTTGCCGCGCTTCCCAGTCGACCTACCCACTGGTTTAGCATATTTATCTTTTCATTCTTTGCCTTTGCACACCCACTAGGACTCATCCACATCCCTGAGTACTTGTATTCTTGCACCTGTCTCAACTCATTCTCTCCAAGTCTCCATACCACATTACTTTCATCCTCTGACCCATTCACAATCATTACTTTGCTTTTCTCACTGCTAAACCTTACTCCAAAGTCTTTACCATAGCCATCCACTACATCCAACAAACTTTGAAGCTCATCTGCCATTCACTCATAACAACTACGTCATCTGCATAAAGGAGTACACATACTTTATCATTCCCCCACACTTACCCCTACATTCATTCTTCTCATCCTGGCTGCTACCTCCTCTGTATACAGGCTAAAAAGGGTTGGTGACAATATACAGCCCTGCCTAACTCCTCTCTCACTCTTCACTCAGTCTGTCCCCCATGTGTACATAATACAACGGGCCTCATAAGAGCTGGACGAAATACCGCTTTTTTAATATAAATACCTAAATATTCACTAATTCATAATAATTTTGCGCAATGTTCGTCGTGGCTGATGTTGATTCATGCATGTTGTATGTAAATGTCATCTGAACCCTCTCTGGTTAGATTTCGTTGTGATATTAGGGATTTAATATTTCTCCATTTTCTCCCCTTGGCTAATGTCCACCTGCTTCCAACAACATCAATGGAAGCTATCTAAAAACGCATCAATCCTTAAAAATAATCAATATTATATAATATTAAATAAATACAAAGCCAAAAAGGAAAAAATGAAGGTCGAGAACACAAATATTAAGTCAATGTACGGTGAAAAGTGAGCCCGTTATAAAGACGCAATTTGTACCCCGGGCAGCAGTAGCGGTGTTAAACAACCCCTTTTATGAACTGCTATTGAGGAACTCTACGGACATAATGTGCGTTTCGGGGGTTTTAGACTTTCAAGAGTAAAAAAACAACAAAAAAAAACAAAAACAACATGAATCAAATAACAAGCATCAATAACAACAACAAGGAGAAAAAAACAAGCAACGACGACAAAAACAAGAAAAAACAACAAAAAACAGAAACAACAACAACGACTACATTTTCTATGATGAATAAGAAAATGGTTATGGGTCACTAATTCATTTTTAATTGCTACTCATATTTTGTCCTTTTTTTTGCCATTCATATTGATTATATTGCTTGTTTAATCCATTGAGTAATATGATGCTACTCTATGGGCATTTAACGTGTGAGAAATGTTTAATAATTCGATCAAATAAAGACAGAAAAGAGTTAATCTCATCAAATGTCTACTTGCAAACGTTACAATATTATGGTCAAAAAAACAAAAATACGCAAATAATCAAGATTTAATTAAGTATGAAAGTGGGATAAATTATTTTACACATGCTCTGATTATGGCAGCACTAAACAAGCTATATTAATCTTTTTCTTTGAGAGAGTTTTATTTCATGGTGTTTCAATATGGCTGTCTACCTGACTTCACACTTACCGTTTTTTCAAAGGCTGTTTCTGCTTATTTGAGCGATAAATGACTAAAATGAACACTTAGAAATAAAGATAATGCACTTAACATTTATTTTTCTGGTTACTGGTGATATCTTTCTCTTACTGAAATAATATCGCTTTCAGACATAGATATAACATATACTTCACTTCCTGACGTAATTATATAACCCTGAATGACATACATATTTCAGATTTTTAAGTTTATATTTTTAAAACTATTTTTTTGCCATTAACTAATATTTAACTTTCGATAAAATTAATTTACAGACAAAGGATCCTGAAGTTAACGGCAGCCATCTTGAAAATTTGACGTAATGTAGAATTTCCTAAATCTCTCTGAGGGTTAAGGTTATTCATCAGTCACTCTCTATCATTTCATTAATATTTCAATCAATATTTTTATTTATTTATTTATTTATTTATTTATTTTTAAGGTTAATATACACAAGGATATTGGCAGAGAAAAAAAATGAACACTCAGATAATTATACTCACAAGAAATGCACATTTTATTTATTTCTGATACAATTTTGCTTAAATAAAAATCAATGCATACAGACACTATAATCAAAATATTTATAGACAGGGTCCTTGAAATCCACACTGCTGGCTGGTGCTGTTACCAGAGAAGGTGGTACTGGTGGTAGCGTACATGACTGTCATGGGTGAAAGAGCAGAGAGGGAAAATAGGAGGAAGTATGACATACTTAAGAAAGTTGTGAGAGAGCATGGAGAGGAGAGAGTGCTAGTTATGGGTGACATGAATGCACATGTGGGAATACTGGGGGAACAGGTGAACAGGAATGGTGAAATGCTTGGAGAGTTTGTTGATGAACTGGAGCTGGAAAATCTGAACGTTACTTTGGCAGAGGGGCGTGTGACTTGGAGTGCAAGAGAACAGGAATCGGCAATTGACTACATGTTGGTGAATGGAAGAATGCGTGAAATTGTGTCGCACATGTGGATAGATGAGGATGGTTTGGTTGATATTGTGTCCGATCACAACATGCTGGTTGTGGAGTGCTTGATGCAGGGTGGGAATGAAGTGAAAGTGGCAAGTAAGAGAAAGAAGTGGAGACTGAGAGATGTAGGGTGGGAGAACTTTCAGGTTGATCTGAGTGAGAGAAGCTGGGACGATGAAAGTGTGCATGACGTGGAGCATCTGAATGAGAAACTGGTTGAGGACGTGAGGGGTGCGGCTGAGAACCAGATAGGGTTTGTGAGAGTAGGTAGAAGAAAGAATGTATGTAAACCATGGTGGAATGATGAAATCAGAGCAGCTAGGAAGGAGCGAAAGAGAATGAGTAGACAGTGTAGATGGCTGAGGAAAAAGAGGCATGAAAGCGATGAGGCAGAGAATGAGTATCAGAATGCATGGGCAGCGTATGTGAAGCAGCAGCGGTTGACGAGACGAATGATAATGAATGCTAAAGTGAAGAGTGAAAGGAGCGTGATTCAATCTTTAAGGGAGAAAGGTATGGAAGGTGGCCGTGAATGGTACAAGTTCATGAGAGGTGAGAATATGTCAGGCAGTGTTGGTGTGGAGAGTCTAAAAGTGGAGGGTGTAGTTATAACAGAGAAGGATGGAATCAGGGAGGCAATCAAAGGGTTCTGGGAAGAAGTAGGTGGGGTAGGTGAGATGTTTAGTGTGAGAGAAGAATGTGTAACACTGGAAAGGAAGAATGCAGATGAACTGGATGAAAGAATCAGTAGGGATGAAGTGGAGAGGTGTGTGAGAAGGCAGAAGAATGGCAAGGCAGCAGGTCCAGATGATATACCCTATGAGTTCTACAAGAATGGTGGGGAGGTAGTGATAGACAGAATGACTGAGTTATTCAACCGAGTGTGGGATGAAGAGAGAGTGCCAAGAAAGTGGAATGAGAGCCGAGTGTGTCTGTTGCATAAGGGAGGATTTAAGAGTAAGAATGAGCTGAAGAACTACAGGCCAATTGCATTAGTGAATACAGTAGGTAAAGTTTTCAGTGCAGTGTTGAATGAGAGACTGTGTAAATGGATTGAGAGAGCTGGAGTGCTGGGTGAAGAACAGAATGGTTTTCGTAGGGACAGGAGAGCTGAGGACAATATGTTTGTGGTGAATGAAATGATTGAGAAGAAAAAGAAGGATGGGGGTAAATTGTACCTAGGTTTTTTGGATATAGAGAAAGCTTATGATAGAGTGAACAGAGAAATGTTAGGTAGAGTCTTAGAAAAGATTGGATTGAGTGCAAAGATAGTTAACGTAGTGCAAAGTATGTATGTGGACACAAGAGCTAGATACAGGCTAGGAGACATAGAAACAGACTGGGTGAAGAGTGAGAGAGGAGTTAGGCAGGGCTGTATATTGTCACCAACCCTTTTTAGCCTGTATACAGAGGAGCTAGCAGCCAGGATGAGAAGAATGAATGTAGGGGTAAGTGTGGGGAATGATAAAGTATGTGTGCTCCTTTATGCAGATGATGTAGTTGTTATGAGTGAATCGGCAGATGAGCTTCAAAGTTTGTTGGATGTAGTGGATGGCTATGGTAAAGACTTTGGAGTAAGGTTTAGCAGTGAGAAAAGCAAAGTAATGATTGTGAATAGATCAGAGGATGAAAGTAATGTGGTATGGAGACTTGGAGAGAATGAGTTGAGACAGGTGCAAGAATACAAGTACTTAGGGATGTGGATGAGTCCTAGTGGGTGTGCAAAGGCAAAGAATGAGAAGATAAGTATGCTAAACCAGTGGGTAGGTCGATTGGGAAGCGCGGCAAGGATGAGAGCAAGTAAGTATGATGTGTTGAGAGAAGTGTGGAAGAGTGTGGCTGTGCCATGTATAATGTATGGTATGGATGTGATTGCATGGAATGAAAGTGAAATTGATAAGTTAGAACAAAGTAGCAAGGATGGCACTGAGTGCACCGAGGTGCACAGCAGTTGAAGCCTTGAGAGGTGACATGGGATGGAGCACCTTCAGAGAAAGACTGACAAAAGCCACACTTAGGTACAAGATTAGGCTTGAGAGAATGGATGATGCAAGAATAGCAAGGAAGGTGTACCGGTGGAATGAAAGTGGAAGCAAATGGAGGAAGAGATGCATGAGAATGACAGACAGGAATGGATTGCAAGTTGTGTGGGCGATAAGAATGGCTGGGAGGAATCAAAATGAGCGTGAATGGGTGGTAACAAGAGGAGGAAGAGTGGGAGCCGAATGGGATGTGAGAAAATGGAAGAATGAGATAGACAAAGAAGTGAAATGTGTGGGACTGAATGAATGGAAGAATGAGATGGAAAGAAAGAAGACCCTGGAATGGTACAAGGAGAAAGAGGCCCCGAGGTATGAAAGGTGGTATGATGGAAGCCTGGGCGGTGATCTTCTCTTCCGAGCGAGGGCACAGTGTATGGATGTGAATGCAAGGAGTTACAGGTGGTCTGAGTCCCGCAGCAAAGTGTGCCAGATGTGTGACATGGGAGAGGATGAGACGGTGGAACATGTGGTGCTGGAGTGTGTGCAGTATGCCAGAGACAGGAATGAGATGATGCAAGTGATACTGACTGAGTTAGGGCATGATAGGAATGAAAGAGTGGAGAAGACAGGAAAGGAATGGATGGTGTTGTTGCTGGGACTGGGTAGAGAGGCCAATGAAAGGATGATTGAGGCGGTGAAAGAGTTTCTGGAGAGAATGTGGCGTGCCAGGTGTATGAACAATTAGGATAGAGGATGCTGTTCGTTTCTCTTTTTTTTTTTTTTTTTTTTTTCCCTTTCTACAGGAGTTGCCGATCCAAAGGCCTGGCTCAGGAGTGATCCTGTGCCACCTGTACCATCAAGATCAAGATCAAGATTTGTGTACACAAATGTTGTTAATCTGTCACTGGAGTCATAAAAACACCCTTGAAAACCTGCATTTTAAAAGAGTGTTTCTCCTGTCAGTAATGCAGAAATGTTGTTAATCTGTCGCAGAAATGTTGTTAATCTGTTGCTAGAACCATAAAAACACCCTTGAAAACCCACATCACTTTAAGTAGAGCCTTTTAAAAGAGTGTTTCTCCTGTCATTAATGCAGAAATGAACACCCTTGAAAACCTGTGTCGCTTAAACTACAGCCTTTTAAAAGAGTGTTTCTCCTGTCAGTAATGCAGAAATGTTGTTAATCTATCACTGCAACTGTAAAAACACCCTTGAAAACCTGCATCACTTCAACTACAGCCTTTCAAAAGTGTGTTTCTCCTGTCAGTAATGCAGAAATGTTGTTAATCTGTCACTGCAACTGTAAAAACACCCTTGAAAACCTGTGTCGCTTAAACTACAGCCTTTTAAAAGAGTGTTTCTCCTGTCAGTAATGCAGAAATATTGTTTACCTATCACTGCAACTGTAAAAACACCCTTGAAAACCTGTGTCGCTTAAACTACAGCCTTTTAAAAGAGTGTTTCTCCTGTCAGTAATGCAGAAATATTGTTTATCTATCACTGCAACTGTAAAAACACCCTTGAAAACCTGTGTCGCTTAAACTACAGCCTTTTAAAAGAGTGTTTCTCCTGTCAGTAATGCAGAAATATTGTTTATCTATCACTGCAACTGTAAAAACACCCTTGAAAACCTGCATCACTTCAATTAGAGCCTTTCAAAAGTGTGTTTCTCCTGTCAGTAATGCAGAAATGTTGTTAATCTGTCACTGCAACTGTAAAAACACCCTTGAAAACCTGCGTCACTTCAATTAGAGCCTTTTAAAAGAGTGTTTCTCCTGTCAGTAATGCAGAAATGTTGTTAATCTGTCACTGCAACTGTAAAAACACTTGAAAACCTGTGTCACTTCAACTACAGCCTTTTAAAAGAGTGTTTCTCCTGTCAGTAATGCAGAAATGTTGTTAATCTGTCACTGCAACTGTAAAAACACCCTTGAAAACCTGCGTCACTTCAACTACAGCCTTTTAAAAGAGTGTTTCTCCTGTCAGTAATGCAGAAATGTTGTTAATCTGTCACTGCAACTGTAAAAACACCCTTGAAAACCCACATCACTTCAATTAGAGCCTTTTAAAAGAGTGTTTCTCCTGTCAGTAATGCAGAAATGTTGTTAATCTGTCACTGCAACTGTAAAAAAAACCCACATCACTTCAATTAGAGCCTTTTAAAAGAGTGTTTCTCCTGTCAGTAATGCAGAAATGTTGTTAATCTGTCACTGCAACTGTAAAAACACCCTTGAAAACCCACATCACTTCAACTACAGCCTTTTAAAAGAGTGTTTCTCCAGTCAGTAATGCAGAAATGTTGTTAATCTATCACTGCAACTGTAAAAACACCCTTGAAAACCTGCGTCACTTCAACTACAGCCTTTTAAAAGAGTGTTTCTCCTGTCAGTAATGCAGAAATGTTGTTAATCTGTCACTGCAACTGTAAAAACACCCTTGAAAACCCACATCACTTCAATTAGAGCCTTTTAAAAGAGTGTTTCTCCTGTCAGTAATGCAGAAATGTTGTTAATCTGTCACTGCAACTGTAAAAACACCCTTGAAAACCCACATCACTTCAACTACAGCCTTTTAAAAGAGTGTTTCTCCAGTCAGTAATGCAGAAATGTTGTTAATCTATCACTGCAACTGTAAAAACACCCTTGAAAACCTGCGTCACTTCAACTACAGCCTTTTAAAAGAGTGTTTCTCCTGTCAGTAATGCAGAAATGTTGTTAATCTGTCACTGCAACTGTAAAAACACCCTTGAAAACCTGCATCACTTCAACTACAGCCTTTTAAAAGAGTGTTTCTCCTGTCAGTAATGCAGAAATGTTGTTAATCTGTCACTGCAACTGTAAAAACACTCTTGAAAACCTGCGTCACTTCAACTACAGCCTTTTAAAAGAGTGTTTCTCCTGTCAGTAATGCAGAAATGTTGTTAATCTGTCACTGCAACTGTAAAAACACCCTTGAAAACCCACATCACTTCAATTAGAGCCTTTTAAAAGAGTGTTTCTCCTGTCAGTAATGCAGAAATGTTGTTAATCTGTCACTGCAACTGTAAAAACACCCTTGAAAACCCACATCACTTCAATTAGAGCCTTTTAAAAGAGTGTTTCTCCTGTCAGTAATGCAGAAATGTTGTTAATCTGTCACTGCAACTGTAAAAACACCCTAGAAAACCCTTGTCACTTCAACTACAGCCTTTTAAAAGAGTGTTTCTCCTGTCAGTAATGCAGAAATGTTGTTAATCTGTCACTGCAACTGTAAAAACACTCTTGAAAACCTGCGTCACTTCAACTACAGCCTTTTAAAAGAGTGTTTCTCCTGTCAGTAATGCAGAAATGTTGTTAATCTGTCACTGCAACT
>NC_087151.1:75000-82500 GCF_035594125.1 Scylla paramamosain | reverse complement strand
CTACCTGTTAAAATTCTTGGCGATGGCATTTTCCACTGGTACCACACCTATTTCTAAAGCTGAACTCTTCGCTCAAACCTTTGCTAAAAACTCTACCTTGGACGATTCAGGGTTTGTTTCTCCCTCTCCTCCACCCTCTGACTACTTCATACTACCTGTTAAAATTCTTGGCAATAGTGTTTTCTGTGCCCTCATTTGCCTAAACCCTCAGAAGGCTTGCTTGGAAATTTTGTAGTAAGCAGTTTGTAAATGAAGACTTGCATACAAATTGTATTGTGAGAAGAGTTTTGCTCCTTACTGAATATTTATCCTCATGAAGTTACAAAATATAGTCTTGATTCTTCCTGTAGTTTGAAATTAATGATTGGACAGTCTTTCATTCTCGTTCAGTTATACTGCGCAAAATTCTGGCTAATTCTTGGCTCCAGCACGGCCGCCATTTCCTGCTCCACTACAAATTTTGCCCCTCCTCCTCCTCCTCCTCCTGTGTCTTGAATTAAAGGTTTCTGTCCAGCGTTTTCAATACAGGTGGGTCTCCTCCTTCACACTTACAACCCAGTGTGATGGTGGTTTGTGTGTTTGTGCGTTGGCTGAGCTTGGGTGTGCAATAGCAGTAGTGATGGTAGTAGTAGTAGAATCTATCATCTACTACTACTACTACTACTACTACTACTACTACTACCACCATGTGTGTGTGTATGTGTGTGCGTCTTGACTGAGCCTCCCCATGTGGGATTACCAGCTTGATATAGTGATAGACAGACAGACAGATTATTATTACTATATTATCAGCCATTAATTCAGATAGATTATTATTATTATTATTATTATTATTATTATTATTATTATTATTATTATTATTATTATTATTATTATTATTATTATCAACCATTAATTCTCTCCTTATTTTCCAGGTTGAGTTTGTTCGGCAGCAAAATTAATACCTGTCACTGGGTTCAGATCTTCCAAGACACGCAGACACACACAGCAGCCCCTCCACCTCCTGGGTTCAGATCTTCCCAAGACACACAGACACACACAGCAGCTTCTCCACCTCCTCACAGCCCTCCACAGCCCCTGACAGCCTTCATACACCACCAGAACAGCAACACAGCTTCCACAGGCCTCTCAAACATCACAGGAGCCTCACAAACAGCCCCACACAGCACCACAAACCCATTAGACCCCCAGCCCATTACCTCACCCACTTCACAGCACCCCCCACCCACAGCTCCCAGAAATGAAGCCGAGGGAAGGGACTATATTTTGTTTCACCCAGCCCCCCACCAGAACCTACAGAGAGGGGGCTAGTGAAGTCAGAATATAGTCTTTACTCTTCCTACAGTTTGAAGTTGATGATTGGTATGGTGGGTAGTGGTGGTGGTGGTAGTAGTAGTAGTAGTAGTAGTAGTAGTACTTATTTTCTTTATTATGAAATTTTTAGTATATATTTATTTTCTCCTTTTCTATCTTTTTCTTCTCAATATCTTCTCTCTCTCTTTGTCTGTCTGTTTTTCTCTCTCTCTCTCTCTCTCTCTCTAATTGTAGTAATAGTAGTAGTAATTATTGTATATTTTTTAACACCAGCATAATAGCATTAGTAACACCAGTAGCAACACACACACAATTACGTACAGTATTAAATAAATTGTGATTCGGATTACTCTTGCAGGCCGGACAGCTTAGTGGCAGAGCTCCAGGTGGCCTTCGTCAGCTTCTTGGTGGCACAGGTGTGGGATGGCTGGGACCAGTGGAGGTGTGTGGAGGAGCATCTGTGCCAGGTAGAGGTGCTGCTGCTGGAGGGGCTGCAGTTGTGTGCAAAGCTCCTCTTGGTCCTACACTATATTTTTCGTCTTTCTATATATAAAGTTGTCTCTCTCTCTCTCTCTCTCTATTACGTTAACTTAACCCTTTCCTTCCCCACAGATCCCTGAAGACCTATTCATCAACATTGTAGTCCAACAACTTCCTTGCCTCTGCACTCAACGCTCTCTTCACCAACATCAAGGACAACTCCGCCAACCTGCCTTGGTCCTTAAGGCTCAGCACTTCAAGGACCACCTCTCTGCCAAGTTCGAGTGGGATCTGACACTTGGGGACGAGAGAGTACACGCTGGTGGTGGTTGACTTGGTGTGTGGAGTGATGGGGTGTATGGGGGTGTTCTGGGAAGGGGCATGTTTGTAATTGTGTGCTTGTGTGATTCTTTGTTTTATTTTTTCTTATTGTTTTTCTTACTCATCTTTCTTCTTCTTCTTCCTCTGTGTGTGTTTTGTGAGAGAGAGAGAGAGAGAGTGAGAGAGAGAGAGAGAAAGAGAGAGAGAGTATAGGAATGGAATGGAGGAAGAGAAAGGAAGACGAGGAGAAAGGGAGAAAAGAAGATATGAATATGTAGTAGTAGTCTCTCTCTCTCTCTCTCTCTCTCTCTCTCTCTCTCTCTCTCTCTCTCTCTCTCTCTCTCTCTCACAGCCCACAGCCCCACAGTATGTCCCCCACAGTATGTTGACTTACCCACAGTCACCAACCACAGCCCCCCTCCACCAATATAGGCCCGCACCCTGCCCATTTTAACACTCACTGTCTCCTCAGGTTGTGCGTGTCCTCCAGCACCCTGCAGTACGTACACACACACACACAGACAGACAGACGGACATCATCAGAGGAAGAAAATGCTATGTTCTGTAAAAGTTTATAAGACATTAAGAAAATAAAGGGTTAAGATTCAATTATTTTTCTCTCTCCTTTCTGACTCAAAAAATAATTATTAAAAAACTTTAAGTCAATATATCAAAATTTAATCCTTATAGAAAAGTTTAGAATGTTACAATAAGTAGTAATAATAAAATAACACAACAAAATATTAACTTGATAAGACAATAATAATAATAATAATAATAATAACAACATAGACAAACCTGAATTTTACTTAAAGACAAAAAGGGAAGAGAGGAAGAGGATGATGAGGAGGAAAACACACAGGGAAGAGAGAGAGAGAGGATGATGATGAGGAAATGAGGAGGAAAAGACAGGGAAGAGAAAGAGGAGGATGATGAGGAGGAGGAGGAGGTACATATGAATTAAAGGAAGACAGAAGTGAAGAGGATGACAGGGGAAGAATGAAGAAGTGAAGAGGATGACAGGGGAAGAATGAAAGAGAGGAAGAGGAGGAGGAGGAGGAACATAAAACAGTAAATTAAAAGAGGAAGACAGGAAGAAGAGACAAGACAACAAAGGAAGAAGAGGAAGAGGAAGAAGGAAAACAAAACAACAAAAAGACAGAAGGAAGAGGAAGAGAGGAAGAAGAGAAAGAGGAGAAGGAACACAAGAAAAAGAAAAGGACGAGAGAAAGAAGAGGAAGAAGAAGGAACACCAGAAAGAAAAGAAAGGGAAAGAAGAAGGAACACAAGAAAGAAAGAAAGAAAGAAAGAAAGAAAGAGGAGGAGGAAGAAGACCACAGAAAAGAATTAGATACTATGAAATAAGTTTAACAAAATTTTCACAATCCTCAACACCATTTCAATTACAACAGTTCATCCTTTACCAAACACCAAAAAAAACACACACACCACTTCTGTATCTAATTAAAAAACACTGCTTATCTTTCACCTAAATATTCTACACACAATTTCTTTCATCACAAACACAACTTTATCCAATATTCTGCTGGTTTACCCAAAATACAACAGTTTACCCTACACCAAATACCCAAAAATGCACACACTTTATCCCAAATACAGTTTTTCCTTTGCCAAACACCCTGAACACAACACAACACTGGCCAGCTTATCCGAAACACAATTTTAATTCTTAGCCGAACACCCTGAACACAACACAACACTGCCTAGCTTATTTGAATCTCCAATGGTTTCAATGCTAGTGTACATCAATTTCTCACCAGACTTGACTCAAAATGCAGAGGTCACAGTGAGGTCATGCTGGGTCACCTAACACACACACACACACACACACACACACACACACACACACATAGGTCTAAACATGGAGTGTACGAACCTACAGAGATTGCTTAAAATCATTGGAATAAATAAAATAAGAAATTGAAATATGCAGAAAAATATATATACAAGTTTATTATGAATTATTGTGTGTGTAATGACTAGGCCTACTACTGCTACTACTGATGATGATGATCCTAATATGCCTAATTGCATGGAAAAAATAGTAGTAGTAGTAGTAGTAGTAGTAGTAGTAGTAGTAGTAGTAGTAGTGGTAGTAGTATTGGTGGTGTTTGGTGGTGGTGGTAGTAGTAGTAGTAGTAGTAGTAGTAGTAGTAGTAGTAGTAGTAGTAGTAGTAGTAGTAGTAGTAGTAGTAGTAGTAGTAGTAGTAGTAGTAGTAGTAGTAGTAGTAGTAGCAGCAGCAATAATAATAATAATAATAATAATAATAATAATAATAATAATAATAATAATAATAATAATAATAATAATAATAATAATAATAGTAAAAAAACATGAATATTTTCTATGGATGGATATTTTGGTATGAATACTAATTATTATTATTATTATTATTATTATTATTATTATTATTATTATCATCATCATCATTATCATTAGAAGGCACCTGACCTCTCTCTCTCTCTCTCTCTCTCTCTCTCTCTCTCTCTCTCTCTCACAATACAAAATAAGTAAACATTTATTCCTCTAATTTTTTCAATGTAACCTTTATGCCCTTATAAGTTTCTATAAGTGAATAACTTAAGTATACACATCAACTTTCACTGCAATGAACTTAACACAAACTTTCACACTTATAATCTTGTCAAAAACACAATACTTTCAATTATAACTTAGAACTTGGCCAAACTTGAAAATAACATTAAAAACTTATCAGAAACACAACATTTTGACTCAGAACTTAAAAAAAAATTAGCCAAACTTTCCTTAATAAAAAATCTTCACAAAAACACAATATTTTAATTCAGAACTTAGTCAGAACTTGGCCAAACTTGAAAATAACATAAAAAACTTATCAGAAACAACATTTTGACTCAGAACTTAAAAACAATTAGCCAAACTTTCCTAGACCAAAAATCTTCACAAAAACACAATATTTAAATTCAGAACTTAGAACTTGGCCAAACTTGAAAATGACCTTAAAAACTTATCAGAAACACAACATTTTGACTCAGATCTTAAAAAAAAATTAGCCAAACTTTCCTTAATAAAAAATCTTCACAAAAACACAATATTTAAATTCAGAACTTAGTCAGAACTTGGCCAAACTTGAAAATGACATAAAAAACTTATCAGAAACACAACCTTTTGACTCAGAACTTAAAAAAAATTAGCCAAACTTTCCTAGACCAAAAATCTTCACAAAAACACAATATTTTAATTCAGAACTTAGTCAGAACTTGGCCAGACTTGAAAATGACCTTAAAAACTTATCAGAAACACAACATTTTGACTCAGAACTTAAAAAAAATTAGCCAAACTTTCCTTAATAAAAAAATCTTCACAAAAACACAATATTTAAATTCAGAACTTAGTCAGAACTTGGCCAAACTTGAAAATAACATAAAAAACTTATCAGAAACACAACCTTTTGACTCAGATCTTAAAAAAAAAATAGCCAAACTTTCCTTTAAAAAATCTTCACAAAAACACAATATTTAAATTCAGAACTTAGTCAGAACTTGGCCAAACTTGAAAATAACATAAAAAACTTATCAGAAACACAACATTTTGACTCAGAACTTAAAAAAAATTAGCCAAACTTTCCTAGACCAAAAAATCTTCACAAAAACACAATATTTAAATTCAGAACTTAGTCAGAACTTGGCCAAACTTGAAAATAACATAAAAAACTTATCAGAAACACATTTTGACTCAGAACTTAAAAAAATTAGCCAAACTTTCCTAGACCAAAAATCTTCACAAAAACACAATATTTAAATTCAGAACTTAGTCAGAACTTGGCCAAACCTGAAAATGACCTTAAAAACTTATCAGAAACACAACATTTTGACTCAGAACTTAAAAAAAAAATAGCCAAACTTTCCTTAATAAAAAATCTTCACAAAAACACAATATTTTAATTCAGAACTTAGTCAGAACTTGGCCAGACTTGAAAATGACCTTAAAAACTTATCAGAAACACAACATTTTCACTCAGAACTTCAAAAAAAAAATTAGCCAAACTTTCCTAGACTAAAAATCTTCACAAAAATGCATTTAAATTCAGAACTTAGTCAGAACTCAGCCAAACTTGAAAATGACCAAAAACTTATCAGAAACACAACATTTCCCATTACACTTAGTCAGAACTTAAAAATAACAGTAACAGTAGTAATTCCAACCAATCATGTGTCACATCTAAGTCATGGTGACCAATCAGATACAAGCACCAAGTTGTCAACCAATCAGCTGCCTCAAAGGGTGATCTGGGCAGCCAGTCATGTTTCTCACACACACATACTACAATTATTATCTCTCTCTCTCTCTCTCTCTCTCTCTCTCTCTCTCTCTCAAATATCAAATCTACTTTTAATAGCCTAGAGCTTAATGTCATTTTCTCAATGGCATAAGTCTGTCTGTCTGTCTGTCTGTCTGTCTGTCTGTCTGACTGACTGACTGACTGACTGACTGACTGACACACACCTTTCTTGACTTAGAGAACTGACTGACTTAAAAAAAAATTCTTAACTTCCTTTACAATTAAAATAAATAAACTAAATAAATAAAACATAAAAAACCACATTCTTTGGGCTATTTTTTGGGCAACCTAATCTTTGGGCTATTTTTTTTAGCTACTGGGCTATCTCTTATGGCAGGCTACATTTGGGCTACTTCTTGGGCTATTTCTGCCGCTGGGTTGGGGCAGAGAAGTTAGGAGACTCTCAGATCGCCTCAGTATGGTCCTGGCCAGTTACATGGTCAGGTCAAGGGTGTGGGAGAGGTCATGTGATCTTATCTGCAGGAGAGAGGGAGTGTGAGAGAGAGAGAGAGAGAGAGAGAGAGAGAGAGAGAGAGAGAGAGAGAGAGAGAGAGAGAGAGAGAGAGAGAGAGAGAGAGAGAGAGAGAGAGAGAGAGAGAGAGAGAGAGAGAGAGAGAGAGAGAGAGAGAGAGAGAGAGAGAGAGAGAGAGAGAGAGAGAGAGAAATCTTCCTTTTTATCTCAATATTTTCAATTTGATTATTTTTAAACATTATTATTATTATTATTACAAACCCTTCTTCTGTGTCTGCATCTACTTGGCTGTGCTGGTGGTGGTGGTGGTGGTAGTCGCTGTCCTCACAAGGGGGGCTGTGGTGATGGTGGTGGTGGTGGTAGAGAGAGAGGAAAGATTATATTAGAAATGAGTAATAATAATAATAATAATAATAATAATAATAATAATAATAATAATAATAATAATAATAATAATAATAATGATAACAAAAATAGACACAACCCACCAAACTTACTTAAATTCTGAATATAAATGACTAGAGAATTAGGCATAGACTGTTCTGGGCTGTGCAGTGCTGTGTCCAGCCT
>NC_087151.1:67500-70000 GCF_035594125.1 Scylla paramamosain | reverse complement strand
CACATCCATACATCCAAACACCTTGACAGAGACTATTGCCAACATTGCACCAATTTTGCATCAGTGTCTGTTCATAATGGGACTGTACCTCTGTATATATGATAACTTGCCATCAACGAATCCCTCCCTCCCTCCCTGGACCACTGATGGACCACAAACTAGGCCTATATTCTGAAAGACTCCTGTGCTGCACCTCCACTACTTTTCAAAGGCTCTACTTGAAGTTGCATGAGACTTTAACAATGTTTTTAAGGTTCTAGTGACAGATTAACAAGATTTCTACATTATTAACAGGAGAAACACTCTTGAGAACCTAGCTAATCATCTCTGTGGGCTTTGAAAATAGTCATGGTGAATCTACCGGGGTTTTCAAGACTGTTTTTATTACTTTTAGTGAGAGATTAACAAGATTTTACATCAACAACAAGAGAAACACTTGACAACTTAGCTAATCATCTTTGTGCCCTTGGAAAATAGTCATGGTGAGAGAGAGAGAGAGAGAGAGAGAGAGAGAGAGAGAGAGAGAGAGAGAGAGAGAGAGAGAGAGAGAGAGAGAGAGAGAGAGAGAGAGAGAGAGAGAGAGAGAGAGAGAAAGTGGTTCAGAATACTGGCCCCAAATGTTATTATTGTAACTACCAGCAGATATAAACAATGCTCTCTGTTGCTCAGCCCACAACTAACTGCCCTGCCTGTCTGCCTATCAATATCTAATCCTTTCCTAGCTCTTTTAATATGATTTCTCAGGTGGCCCATTGCTGCCTCTGCTCACTTCTCACTCTAAGAAACACCTTTATTATGAACAATGGTAGATGAATGAATGTGTGTGTGTGAGTGTGTGTGTGTGTGTGTGTTTTGTGGTCACCTGAGCTTCATTATTTAACAGTCTGCTGCGTGTCAATGCTAACTAGAGGCTTATAGTGTGTGTGTGTGTGTGTGTGTGTGTGTGTGTTAGGACACTGTACACAGTCAGTACTAGTGGTGGGCTTGGCTTGATGACATTTCATCTGGCTTGTGTTTGAACAGTCCAGTAAGGAGAGCTACTTCTGGTAGTTCACTAAAATATCTACCTTCACTCTCACTATGATATCTATCACTCTTCATTCCCACCCTCACTAATACTTGTCACTCTTCACCCTCACCCTTACTCGTTCACTCTTACTATCACTATAATTATCTATCACCCTCACTAACAGCATCATATTTCTCTCCTTTTAGTGTCAATATCAAGCATGCTTATTTCATTAAACATTAAATCTTTTGAAAGTAAGGTTTAGTGTCAGAAAAACACTTACATTTCTCTTCCTTTGAGTGTCACAGTGTTTTTATATACATGACAGCAAAAACCACACTGAAAACTTATTGGCATTGTTTTCATAATACAAAGGTGTAGTGTGTTTATCAGTGAATACAATCTGGCACACACACACACACACACACACACACACACACACACACACACACACACACACCTGGACACACGCAAACACCAGCACACTAAATAAACACCAAGTTACAAACACGAAAAAAAAAAACAACACAGGACGTGTACTGTAAACAAAACACCAGCACCTCAGTTTTTCTCTTATTTCCCGGGCCCCCGCCGCCCCCCACGCCACCCCCGGGTATTCATGGCGCCCCCACTCTCCCTGGGTACTGAGAAATGCCTCCAATAACAAGGAAAAGCGTCATAATCTCACCATTTGTAAAGTCTCCAAACACCGGCGTCTGGCTGAGTCCAAGTGTTCGGGTGAATATGGCGCTGGCTTCGTCTTTAGTATTATTAATGTTTTTCGTATTTCCTGCTTGTGTATGTGTGTATTTTTATTTTGTTGGGTTTTTTTTGGCTGTCCATAATTACTGGGAAATTCCGCTAATAAGGAAAGAAAAGTAATAATCTCACCATTTGTAAAATCTCAAATCCTAGTGTTCGGGTGAGTGGCGCTGGCTTCGTATTTATTTTTATTATTGTTTATCGTATTTTCTCCTTGTCTATGTCTCATTTTATTTTATTGGGTTTATTTATTTATTTATTTATTGTATTTAGATTTAGTTTGGGTATGTTATTTGTGTTTTGTGTATTTTTTTTTTCAAGATATGGTTATAACAGGCTTACAACACACTGGTTTCTTTGATTATGAATATTGAACTGGTTTTATAATGCTATTCCAATATTCTTAAGCTTTTTTGAGTCAACACATTTGTTTTTTAGTGAACGAAGTACAGCATGACAAAAATAAGACCAGCTCTTTGTATTAAAGCCTAAATTTTAAGTGTTCGATATTGTGTTGCATTGCAGGAAATTACCTGCCAACATTTCATCAAGGCAGAGAGAGAGAGAGAGAGAGAGAGAGAGAGAGAGAGAGAGAGAGAGAGAGAGAGAGAGAGAGAGAGAGAGAGAGAGAGAGAGAGAGAGAGAGAGAGAGAGAGAGAGAGAGAGAGAGCAGCAGCAGCAGCAGCAGCAGCAGCAGCAGCAGTAGTAGTAGTAGTAGTAGTAGTAGTA
>NC_087151.1:52500-60000 GCF_035594125.1 Scylla paramamosain | reverse complement strand
GTTAAATTAGATTAGATTAAGTTAGGTTAGGTTAGGTTAAATTAAATCAGGTAAGGTTTGGTTTGGTTAAGTAAGGTCTGGTTAGGTTAGATTAGGTCAAATTTGGTTAGGTTAGGCTTGGTTAAATTAAATAAGGTTTGGTTAGATTAGGTTAGGTTAGGTAAGGTCTGCTTAGGTTAAAATAGGTTAAGTTAGGTTAGGTAAGGCTTGGTTAGGTAAGAATAAGTTTGATTTGGTTAGATAAGGTCTGGTTAGGTTAGATTAGATTAAGTTAGGTTAGGTTAGGCATGGTTAGATTAAATAAGGTTTGTTTACGTTAAATTAAATCAGGTAAGGTTTGGTTAAGTTAGATTAGGTTAAATTAGATTAGGTTAGGCTTGGTTAGGTTGAATAATGTTCAGTTAGGTTAGATTAAGTTAAGTGAAATCTTGTAAGGTCTGGTTAGGTAAGGTTTGGTTAGGTTAGATTAGGTTAAATTAAATCAGGTGAGGTTTGGTTAGGTTAGGTATAGTTTAGTTAGGTTAGGTTAGGTTAACGTAAGCAAAATGTGCATCTGCTCTACTGAGTAATATTGCTACAAATTACTGTGTAACATCTCTGTAGGAGTGTGTATGGGGTCTTTGGATGCACATAGGTGATGGGAGGGTTTAAAGAAGCCTATTGTGTGACCTCTAAGACCCTGGTGTGTGTGTGTGTGTGTGTGTGTGTGTGTGTGTGTGTGTGTGTGTGTGTGTGTGTGTGTGTGTGTGTGTGTGTGTGTGTGCTCCCGTGACACGTTCAGTAACCCACAAGAGATGGTTACGTCAAGAAGTAATATTATATTAAGCCTTGCAGAGCGACTACATGGGAGCCAGGATTTGCGGCACTATGGCACCGAAGGACAGAGCAGAATATTCAGACAACGATGTGACCAGCCGGCCCACGAGTAGGCCTAGGAAGTGTCTGGTCACCTCCCGTGCCTGCTTGTGTTGTGGACTCAAGAAAATACAATATGTTTTTTTTTTTTCTTACCCTGTTCTATGTGACTGTTGATCCACATTGAGGTAGACGTGCTCAGGATTCCAGACACAACCCCTGATGCTCGCTACCCCTCCTTCAACGGTTATCTGAAAATTAATCAGTTTGTTTAACAGGGTTCAGATACACAGGCTAGCGCATCAACACTTTACTGCGTCCCTGAGTCAACTGCCGGGTATGTGTAGAGATGCATGGTGCCAGAATCGCCAGCTTAGTTTTTTATATATAATGAATAAATAAATAAATAAATAAATAAATAAAAAGGTCATGTCTCTATTTTGTACGGGTGACTCAAGAAACTGATAATTCCTTATAATTAAGTATACAAGTGTTGATGACACAGCCTTAACACAAAGTACTCATTTTTTTTTTTTGTTATCCTTTCAATGAGGCAAGGAAGTGTACAGGTCCATACTATTAAATCTGAACCGCAATCAACACAAAAGATTTCAACGCCAGCCTACACACCCACACGGCACCCCACATAGGCCTACCTTCCTGCCTACTACCTGCTTCATCCAATATGCTACAGAATATTTACCAATACCAACAATATTCAACAGAACTGTGCAGCAAATATGTGGTTGAATATTTGGTGTTAATTAAAAAGACACACATCAATAGCACTTTGAGGTGTACTAAGCTTGTGACACGTTTATTGTCCACCACAAGTACACCACTTCTATAACTTCTATAACCCTACTGAACACACTAATACACACATATATATCACAACAGAACAGTGAGCCAGTAATAACAAAATTGGTACATACCTTCTGTGTCCTCTGCCAAGGTCTTCCTCACTCTGAATGTTCCAGGCAACGTCACCTCTTCCTGCCAGGGTTCGGTCACCAACACAGTCATCTGGAAGGCAAAAATGAGATGAATAATATAACTTTGGGGGCCACCACTAAATCTGCTATTAATATATCTATATTATTTCTATCTTTTTAATTTAATGAGAAGGGTCACCTGGTCTGCTAATCTGTAAACACAACACACAAGGCAGCTGGACAATGTACCTCCCCATTTCACCTATACAGACACCTCTTACAAGCTTGGGGGTCACCACTAAGTCTGCCATTAACATATCGGTAAATTTATAGTTTAAGCCAATGTCCCCAATCTCTAACCTAACCTAACCTAACCAATCTCTAACCTAACCTAACCTAACGTAGTGTGTAATGGCTTAAACTACAATGAAACCAACATATCTATATTATTTCTATCTCTTTAATCTGCTGACCTAACTAAACTAACCTTGCTTCCCCAAAATGCAGATAAACCTTTAAAATTTACCATCAGACATTATATAATCGCATTTATCCACAGTTCAAATTACAGTAAGACCGATTTTAATGAGAAGGGTCACCTGGTCACCTACTCTGTAAACACAACACACTGGGCAGCTGGATGGAGCACTAGTAGTTATATAGGACCAGGAAAATTCTGAAGGCACGCCACTTAAATATTTAGCAATGCAGAAAAAGTTGTATTAAGATGAGCACTTTTCAGATTGAGACGAAAATTCAGTAATATTGATGTTTTCTGCATTCTAGAGAGAGTTTTAAGGGTAAGATAAGTTATAATAAGCCAACAGCAAGGAAAAAAAGGGATGGTGTTTTATTAGCGATAAATTTGTTTGTGCCCAGAAAATTATGTAAGTAAGATGGTTTTAGTACTCACCAAACACTGGAGTCAAAAACAATTCCATATTTTCACCTCTCCCCAAGTCTCTCGGTACATATCTGCACTCATCTATCGCTCAAATTAATCTGTGTTTATATATTAACAGTTACTGATAGTAAAATCCAAGTGACGAAGTGTTACAGCGTTAAGAAAGACGTATAAATAACCAAGACATTCCTGCTTGCCTTCTAAATTGAATGGCCGGTCTGGTGTATAAACAACAGACACTTTCTCTCCTTCGCCTCAATAAAAACAAAAGAGCATCGGTTCTTGGAAAAATTAAGGTTTGAATACTATATGATACACGATTGGAACCCTCTATACTAACATAAGAGTTTTTAAGAGTTTATTTTTTACTTTTCTTCTTTGAACTTTAAAACCGCCAATTTTGCTGTCATTTCTATATGGTCTTTGATATAATTATATAATGTGAAGAAAATAAGAATATAGGGAAAGTTGTAGGCAGCCATTAGCCCATAAACATGACAATCCCTGTATGAAATATGCCTGCCTATTTCCACTCGTTATCTCCTTCTACAAGTATTAGTTTATTTAGTTAACCATAGAACCAAGTTATAAAACATTCTTTGTCCACATTTTCTATGCTATTTATAATTCTGTAGGTGTTTATTAACTCTCTCTCTCTCTCTCTCTCTCTCTCTCTCTCTCTCTCTCTCTCTCTCTCCTATTTTCAAGGATATGAGTTTCCAACATCCTAATCTCTCTTCATAGAGATGTTTTTTTTTTTTTTCAACTCTGGGACATTCTTAATGACTGTTCTTTGTACTCTTTCTAATTTTATAATATTCTAATTTTATAATATTCCTCTTTATATGAGACCACATCACTGCCACTTATTCCAATCTTGGTCTTATCATGGAAATCAACAACTTTTTTTTATCATTCCTTCATCTAAATATGAGAATGCCATTCTTATTCTTTTTTTAACAAATTCATCGTCTCTCCAGTAATTTTATTAGTGTGTCTGTCTGGAGTCAAAGTAACTCGCATCTTGTTCAATCACCATGATGCACAGTTGCCATGATGAACTGCACACTGGAATTAATCAGGTTTCTTGTCACTTTTTAACTGGAAAAATGCATTTGAGAACCCACACAGGTTTTTCAAATGTGTTTTTTACGTTTATAGTGACAGATTAAAACGATTTCTGCATTTTTAACAGAAGAAATGCATTTGAGAATCCATACAGGTTTTTCATATGTTTTTTACGGTTCTATTGACAGATTAATATGATTTATGTATTTCTAAAAGGATAAATGCATCTGAGAACCAGGCTAATCATCTTTGTGGCATTTAAAAGAAGCGCTTCAGAGGACATAGCTATAAATAGTAATTTTATTTATTTATTTATTTTATTTTTTTCCTGTCATTGGCATTAATATATTAGAGCTGGTCTGTTTGCTGGCTTGAGTAAGTAAAGTTATATATTGTGTTTTGAGTTTTATTTAAAATATCGATGTTTTTCTCTTTAATTTGTTGTTAATGTTTTTTTTAAATGCTTGGCAAGTCTCTCTCTCTCTCTCTCTCTCTCTCTCTCCTACGATCGTCCGAGGACAGTAGATGATTAACACATTCACAGTCTACCAATCTGTGTTAAAATCTAAACACTTTTGAGGCAGAGAATTTTATTAATGTATTTATTGTTACAAATTACAACTTAAAACGATAAATAAAGAATTTGAGTAGGTGTTTCAAAGAGTTTTAACAAATTGCTTGGTGGTGGTGGTGGTGGTAGTGGTGGTAGAACAAAACTTAAATATCTTTCTCTCTCTCTCTCTGTGTGTGTGTGTGTGTGTGTGTGTGTGTGTGTGTGTGTGTGTGTGTGTGTGATTATTGTGGAAGTTACTGGGTTTTCATGATTTCAGTGACAGTTTAAGAGAGAGAGAGAGAGAGAGAGAGAGAGAGAGAGAGAGAGAGAGAGAGAGAGAGAGAGAGAGAGAGAGAGAGAGAGAGAGAGAGAGAGAGAGAGAGAAACTTTGAGGACCTGATTAATGTGGCCTTTGAAAAAAATAAATAAATAAATAAAAGTCCAGGGACACACACACACACACACACACACACACACACACACACACACACACACACACACACACACACACACACACACACACCTGTAGGGCATATCAAGGTGACAGTCAGTTCTTGTCAGTATCTTGAAGTCAGCAGTGTTCCATTGAGAACCCTTTGAGTCTGGAAGAAAAACAAACTCATTAATTAAACTCCCACCATTACTGACAACTTCATACTAATTACAGACACACGGAACAAGATAACAGTGTCAGTTTATGGGCACGAACACACAGAGGAGAGGTGGAGAGTGTCAGGAGAACAGGAACAGCTGACAGAATAATGGACACACTGAAAAAACAAGCTTGTAATGGGTGTCAGTCTGCAAGGCTTACAAAAACAACCTTTGCAGAATATTAAGGAATGGTGGTCACCCAAAAAAACATACTCTCTCTCTCTCTCTCTCTCTCTGGGTGTTAACTTATCAGAGAGAGAGAGAGAGAGAGAGAGAGAGAGAGAGAGAGAGAGAGAGAGAGAGAGAGAGAGAGAGAGAGAGAGAGAGAGAGAGAGAGAGAGAGAGAGAGAGAGAGAGAGAGAGAGAGAGAGAGAGAGATGGTTATGTTAGGTAATACTTAGTTACATAGATTGAGATAGAGAGATAGATAAATGGTTGAACAGATAGTTAAATAGACTGAGAGATAGAGAGATACATAGTTAGATTAGGTAAATATAGACATTGAGAGATAAGCAGAGATAGGCCTAGTTAGGTTAGGTCCAGCAGATACTTAGATAAACGGGTAGACTGAGAGATTAATAGATAGACAAAATAATATAGATAAATAAGCACAGCCTGCAAAACTATCACTAACATTATGAATAACCCCTTGAACACCCTAACAATTAAAAAAAAATCATTAAAATACCACAAATGAGGCAATTAGACATTCAACAAACAAATTCTTCTATCTGTCTATGTCTAAACTTTGTAAAAATAAAAAAAGACTTTAAATATGTGTGGCCAGCTGTAGTAGTAGTAGTAGTAGTAGTAGTAGTAGTAGTAGTAGTAGTAGTAGTAGTAGTAGTAGTAGTAGTAGTAGTAGTAGTAGTAGTAGCAGCAGCAGCCTTTCCACTAGGGATTGAGAGAGCTATTAAGGTGAAAGATAGGTGTCTGATTCACCTGATGTCACCTGGAAGGCTATGAACAACAACAGAAAAATCACTGGAATACACAGACAGACAGACAGACAGACAGACAGACAGACCAATGACAGAAAGAGACAGACAGATGGACACAAACTAAACAGATAGATAGATAGTGAAATGACCACACAAAACACACACACACACACACACACACACACACACACACACACACACACACACACACACCTGTTGAACACAGTAAGATGCCAGCCAGTTCTTGTCAGTATCTGATCCTCAACACTCTTGAGAATCCTTTGAACCTGAGAAAAGAGAAACACTCATTAATTAAATGCCCACCATCACTGACCATTCCATACTAATTAAATACACAAAAAACAAGATAATACTAATAATTTATGAGTACAGAGACAACAGGTGGAGAGTCTGAGGTGAGGAACAGCTGAGAATAATAGATGCACTGAAAGTCAACCTTGTAATTGTGAATAAGGCACTTTTGATTGTGAACGAGGAAGGTTTAGATACAAACACTGTGAAAAAAGCTTCTCTCTCTCTCTCTCTCTCTCTCTCTCTCTCTCTCTCTCTCTCTCTCTCTCTCTCAGCCTACTTCTGTGAGGGAGGGAAAAGGCCATCAGGGGGATGATTCTGTAGTATTTTTGGTGTTTTGGAGATAGTCTAGGTAGTGAGGAAGAGTTGAGATGTAGAAATTAATGAATCACAAAGAAAAAGCATCAATATATTCAGATTAATCAAGAGTGATACAAGACATCCACCACTATAATATCACCAGTAGGCAAGACATTCACTGTGATGATGACACAAACCACAAGGTCTACAGCAATGTGGCACTAACCCATGTCAGCTTGAAGGCAGAGTCTGTAGCAAGCTTCACTTCAAAGGCAGGAACTTGTGGTGCCATTGCAGGTGTCTTGTTAAACTGTCCCCTGGTGTTCTTGGCAAATATGCAACACTTCTTCAGGTATTTCCTCTCCTCCCACCTGCATCTAACAATGAGTTGAGAGGTGATAAATATATAAATACACAAACAAAAAGATAAAACCATAGATTAGGGCAGCAGATTAGGCTGGTGTAGACTGGTGATGACATCTCAAGAGACAATATGATGACATGTAGACAGACTGACAGTATTGGCAACACTGAATTGCAACTGGTGTTTCGGGTGTTTCGGGGTGTTCTGACGTGTCACAAGGGCGCCAGAAGTATTTGGTAATTACCTGCGGGTCGATGGCAGCCTGCAGTCATCACCGCTAATCCTTCCTGCATTTCTGAAGCTTTCCCTACTCAAATTCCACCTCCTGAAATGATTCGGTTAGGTTACATTAGGCTGTGTCTGTAATAAGGGACCACACCTGTACATGAGGTCTGATCACTGCCAAATATAACTAATGTTTCTTCAACACTTTCACTTTTAATAATATTTCATGAACAGCAGTGAAAGAAAAAACATTAAGAGGAGGAGGAGGAGGAGGAGGAGGAGGAATAAGACATACAAGGAAACAGGAATAATAGAAGGAATACAAGGGGGAGGAGAAGGAGGAGGAAGAGTAACAGGTGATAGACTGAGTAAGAGGAGGAGGAGGAGGA
>NC_087151.1:27500-30000 GCF_035594125.1 Scylla paramamosain | reverse complement strand
ACATCTATCACTTCACAACCTTCTATCTGATCGCCAGTATGGGTTCCGTCAAGGCCGCTCTACTGGTGATCTTCTGGCTTTCCTTACTGAGTCTTGGTCATCTTCTTTTAGAGATTTTGGTGAAACTTTTGCTGTTGGCTTGGACATATCAAAAGCTTTTGATAGAGTCTGGCACAAAGCTTTGATTTCCAAACTACCCTCCTACAGCTTCTATCCTTCTCTCTGTAACTTCATCTCAAGTTTCCTTTCTGACCGTTCTGTTGCTGCTGTGGTAAACGGTCACTGTTCTTCTCCCGACTTCTGATCTCTCTAAAATTTGTGATTGGGGCAGAGCAAACTTGGTATTGTTCAGTGCCTCAAAAAGTCAATTCCTCCACCTATCAGCTGGACACAACCTTCCAGACAACTCTCCCCTCTTCTTCAGTGACACTCAACTGTCCCCCTCTTCCACACTGAACATCCTTGGTCTGTCATTTACTTATAATCTGAACTGGAAGCTTCACATCTCATCTCTAGCTAAAACAGCCTCTGTGAAGTTAGGCGTTCTGAGACGTCTCCACCAGTTTTTCTCACCCCTCCCAGCTGCTAACTCTGTACAGGGGCCTTATCCGTCCATGTATGGAGTATGCTTCACATGTCTGGGTGGGTTCCACTCAAACTGCTCTGCTACACAGGGTGGAATCAAAATTTCTTCGTCTCATCAACGCCTCTCCTCTAACTGACTGTCTTCATCCTCTATCTCACAGCCGCAATGTTGGATATCTAGCTGTCTTCTACCGCTATTTTCACGCTAACTGCTCTTGTGATCTTGCTAACTGCATGTCTCCCCTCCTCCCGTGGCCTCGCTGCACAAGACTTTCTTCTTTCTCTCACCACTATTCTATCCACCTCTCGAACGCAAGAATTAACCAGCATTATCAATCATTCATCCCCTTCTCTGGTAAACTCTGGAACTCCCTGCCTGCTTCTGTATTCCTTCCCATGACTTGCACTCCTTCAAGAGGGAGGCTTCAACACACTTATCCTTCAAGTTTTGACCACCACTTCTGACACTTCCAGGATGTCCATCTTAGTTAGGAAGGAAGATGTGAGGGAAAGAGGAACAACATTTCCTCACCTGCAAATGTGGAGGTGAGGTGCCGGTCACTGCCAGAAATCCCCAGAACTTTGGCACCTCCATGTTTTTCTGAAGGCGGCCCGCACCGGATTTCTGAAGGGGAGAAAGGGAGGGGATATTAAGGGGATGTTCCTCTCTCTCTCTCTCTCTCTCTCTCTCTCTCTCTCTCTCTCTCTCTCTCTCTCTCTCTCTCTCTCTCTCTCTCTCTCTCTCTCTCTCTCTCTCTCTCTCTCTCTCTCTCTCTCTCTCTCTCTCTCTCTCTCTCTCTCTCTCTCTCTCTCTCTCTCTCTCTCTCTCTCTCTCATTATAACAAAATTGATAGTAGGTGGTGGTAATAATAATAACAACAACAATAATAATAATAATAATAATAATAATAATAATAATAATAATAATAATAATAATAATAATAATAATAATAATAATAATAATAATAAATGATGATGATGATGATGATGATGATGATGATGATGATGATGATGGTGATGATGATGGTAAAAATGATAGTAGTAGTAGTAGTACTACTACTACTACTACTACTACTACTACTACTAATAATAATAATAATAATAATAATAATAATTCTCTCTCTCTCTCTCTCTCTCTCTCTCTCTCCAACCACCACCAATACTACTACTACTACTACTACTACTACTACTACTGCTACTAGTACCTTTTGTCTTTCTACTACTAGAACTATCACCACCACCACCACTACTATCACTACTACTACTACTACTACTACTACTACTACTACTCACCTTGACACAGTGGTGCCTCTCCACTCCACTGACTATCCTCCTGGCACACTCTGATCTGCTGGCCGACTATCTGATAGTTAGTAGTACAGGAACAGTTCACTTGACTATCCAAATAGGTGGTACCATTTAGATAGTCACGACTACCCTTCAGGGGGCAGCAACGTGGCTGCAATCTGTGTCTGTAGGGAGGAGGAGGGAGGAGGAGGAGGAGGAGGAGGAGGAGGAGGAGGAGGAGGAGGAGGAGGAGGAGGAGGAGGAGGAGGAGGAGGAGGAGGAGGAGAGAGAGAGAGAGAGAGAGAGAGAGAGAGAGAGAGAGAGAGAGAGAGAGAGAGAGAGAAGACAAAGAGGAGGAAGAGGAAAAACAATAATTACAACAACAATAACAATAATAATAATAATAATAATAATAATAATAATAATAATAATAAAAATAATTCATTATATATATATTTCATTATCTACTAATATAATTCTTCTACTACTACTACTACTACTACTACTACTACTACTACTTACAAGCACACGAGGGCACATTCCCTGACTAAAGTCCTGCGATTTGACACGTCCTTTTCACAGATCTCGTCCTCTCATGCCCACTGGAAGGTTGTGGCGAGCCATCGTG
>NC_087151.1:5000-17500 GCF_035594125.1 Scylla paramamosain | reverse complement strand
GTCTATCTCAATGGCTGTATACATTTTTAATCGTTTCCTCAACAAGAGCCTAATCTGACGTCACTCACGCTTAAATCTCACCAAACCTGAAAGACACGTTAGCCTTTACAAAAAAATACAAAACACAAAGGGAAGAAAAAGAGATATAGAGATAAAAATGAGGTAGGTCAGGGGAAGGGTTAAACCAGGGTGTGCTATGGGGTCACGGTGGTTGCAACAGCCTGTGATTCACGTCTCAATGTCTGACGGTCTTAGCCTGTTCTAACCTGGCCAAATGTCACTTTTAGAGTCACATCTGACATATCATAGGAATCCCTCAACAGAAATGTTTTAAGTCGTTTCTTAAAAAGTTCAGTGGTGCCGCTGCTGCTGCTGCTGCTGCTGCTGCTGGCTCTGACCTGTACCGGAAGCCTACTGTAAAATCTCAGAGCACACGCACGAAAGGCTCGGAAACCCACGTCCGCGTTCCGTCACGGCCAGTTGAGGTGGCAGTCATCAGGTGCGTGCCTCACAACTGTATTAGCCTCAAAGGGATGCAACAACTGTCTTAAATAAACAGGCTTTCCAGCAGTTGCGGCTCAGTGACTTGGCGCACAAATTTTACAAGCAATCCAAACTTTTGCAGCCAACCGACGCAAACCAAACTTAGGGTTACTCTCGGAGCGTGTGGACCCCTGGAAGCAGTAGCAGTTAAACATGCAACACCCGTCACGCACAGCATATCTAGCCCACTCTAGACGCACAACATCTCCATGCTTATGTCTCGGCCCCTAACATAAGGCACACATCTCAATATGTAGCGTACAGTGTTACCATTGGCAGGCTGGTGAATTTATAGTTTAAGCCAATGTCCCCAATCTCTAACCTAACCTAACCTAACCTATCCAATCTCTAACCTAACCTAACCTAACGTAACCTAACCTAACCTAACCTAACGTAGTGTGTAATGGCTTAAACTATAATAAAACCGGCAGGCTTATCAAAAACAGGCTTAACTTTATCCTACAAGTTATCTACACTTTGAAGATAAACATTTTTAGCAACCAAATATTCCACACTTTACTCTCCTCTTTAGAAACAAGACAAATTATCTTAAGACAGAAGCTTCTCACTGAAATTCACTTCCAAATTATTTAATCCTTTAGTGATCCTGTGAGGCACCACCTACCTGCTATACCTGCTGTCTCACCTGCTCTACCTGCTTACCCATCTCATCAACTGCTACACACGGCCCACTTTCCTCCTTCATGAGTGGCACATCCAGGCTGGGGAAGACTCAGCCCCCATGCTGGTGATGGCAGATGGCAGGACCACCAGCCACCCCCACACTAAGCTTTACAGGCCAAGAAAGCTTACAATACACTCAAGCAAGATTACAATACACTTACAATAACAGTGCATAAAATATTGGGTGAGTTTCGAGCCAACAGGACATGGCTGTAAACATCTTTTGAGATAAGACGTATGTAATCTCATCTCACTACCTATCATATTACTATCATTAATAACCTACCACCAAAACTTGATTAAAGGCCCACAGTGACTTCAACACTTCATATTTTTGTAGCAATAGTAGTTAGAGTACTTTCTTTAGTGAGTCAAGGAAGTTTTCAAGACCGCCAGCTGTTAAGTCCTTTCCTGGAAGCGGCAAAGGGTGAATAAGGACTTTCGCTAATATATACATTATCTACCTTTAATTTATAACATCTACGTCATTATAAGGCGCCACAGGACTTTGCTGCGTTACCTGTTAGTGAATAAATGTGACCAAGTACCTGATATGCGAAGAAGGAAGCTTTGAAGATCGCCAGACGTTAGGGTCACGTAATGGCGGCGGAGTAGGAGGGTAATCTTGATCTTGATCTTAAGTCGAGTCTCTTGTGTTCGTGTTTGTATTTCAATATTTCTTTTATTTGTTGTTCTAAGTTAGATGTTATGGTTTATAAAAATGCTTAGTTATTTATAAAGAGTATTTATTACCATTAAAATGCCATTTATTGAGATTTTTTTTTATTGTAATGCCATATGTTTTTTTTTCTTAATTTCTTATTATTCTTTCTTGTGTGTGTGTATGTGTGTGTGTGTATGTGTGTGTGTGTGTGTGAAAGAGAAAGTCAAACATATTGTGTCTAATTATGGGGTGTTGTTAAGCCATATGGGTGAGAACTGAGTGATTTTCAGTGGAGAGAGAGAGAATGTGTGTGTTTATGAGAGAGAGAGAGAGAGAGAGAGAGAGAGAGAGTGTGTGTGTGTTTATGAGGGTGTGTGTGTATGTGTGTGTGTGTGTGAGAGAGAAAGTCAAACATACTGTATCTAATTATGGGGTGTTGTTAAGCCATATGGGTGAGAACTGAGTGTGATTTTCAGTGTGTTACCGGTGACACTGTGAATTAATAGTTCAGCCTTCATTTACTAAGTATTGGAGGGCATTATAATATGACAATAATGGCTCCTGTCTTTTTATCTCTTCTCTGCTTTATTTTATTTTATGTGAGGGTGACCTTGTGACCTCCTAAACACAGTGCTATCTCCTGTGCTGAGCTAAAGGAATGTAATATTTTCTTCTTGCATATTAGACAAAGAATAAGAAAGAATTGATGAGTTCAGATACAACAAAGTATATTACAGTTTCCTCAATGTTATGTAGACCTATTAGCAAAATGAAAACCTCTGACAAGTATTATAAGTTTTTTTATAGGCCTATTAATTGTATGATAGGCTTCTCTTGTGGTATTTATGCCCCCCAAAAAACAATATCTAAAAAAATACATGTGAGTAATGTTTTCCATGAGAAATGTTAGTAAAAATGTTGTGTTTTGTTGTATATTGCATGACAAGCCACTGATACTAAAGCACACATTCACTTACTTCATTAATAAGAACTTCTGCTCTTAACCATATAATACGATGTCAGGTGTCACACACACACACACACACACACACACACACACACACACACACACACACACACACACACAGAGAGAGAGAGAGAGAGAGAGAGAGAGAGAGAGAGAGAGAGAGAGAGAGAGAGAGAATGTGTGTTTATGAGAGAGAGAGAGAGAGAGAGAGAGAGAGAGAGAGAGAGAGAGAGAGAGAGAGAGAGAGAGAGAGAGAGAGAGAGAGAATGTGTGTTTATATGAGAGAGAGAGAGAGAGAGAGAGAGAGAGAGAGAGAGAGAGAGAGAGAGAGAGAGAGAGAGAGAGAGAGAGAGAGAGAGAGAGAGAGAGAGAGAGAGAGAGAGAGAGAGAGAGAGAGAGAGAGAGAGAGAGAGAGAGAGAGAGAGAGAGAGAGAGAGAGAGAGAGAGAGAGAGAGAGAGAATGTGTGTTTATAGAGAGAGAGAGAGAGAGAGAGAGAGAGAGAGAGAGAGAGAGAGAGAGAGAGAGAGAGAGAGAGAGAGAGAGAGAATGTGTGTTTATATGAGAGAGAGAGAGAGAGAGAGAGAGAGAGAGAGAGAGAGAGAGAGAGAGAGAGAGAGAGAGAGAGAGAGAGAGAGAGAGAGAGAGAGAGAGAGAGAGAGAGAGAGAGAGAGAGAGAGAGAGAGAGAGAGAGAGAGAGAGAGAGAGAGAGAGAGAGAGAGAGAGAGAGAGAGAGAATGTGTGTTTATATGAGAGAGAGAGAGAGAGAGAGAGAGAGAGAGAGAGAGAGAGAGAGAGAGAGAGAGAGAGAGAGAGAGAATGTGTGTTTATATGAGAGAGAGAGAGAGAGAGAGAGAGAGAGAGAGAGAGAGAGAGAGAGAGAGAGAGAGAGAGAGAGAGAGAGAGAGAGAGAGAGAGAATGTGTGTTTATATGAGAGAGAGAGAGAGAGAGAGAGAGAGAGAGAGAGAGAGAGAGAGAGAGAGAGAGAGAGAGAGAGAGAGAGAGAGAGAATGTGTGTTTATATGAGAGAGAGAGAGAGAGAGAGAGAGAGAGAGAGAGAGAGAGAGAGAGAGAGAGAGAGAGAGAGAGAGAGAGAGAGAGAGAACATTTGAACATTTGAACATTTATTTATAGCCATTTCATACATTGTATATTTATATTCCATAAATTTTTTATTATGGCTAGCCTTTTTTTAAGCGTAAGCTTTTCAGGCAAAACTAAAACTATAATATAACTAAACCTAAGCTAACAAACCTGGACTTAATATAAGGTACAATACACAGTAAGTACTTAAATGTTGTACAGAATAATTTTAAATGTTGCATAGGATTCTAAGGGTATTTATAAGATTAAATAGATATCAACATACATTTTCTTATACAGCAGTGAGTAAATTTAGTGATACATACATCTGCATAAACGATCATACACCTGTGTATGTAAACAATAATAAAAGAAATTAAAGAAAAGTAACATATATATATATATATATATATATATATATATATATATATATATATATATATATATATATATATATATATATATATATATATATATATATATATATATATATATATATAAAAGTAATACATACATTGGGGTCTGCATATAGATATTGATCTATTGGCATAAAGAATGGAACAAGTAATAGAGTACACAATTTAATATAATGAAAAAATAATTTAGATAATTATTATGAATTTAATACATGATGCATAGTGCGTATACAATAATGATAAATATAATAAGTTATAATTTATAGACATGGCCACATACAAGGAGTTGGGTACAGTGATGGGAGTCAACATTAATTAGTATTTATTAGTAGTTACTTATTATGTGTTGTTTTAGTTTGTTTTTGAAGGTAGCTACAGATGGTGAATTTCTAATGTTAGGAGGGATATCGTTCCAGTAAACAGGTCCTAAGTATAATGTAGATTGACGGTACTTTGAGATGCGATGGGGAGGAGGACGTAGTTGGCCACAGTGACGTGTATCATGATTATGGATGGGGGCATCGTTTTGCATAGAATACATTTTTTTATACATTTGAATGGATATAGCCATTTTTGTTATGTCCTCTAGTCTTAGCAACTGAGTTTGTTTAAACAGGAGTCGTGTATGTTCTAAGTACGTGCTATTTGTGATTATTCTAACAATTTTTTTAAGTTGGAGTTGAAGTGGTATCAGATAGGTAGGATAAGTGGTGCACCATATTGGATTGCAATAGGCAAGTAGTGGGTAGATGTGAGCATAATAAATACACTTCAGTACGTATGGAGGCATTAAGTCTTTACTCTGATGGAGTAAGGCAATATGTCTGGATATTCGTAGGGTGAGATTTTCAATGTGAAGTTTAAAGGTCATGGAATCGTCATAGGTTACACCAAGGAATTTAATGTGTGAGGATCTTGAGATATTATTATTATTGATCTGGAGTGGAGGTAGATGGTGATATTTTTTTAATGAAAACAACATAAAGTATGTTTTATCGGTATTAATGGTAAGTCTATTGGATATGCACCATCGGTATAACTGATGTAGTTCTGTATTTACTGTTGTAATCAATTGTTCTGGGTGAGGACCGGGTAAGTAAAGTGTCATGTCGTCAGCAAATAAGATGGTTTTGGAGTGTGTAAATATATCAGATATGTCATTTATGTAAAGCAAAAAAAGAATTGGGCCTAGGATACTGCCTTGAGGAACTCCAAGGTGATTGTTTTTTAATGTGGAAAATTCACCTTCAAATACAGTTTTGTTGGGTTCTGTTGGTTAGGTAATCTGTAAACCATGAGTGGATGGGACCACGAATGCCATAATGATATAATTTGTCTAAAAGAATTTTAAGATTTACAGTATCAAAAGCCTTGGAAAAGTCAATGAATACAGACAGGACTGATAGCTTGTTGTCGAGAGCTGAGTAAATGTCTGAAGAAAAGAGATTTAGTGCTTGGAAAGTGTTATGATTGCGTCTAAATCCAAATTGTGTTTGATTTAGGATCTTATTTTTTTCTAGATAGCTTATCAGGAAATTTTTCATCAGGGATTCAAAGATTTTTGAGAAAATACTTGAGGTTTGAGATTGGGCGGTAGTTTTTAGGATAATTACTCGGGCCAGTTTTCGGGATAGGAATGACTCTAGCTTTTTTTAATATATAAGGGAAAGTCCCTGTTGAGATAGAGTGGTTAAAGAGGGTGGTCAACGGTATGGAAAATATATCAGAATTTTGTTTTAGTACTTTAACTGAAATCTCATTTATACTAGAGTTTTTATTTTTTAGTGATTTTATAATATTTATGGTATCATAAGTAGATATTGCAGGCAACAGCATAGAATTTTGAAAATTAGCTTTTAGATAATGGGTTGGGTTTATGTGAGAGTTAGGTAGTTTATCACTTAGTTCTGGGGCAATGCTGCAAAAGTAGTTATTAAACGCCTCAGCTATGTCAAGGGGCTTATCTAAAGTTGAGTTATTATACTGTAGGGTTGTTTTGTCGTGCTTCAAGTTAGAAGTATTTCTAATCTGATTTATTGTTTTCCATATTTTTTTGGTATCATTTCTGAAATTACAAAAAAAATTTTGATAATAGTTAGACTTTGCATCTTTAACAAGTTTTTGTAACATGGTTACGGTAGTTTTTATAAAAGGAATGTGATACCAAACCCAATTTATAGTTTTGAAAAAGCGTACATTTATACTTTATAGAATTAAGTAAACCACTAGAGATCCAAGGGTTTTGTAGTCTTTTAGTAGAAATGAAATTTTGTTTTTATATGGAAGCATTCATTATATAATGTAATTGATCTTATCATGAAAGGCATTAAAGTTTTCATTTGTATTGTGAGAAGATAAGATCTCATCCCAGTCTACTTTAGATAATTCATTTGTAAAAAGGTTATGATTTGTACCATTGAATATTCTAAAGGTGATTTTATGTTTTATAGTCTAAAGTAAAATTTAAAGTTATATTAATAAATATAGGCAAATGATCAGTCAGGTTGAAATGGATGATGCCAGAAGAAGATGGGTGGAGTAAAGTTTGTCCAGATCTGATCAAGTAAGGAGGGTTGACCAAGATCAGGATTGTCTGGGAATCTTGTTGGGCGAGAAATATGGGGAAAATAATTTAGGGCTTGCATTGAATTAAGAAAAGTATTTGTAGGAAGATGAGTTGAGTGTTCTAGAAGGTTGATATTAAGATCACCAAGTAGGATACTTTTACTACATCTGAATATGTCATTTGATAATATCTGACTGATAATAGTTGTGAATTCATTAACTGCTAAATGCTTACTATGGGGCCTGTAGACAACTGACATAACATATGAGGTATTTATTATTTTGACTTTTAACTGTACAGATTTCTATATTCATCATTTATAAAGCAGTATTCTTCGATTAATTCAAAAGAAAAAATATCCTTAATAAAGATTGTTATGCCACCATGTTCTCTATTTGTTCTCACGAGATTATGTGAGACATAACCATCAAGAGAATACAAGTGTTTTGAAGAATCTCGTAACCAAGTTTCGGTGAGTGCAATAACATCTGGAGGCTTTGGGAGACTATTTAGGAATGTTTTGAATACATCAAAGTTCTTATGGATTGATCTAATGTTCATGTGTACGATGTTAATGTATTCATCATCTTTATATTTTACTTCAGAGATGTACTCATTAATATTGTAGTATCTAGACAGAGAGCCAATGTCTGATTGTCCATTTTATTTTGCTTATTACGTTAATATCAAAAGTAGATGCAGGTGTATTTGTATCATGGATGCTATCACTATAAAGTGATTTATATAAATTTTCCATAATATGTATATTGTACAGTATGGCAAAAAAAAATAAAATAAATAAAAAAAAAATAAATAAATAAATAAATAAAAAAAATATATATAAATAAACTCAGACAGCAAAATGTAATAAGAAAGATTTACTAAAATCAAGACTTTTTTTTTTTTTTTTTTATGTAGGAAGGATACTGGCCAAGGGCAACAAAAATCTAATAAAAAAAATGCCCACTGAAATGCCAGTCCCTAAAAGGGTCAAAGCAGTGGTCAAAAATTGGTGGATAAGTGTCTTGAAACCTCCCTCTTGAAGGAATTCAAGTCATAGGAAGGTGGAAATATAGAAGCAGGCAAGGAGTTCCAGAGTTTACCAGAGAAAGGGATGAATGATTGAGAATACTGGTTAACTCTTGCGTTAGAGAGGTGGACAGAATAGGAGTGAGAGAAAAGAAGAAAAGTCTTGTGCAGCGAGGCCCGCGGAAGGAGGGGAGGGCATGCAGTTAGCAAGATCAGAAGAGCAGTTAGCATGAAAATAGCGGTAGAAGACAGCTAGAGATGCAACATTGCGGCGTGTGAGAGAGAGGCTGAAGACAGTCAGTTAGAGGAGAGGAGTTGATGAGACGAAAAGCTTTTTGATTCCACCCTGTCTAGAACAGCAGTATGAGTGGAACCCCCCCAGACATGTGAAGCATACTCCATACATGGACGGATAAGGCCCTTGTACAGAGTTAGCAGCTGCGGGGGTGAGAAAAAACTGGCGGAGACATCTCAGAACACCTAACTTCATGGAAGCTGTTTTAGCTAGAGATGAGATGTGAAGTTTCCAGTTCAGATTATAAGTAAAGGACAGACCGAGGATGTTCAGTGTAGAAGAGGGGGATAGTTGAGTGTCATTGAAGAAGAGGGGATAGTTGTCTGGAAGATTGGTGTCGAGTTGATAGATGGAGGAATTGAGTTTTTGAGGCATTGAACAATACCAAGTTTGCTCTGCCCCAATCAGAAATTTTAGAAAGATCAGAAGTCAGGCGTTCTGTGGCTTCCCTGCGTGATATGTTTACCTCCTGAAGGGTTGGACGTCTATGAAAAGACGTGGAAAAGTGCAGGGTGGTATCATCAGCATAGGAGTGGATAGGACAAGAAGTTTGTTTTAGAAGATCATTAATGAATAATAAGAAGAGAGTGGGTGACAGGACAGAACCCTGAGGAACACCACTGTTAATAGATTTAGGAGAAGAACAGTGACCGTCTACCACAGCAGCAATAGAACGGTCAGAAAGGAAACTTGAGATGAAGTTACAGAGAGAAGGATAGAAACCGTAGGAGGGTAGTTTGGAAATCAAAGCTTTGTGCCAGACTCTATCAAAGGCTTTTGATATGTCCAAGGCAACAGCAAAAGTTTCACCAAAGTCTCTAAAAGAGGATGACCAAGACTCAGTAAGGAAAGCCAGAAGATCACCAGTCGAGCGGCCCTTGACGGAACCCATACTGGCGATCAGATAGAAGGTTGTGAAGTGATAGATGTTTAAGAATCTTCCTGTTGAGGATAGATTCAAAAACTTTAGATAAGCAGGAAATTAAAGCAATAGGACGGTAGTTTGAGGGAATTAGAGCGGTCACCCTTTTTAGGAACAGGTTGAATGTAGGCAAACTTCCAGCAAGAAGGAAAGGTAGATGTTGACAGACAGAGCTGAAAGAGTTTTGACTAGGCAAGGTGCAAGCACGGAGGCACAGTTTCGGAGAACAATAGGAGGGACCCCATCAGGTCCATAAGCCTTCTGAGGGTTTAGGCCAGCGAGGGCATGGGAAAACATCATTACGAAGAATTTTAATACGAGGCATGAAGTAGTCAGAGGGTGGAGGAGAGGGAGGAACAAGCCCAGAATCGTCCAAGGTAGAGTTTTTAGCAAAGGTTTGAGCAAAGAGTTCAGCTTTAGAAATAGGATGTGATAGCAGTGGTGCCATCTGGTTGAAGTAGAGGAGGGAAAGAAGAAGAAGCAAAGTTATTGGAGATATTTTTGGCTAGATGCCAGAAATCACGAGGGGAGTTAGATCTTGAAAGGTTTTGACATTTTCTGTTAATGAAGGAGTTTTTGGCTAGTTGGAGAACAGACTTGGCATGGTTCCGGGCAGAAATATAAAGTGCATGAGATTCTGGTGAAGGAAGGCTTAAGTACCTTTTGTGGGCCACCTCTCTATCATGTATAGCACGAGAACAAGCTGTGTTAAACCAAGGTTTAGAAGGTTTAGGACGAGAAAAAGAGTGAGGAATGTACGCCTCCATGCCAGACACTATCACCTCTGTTATGCGCTCAGCACACAAAGACGGGTCTCTGACACGGAAGCAGTAGTCATTCCAAGGAAAATCAGCAAAATACCGCCTCAGGTCCCCCCAACTAGCAGAGGCAAAACGCCAGAGGCACCTTCGCTTAGGGGGATCCTGAGGAGGGATTGGAGTGATAGGACAAGATAAAGATATGAGATTGTGATCGGAGGAGCCCAACGGAGAAGAAAGGGTGACAGCATAAGCAGAAGGATTAGAGGTCAGGAAAAGGTCAAGAATGTTGGGCGTATCTCCAAGACGGTCAGGAATACGAGTAGGGTGTTGCACCAATTGCTCTAGGTCATGGAGGATAGCAAAGTTGTAGGCTAGTTCACCAGGATGGTCAGTGAAGGGAGAGGAAAGCCAAAGCTGGTGGTGAACATTGAAGTCTCCAAGAATGGAGATCTCTGCAAAAGGGAAGAGGGTCAGAATGTGCTCCACTTTGGAAGTTAAGTAGTCAAAGAATTTCTTATAGTCAGAGGAGTTAGGAGAGAGGTATACAGCACAGATAAATTTAGTATGAGAATGACTCTGTAGTCGTAGCCAGATGGTGGAAAACTCGGAAGATTCAAGAGCGTGGGCACGAGAGCAGGTTAAGTCATTGCGCACATAAACGCAGCATCCAGCTTTGGATCGAAAATGAGGATAGAGAAAGTAGGAGGGAACAGAAAAGGGGGCTACTGTCAGTTGCCTCAGACACCTGAGTTTCAGTGAGGAAAAGAAGATGAGGTTTAGAAGAGGAGAGGTGGTGTTCTACAGATTGAAAATTAGATCTTAGACCGCGAATGTTGCAGAAGTTAATGAAGAAAAAGTTGAGGGGGTGGTGTCAAGACACTTAGGGTCGTCGACGGAAAGGCAGTCCGACCTGGGGACATTTATGGTCCCCTCCCCAGATGGGGACTCCGAGGCTGGTGTAGGAGTCGCCATGATTTTAAAATTTTTGGAGTGAAGGGGTGTGTGTGTTATTAGGTGCTTGTAGTTTTGTGTGGAGGAAGAGAGTTGTCTTTAGAGGGCAGGCTGTGACTACCCCCTTGTGTTGTGAGACACAAAGGGAAACGTTCAGTGAGGTCACAGCTGGGTTTAATGATAAGTTCACAGCACCCCCTGAACAGTGCTTTAGACCTCACTGGGAGTAATTATCGTTTCGGCAGGTGTCTACTGCCTCCTCCTACTTAGTTCATGGCTCTCCAGGTGCAGCTTTTATAAATCTATTATATTGGACAAGATATCTCAGTGAATACTATAGGAATCAAGTGAAAGGAAACTAAATAAATCAAGACCGTGTTAGCAAAACTAGTAATTGGTAGAGAATTCATATGAAGCAATGGTAAGATATGGTAGTTGGAGAAAGGAATAAAGTTGAGGTAAGGAATGGCTAGAACAGGAATGGAGTCAGCAGATAGAAACAGGTTTAGAGTGAGTAGTCAGGAACAGTGTTGGAATGAGTAAATATGAACAGTATTGGAGTGTGTAGTGAGTAGTAGTGATTAGTGAGTAGTAGTGAGTAGTAGTGAGTAGTAGTGAGTAGTGAGTAGTAGTGAGTAGTGAGTAGTAGTGAGTAGTAGTGAGTAGTGAGAAACGGGGTTAGAATGAGCAAATGAAACATGATTGGAACAGGGTTGGAGAGAATAGAGTAGAACAGGGTTGGAGAGAGCAGAAGCAAACAGGGTTATGAAGAGTAGAGAGGAACAGGGTAGGAGTTGGGGAGTGTAGAAAAGAATAGGGTTTAAAATGAGTAGAAAAGAAACAGAGTTGGGAAGAGTAGAAAAAAGAGGGTCAGGATGTGTAGGAAGGAAACAGGTTGGGGCAGAAGGAACAGGGTTAGGATGAGTAGAAGGGGAGAAGAAGTGAATAATAGAAAGGAAAAGGGTTAGTGTAAGTAAAAAAGATCAGGGTAGACTTAAATAGAAGTGATGAAAGTTGAGTGAGTAGGAAAGAACATTGATAAGTCATGCATACATACATACATAATATAACATACAAATGATTGTCACATATCAGTAGGAGATATTTGCCTTGTAGTACTTGATTTTGATGTTCCTAGGTTGTGGGTTGCTTAAGTATTGGGTACTTATCTAGGAATTCATTCAAGGTCTCATCTGTTGTTATGATATGCTTTTGAGTTGATATTTTAAGTTTAACACAAATCTTTCCTTCTTGAGTGTAACATTGTTGGAACATATCCCTGTGTTGTTTCCTGATTTCCCATATTATCTTGAAGAGTGATCGGCGTTTAGCTGTGAGGCTCTCATTGATATAAAGTTTTGGTCTAACCGTTATACAGGCATTCATTATTTCTGCTTTCTTTTGTCTACTGTGTAGCTTAACAATAATTGGCCTAGTTATGTTCTGTGCTCGCTTAGCACCTAAGCGATGCGCCACATTTATATCTGAAGGGGTTACATTGAGGTGAAGGTTGTCTTTAATGACTCTTATTATTACTTCAGCACTATTTTCATTAGAGTTTTCATTAGAGAGAGAGAGAGAATGTGTGTTTATATGAGAGAGAGAGAGAGAGAGAGTGAG